>NC_084725.1:5343085-5713651 GCF_033807575.1 Cydia pomonella | reverse complement strand
TATATCGTTACCCTGCATTCCATAGCAGTATAATTTTAGTATTAGCTAGTGCTATAGCCGAGGGATTTGACCAGCGAAATTATAATTGAGGTAAAACGTCAAAATCCGTGCGATCGTAGCTAGGGTTCGCGTGGCGCGCTGAATTTTTTGTTCTTGTTTAATTTTAGAAGCTTTTCTTTTCCTTAAAATAAAACGGCATTTAATTGCATTGCCAGCACTTCGCTAACCGCCTGTTTAAGCGTTCCGTGTACGGGGAGTCAAACCCGAAACATACTAGCGATAGTCTTTTTTTTATACTATAAGTTCTACGCCATACATTTTCTATGCAAGAAACAAATGAGTGGTATATACTTATGGTCAGTACTTCATACGTACATCATAACGACTTTAATGACGAGATTTGTTCACTTAAGTCCACTCGTAGACCGCTTAAGCCCAGGGCACCCATGTAAACCAATAAACAAACATATTAATAAACAAAGCTATAATTATAATGTATACAATACAAATAGGATACGATCGTGGTCACGTAAAATCAATGTGAATGGTTAAGGCGGACTTCAAAGGCGCCGACAGACAAAATTTAATGACGTATGAGTACTTCCGATATGAGTCAGCGTGGCACAAACCATAAGAGGTAGCGGCAGCGGTTAGTATTAGGACTCCCGAAACCCATATTGTACCAGCGACCCTGCTCTATAAAATAACAAACCATTTAATAATTATTTTGTAACGTGGATTTCAATAGCAAGTGTATTTAATACACAATAAATATTTTTAATGAATATATATATATATATATATATATATATTATGGAGGATAGGCAGACGTTTGACCACGATCTCACCTGATGGTAAGTGATGATGCGGTCTACGGTGGAGCACGCTTACCTACAAGATACCTATTTACTCTTGCCTTGAAGAGATCCAGATTGTACTCATGCGGAAACACAGACTCGATCAAAAATAAAGATAAATCGAGATAAATACATCAAATGAAATAAAAGTAGTAGTACTTATTGCACAACCTACTCAACACTGATCATTTGACTGGGTTTTAGCTACCAAATGATGTCCAGATGAAATTTGTTTTTAGAAACGGCGCTGTTGTCTAACTTAATTTTAATATGAGCTCGACTGGTTTCCGATATGATACCGATCTGTCAGTTTCTGTTTTTGGTTGAAAAAAAAATCACTTTTGACACTGACAGATCAGTATCACATAGGAAACAGATCGAATTACTAAAACTCAAATTGGCTTGTATATCAGTTTACGTTTAAAACTTTAAATTGGTCACACTTAAACAGCTTTTGAGTAAATCTTTCTGCAGCTCCAGCATATAATACGCTCGTGAAGGCCTTCAAAAGGTGGATCAACGATCTGGTCAAGGGTACTAGGATCCTCTTTAGTTTAGAGAGCAGCGCACGGCCCACAGTAGATCATGATAATTTGTTAAAACAAGTATTATGTAAGTAATGAAATAAGAGTCACGGGACCCGACTTAAAGTTAATGGGAAAACGACCAAGCGTCGTCGTCTACGCTGCTGCTTATCGCTTGACGCTTCTGCTTATGACTTGATACAAACGTTTGCACCCATTGTTAAGGAGTCAGAACGGTTCAAGGGCGGGCGCGGAATGTGGTCTAGCTTCCGTTTCATGCCTAGTGCTTGACTTTGGTGAAATAAGCACTAGATTTCAGTTCCTTAATTTCGGCCCTGAAAGAACAATTATATGGCTAAGATTTTTTACTATTTAAGTTAAATATTATTATTAGATTGCATAAGTACCAAATGAGGTACCTAATCGTACTTGTAGGTATATATTTTTACTGCTCATTATAACTTTACAACGACTTCTAGTTCTTGACCTGTGATATTTGTGATATGTAGATGTAAAGATATAAATATTTTTTTCGTAGAATAATAAATAAATGAGGCCTTTTTTAGATGCTTGACATAATTCAGGAAATATGTATCATGAAAATATTGGAAGTTCCTGGCAATATTAAACCATGCCAGATCTAGAGCAGAGTCCAACTGGGAAAGTACCTCCACCTTACAGAAAACCGCAGACAAATAACAATGAATCCTACTCATAGTGTGTTCCTGCCGGTCAGTAAGGCCAGAGCTCAACGAGGGTGCGGATTGTTAGGGTCGGCAACGCACATGTAACTCTTATGGTGTTGCAGGCGTTCATAAGCTATGGAGACTGATTACCATCTGACGGGCCGTATGCTTATTTGCCAACGATCTAGTATTTCTTTTTTATGTACCATCGTGTATTCGAGAACAGTGACTACATTATTAGGAGTTTAGTTAGTATGAGTAGCTTGTTATAATACAGTCGAGTTCATAAATATGTATACATTTTTTCGCCTTAATCTATTGCAATAAGGTGCAAAAATGTATACATATTTACGAACTCGACTGTACGTAGTGTTTAGGTAGATATCTCAGTTTCACTATAGTCTTATGGCCTTATTCATAAACGCTTTACTGGCCTGAATTAGCTATGAATCGTTTGTCCTTATCTGTCATTTTGACTGATGTATTTGTAAGAAGGGGATATAACGTAATTTTATTTAATCAGTAAAGTTTTATGATTTAATATTAAGAGTCCCCGGCAATATCGGCCGAATTTCATCTTCCCATACAAACGGAGTTTCGTTCTCATTTTAAAACTACGTGTTGGATTGTAATGAAACTTAACACATACAGTGACATGAGATATATCCAGGGCTTAAATAATATTGCTCTACCTTATAAAACAAACAAAATAGAGCAAAAACAAATTTGGTATGAAAATCTTAAATTCGCTTCATTTTTTTAACTATGGCATCTGAGGCTACGTAAACAAATATACCTTATCCTATTGTAAATGCAACGTTTCAAAGCAATTTAGCTAGTCGGTTTAAAATGAGAGCGTAACTACGTTTGTATGTAGAACTGAGCTTGCTGGGGACCCTACATGTACCAACGGATAGTATCTCCAATGATATAATAATTTTACAGCCACACAATTCAAAAGCATCTAAGAACTCTTACAAGGAATTAATTTCCCAAAAAGCAACAGAAGCAATTACAGCGGAAACGAACAATGAACCACGTTCATTACAGAAGCCAAAAGTCCAAAACGTCATTTAAGACCTGTCCTTCCTCGTCCCATACAAAATACTTTAAGCAGAAACCCCACACGCATCGGAACACAACAATGGCGTATATCTCACAATCGCAAGTAATAAAAGCACCGAGCGCCCACATTAAAATCTTATCCCTTTCTTAAATAAAAAATTCACGAAAAATAAGAGAGGAAATCTCCCCCTCCATTATCCAGAAAGCCGGGGAGGGTAGCACGGGCTAAATCGGAACACACGCAGAAAAGAAAGCTCAAAGAAAATCTAACTTTACTTCAACGCTACAAAGTTACAATTGGCATGTCGATTCTTATTCTTCTCTCAATCTAAACTGTACTCTCTAACGTAGAAAATAAAGTTGGTTTCCGATCGAGGGGGAGCGAGGTTGTCGCATAGGAAACAGGGCTTTGTCGAGAGCATAGTATTTGGAAATGAGATGCAGCGTTAGGGGAGGCTGGGGAGGCGCCCCCTCGAAAGCCGAATTATCGGGGCGTGGGTAATGACTTTCCCGGCGGAATTATGCCCGTATCGGGATCCGTGCCGTATTAGAATCGGTATTAGATGTTCTTTTGCGGTATGCGGTGATTAGGAAAATCGCTTGGAAGGAGACAGTTGTGTGTGGAATTGTGGAACTACAGACAATGGGACTGAGACAATTGTTAAAGAGAAATGTCGTGAAATGTTTCAAAATCAGTCAGCATATTTAGAGAATGGAAAATTGGATACTAATACTTTACCTACTAACGGAAGAGTATCCTGTTTTTGAAAAGCAAAATAATATTATCTGTATATACTTATATTTATAGTATGGTGTCTCACTGCTGGACAAAGGACGATCCCCTCGATCTCCATCCGGCTCGGGTTTGAGC
This sequence comes from Cydia pomonella, assembly GCF_033807575.1. NCBI lineage: Eukaryota > Metazoa > Arthropoda > Insecta > Lepidoptera > Tortricidae > Cydia > Cydia pomonella. The sequence continues at coordinate 5,709,648 of NC_084725.1, read as the reverse complement.
TTTCTAAGTATATAAGTAATGGCTAAATCTAAAGTATTTGGTTCCATCAATTTGGCTGTCTCGATGTCACAAGTGTGTATTACATACATAAGGATCAATTTGCCCCCGTCTCCTCAGCAGGATATCGACAGACACACACAATAGATGGCGCTCGCGCGAGTATCTAAATAGTAGTCAATGGCTCCCTTGATTATAATTCTTGGTGATGAGAGTTTAGGGTTCCATATTTAAAGCTCTAGGTTTTGCGCGGTCTAGGTTTAAACAAAAACTTAGTATCTTTATAGAGCACATAAGATTTCTTAAGATTAAAAAATAAACATGTTTAGGGTATTCTCCCAAAGCTTAAGCGAAGCGAGCGACATCTCACTACGATAAGGTACCGTTATACTTCAACTCTAAATTCAATTTGACTAAAATCCCTTTGTTAATTCACGCGATTGTACTGTCAAAAGCTATAACTTTAAAGGCGAAAATACTGTGTAGTTTGGGGTGTATTTATGAGGTTTTATAAGTAAAGCGTATATATTTACGAGACACGACGGTACGTGGTCGCGATGCCTCGTGCTGATGCGTTGGACAGACGGTTTAATGCTCTTCATGTATGATGTAAGCATGAAAACGGCTAACATTTATTTTTGGGATTTTTGTACTATACCCGTACATTTTAATTGATCATTGGTGTACATTATGCAGCTACAATAAGACTTAAGAATGGCTTGTTGATAGTATCGATAATACTACCAGTAAAACATATTGCATTGACCATCGATCGGTACGCTTTATTTATTTACACCGTTTAGATCTTAATTACAGACAGCGCCACGAATTGCCGCGGCATTATGCTGAGGGATCCTATTTTAGCGTCCAAATGTTATGGTTAAGTAAAGTTATATTATGTTGTGGCGTTAAATAAATGCATTTTCTTTCTTTATTTCAATTATTTTGTTGGTGAAGTGGACAAGATAGAATCCAGCTAAGCTACTTTGCATCGACTTACGGAACAATTTAAGGGAGTGTCATTATAAACGTTATATTTTCCAGAAATTTGAGATTTATGGTGACATTGCCCATTTGGCTCACTTTGATATCACAAACACCATACAGAGTTAACTTGTTTCTTACTGAACTTGGCTCCCATTTTCACATTTTGTCGGAGACTTGCAAGTGTAATAGCCATAAGATATGATTATATCTGAATCCACACAGTGCTTTTACTCATATATATTTCAACACGAATTTATTGTGTAAGACTTTAGATCTTTGTACCTTGTTAACTCATATATTATTAATTAAAAATAAATATATATTTGGGGACATTCTTACACAGCTCTAGTTAGCACCAAACAAAGCAAACCTTGTACTATGGGTATCTTGTAGTTGACGATATACATACTTACAGAGATAACATCATTAACAATTTAACATACATAACTCAGGAACAGATATTCCTGATAAACACATAAATATATACCCTTACCGGGATTCGAACCCAGGAGTTCCTGCTTCATAGGCAAGGCCACTACCGACTAGGTTACGAGCCCGTTGCATTATCTGAGCTTGGTACTTCAGATAGCACTAAATTCAAGAAGTTACAATACCTCATAGGAATAAAACAGATGACATGTACGATTATTCTATTATTATAACGCATATTGTATAGATATTGATAAGCAAATAGTTTTCCAGCACGAGTGTTCTTATCTTATAAGTGCAGATATCGATCTACGCGTTATATTTTATGATAATCAGCTGTTATCTTATCATTTTCTTGTGGAAACACCATATGCGTTTAATTGCAACTTGAACACTTGTTGATATTGTTATTATGAGACATTTTATATAATATGTAATCATCATTAATGCTCACCGTAGTCTAAGGATGTCACGAATATCCGCATTCGCATTCGTATATACGAATATTCGCATCATTTTAAACATACGCATCGATATTCGCATTCGCATCAAATGAAGCGAATGTTTTTCGCATGCGAATGTGCGCAGGTCGTGTCCTGTCTCGTCGACTTGCGTATGGACCGTGCGCGCAAACTGTTTTCAAGTAATGCATTTTAACCAGTAGACAACATTTCTCAACACTTCATAACATCCCGTATTTTTTATGTACTAACAGATTTTTTCTAATTGGGAATTATAATAACGACTACATATTCCCTAACATTCGTATTCGCATTCGGACATTCGCCTCCTGGACATTCGGATTCGCATTCGCGAATGTTTAGAATGCGATATTCGTGACATCCCTGCACCGTACTATAAAATTAACATTTAGTTTTAAGATGACGTATATTTAATACGTTTATTTTGGTACAGACGACTTAGTCCTCTAAATTATAAAATTATATTAAATAGCAATTCTAACTCTACTACGTTGTCAAAATCAGAATATTATAGCGATTGGTTAATTTTAGGGCAGTTATTTTTCATTTATTGGGAATCAGTTATTCTTTAATAATTTAGGTGACCAAGTCTCCCCAGTCTCCCCTATGTTTTCTAGTAGGTACTACAGTCATGGCAGCATGGTTCCATTTTTATCACTTGTCACTATGCGCGTCACTTTCGCGCTTACATACTTGTTAGAACGTGACAGACATGGTGACAAATGAAAAAGAGCCGACCATATTAGCCCTACAGAACTTATGTTACGATAAACCGATATCAAAATGTATCTATCAGAAGCCATGTTTGATTTAGTTACAAAGCCGAACATTAGAAAACAAAATAATTCGTTTATATAATGAAATGGAAAAATGATTTATTTAGGTATCAAAATTGCAGCTTATTACACAATAGAAAATTATTACATTTTTAGGAGCATTCTATTGTTAGAAAGCCTAGGAATAGTGTCCTGAGCCCTAAACTAGGTAAACCTGTCTTATAGATAATAAGGCTTCCTTCTTTTTAAAAAGGAAAAAAAAAACAGTTAAAAAAAAGTTAGCTTTAAAAAGGAGCTATGGAGTATTTTCAAGGAATCTGGAAATCGCAAGCCCATCGAAGGCGATATTACAAAAAAAAACTTTCGTTTTCCGAATCCCAAGTCGGAACGGAGCGCAAGCGACCCCGAAATTACTGGCCGCATTCACCCAGACAAAAGCTAAAGCACACCCCGCCGGCAAAAAGAAAAGCATTTCCATTCCATCCCCTCCTTCATTTAAATTTCCCGCCCAGGCGGGGGCGGCTACGATAGGGGCGGCGGAACAAGGACGATGCTCAAAACTTCTATAGAAAAGAATGAGACGGCCGCAGTCCACCTGTTGCGACTCAAGTTTCATATTTTCGTGGGGTTCTTTTTTTTCTTAGACCTGAAGGGCGCGAGCGTGCGCTGTATATCGACGTTCGATTTTTAAAGATTGACGAGAGAATTTAAAATTTAAATTGCATTCTCTCCGCGTTCGATTTTTGAAATTGTAAGCGTATTTTCGTTTGAATGCTTTATTGCAATTTATGTTTCATAATGTTAACTGTATTGAATTTTGATCCTTTTATTTTACAATGGTTTCACTAATTCACTTGAAATACATTGTGCATTGATATCCTTTTTCGATATATAATTTCCAAAATGTACCCCATAAAGGAAATAGAGTGATGAATAAATAAATAAATATTATAGGACAGTATTACACAAACTGACTAAGTCCCACAGTAAGCTCAATAAGGCTTGTGTTGAGGGTAGTTACACAACGATATATATAATATATAAATATTTATAAATACTTAAATACATAGAAAACACCCATGACTCAGGAACAAATATCCATGCTCATCACACGAATAAATGCCCTTACCAGGATTTGAACCCGGGACTATCAGCTTCGTAGGCAGGGTCACTGCCCACTAGGCCAAACCGGTCGTCAATTCAATCGGTCGGTGATCAATTGACTTTTTTTTTACTTCTTTCTGTAATTTAAAATAAATGATTTGTAATGTATCATATCCCTATCTAAGTTCATTGGCAATGCAATTTTTGTTTTCAGTATCAAGCTGCTTTTATGATAAAGAAATACTCACTAAGTTTAGACTCGCTAGAATCGTTTCGATTATTATCTACATATGATAACTGTAGACTATGTAAAACAAGTACAGTCGACGCCACGAGCGTTGCATCACCATTTTTTTTAATGCATCTAAACAAAAAAATATTTTAACCCCGCTAGACGCACAGACGCGTACTTAACACGTCATATAAACCATTCGGTAAAAGACAGGGGATGTACCGAAATAAAATTGTTTGTGTTACCGTTTCCTGTCCGGGTTCGATTCCGTGCTATGCCGCCACGTGCCATACCGAGAAATATACCAATAAAAATAACCCCGACTATTAAAATTCAACTGTTTATCAATCAAGGATGAGTGAAAATGGCGTAAGAGACAGAAAAATATGGGTCGTTACGACATTTTGAACTAGCAAAGTGTTCGGATAAAATAAACTTTTCGAAGTTTTAGAACGCACTTCGATCGATATATTGATTTTAAGATTAAATGTAATTTCTGCACTTTGGGTACACACATACGTTGTTTATAAACTATGAAATATTATTTAAAAAAAAGACGTAACGGTCATATCGTATTAATTGGGAATGGGCAATTTTTTATATAAAATGAATATCTCGTATTTTTAGAACGAAAAATGCACAGTGCAATGAATTCGTTTAATTCATTAGTGAATTTAGTGTTAAATATTTGTGTGCTTTTATTTTCCTTTAGTAAAAACAGTCTGTACAACTGTACAGTCAACCGCTAAAATCAGTGAGAGTAGGAATCTGAATTTAAACTCAGTAATAGATATAAGGTCAATATGGATAAGTGTGGATTCGGGATATGTGTGGCTGGCCTTATCATTGGGGCTGATTTACACATTGATTAATGTTTATTGAGAATTCATACATTTGTTACTTGCGTTTATTTATTTTTTTGCTACGTTTAGTCGTAAATGTATGAACTATGAACTCGCTAATCAATGTCTACACTGGCCCCGGCATGAAAGCCAGTTACACTAATCCCGCAGCCACACTTATCCATATTCATCGTACCTCAATTTTGTTTTTGTATAAACAGAGGCCTTGGGTAGCAAAAATCTATTTTATAAACGTCGGCATTGTTCTAATCGTCAGTGAAATGGCCGTAAGTGTTCATTACAGATAATGCACTTGTGATTAGATACGAGGCCGATACAACACGCTCTCCATACACTCGTGTGTTAGGTAAGTAGTTACGGTCAAGGAATTTAATTTCCTACCCATTTCGTACCTTGTGACAGTGACAAACAACATGAAACTCGCTAGAGACCTCATACTATTGTCACTGTGACAAGGTACGAAATGGGTAGGAAATTAAATTATTCGACTGTACATGTATATTTGAGAAATAAATAGTGGGTTTGACGAAATCTACAAAATTCGATCCATTAAGAAATGTATACTTAGTTTGAAAAAAGCTTGAGACCAAACAATTCTAAGAAGCTACCCTAACTTAACTATAACCCTCGCGATAATGATAGGATTTTTTTCGGAAACTCCTGATATTTTAATATGGGGTTAAAAAATTTCCTTTTCCAAGAGAAAACATTTCTTCATATCCTAGTAAAATTACCTGAGATCTTCGAGAACATATATAAGGGTCTGTTTCATAATGTCCAAGTGTTGGATAGCTAATTAATAAATAAACTAACTGCCAGATAAAAACTTCATGCGAAACTTAGCACTTTACCAGTTCAGCTTATTTGAAGATTGGAAACACCAACGATGACTATTCTTCGGATAAGTGGCAAGTAGCTTATTCAGGACTTTACTTGGACATTGTGAAACAGGCCCTGTCAGTATTTTAGTAGTACATATTAATTATTATAAGTCCTAATATACCAGTCAAATATAAGCAATCCTCTCAGATAGCCACAAGTTAGCGAACAGCGGAGACACGTAACCGACTTGCCACTTAGTTAATGAAAATGGACCATCAGGAGATTCAGGAGGGCCCCGTTGTGTCCATAAAGGGGCTGCGGGTACAGTCAGCGGTCCTGTTACGTTAACACAGCGTATCTACCTAGGAAATATGTAACAAGATAACGCTTTTCTTACAAGGCAGCGTGCCTTCAGTACAGTTGGCATCAAATATTTCGAGGTTTAGTAGGACGTTTGTGTCGTACCGAGTAAGAGAGTAACTGGCACTTACGTTATGGGATATCGATGTATGAGTATCGTTAATTTACGTTGCGCAAAAGGCCCTATGTCTATGAATATAAAAACGAGACATGTTAATTCGAAAATTCAAAATCGGTCGTTACGTTTATAAGACGAAAAAATGGTTTGAAAACTAATTTATTTGTTATTTTTATTTTCAAATATCACAATGCATGAATATCAAAAACTAACTGGTTGTAACCTACTCCAAAGCCGAGAATATACCTATCGATATCGGCTAGATATTAGTGCGAAGTCCCAGCCTAGTCGGTACCTTGAAACAGGACATCCCAGATTCAAAACCTGGTAAGGGCATTTGAAGTTGAAAGATATTTGTTCCTGAGTTGTTTATACCAATGTATTTAATTGTGTATTTATCTATGTATATCGCTGTCTAATACTACCCATATTACAAGTATTGCTTAGTTTGGGGCTAGATCAATTTGTGTAAGATTGACCTCAAACATTTATTTATTTATTTATTAAGTATTGACTTTTTACTGTGCAAATACAGAACGGCAGCGAAACACGAAAAATCATGTCAAGATCGCCCGATATCGACCAATTCGCGGTCCAAATATTTCAGATACCCGCGCGATTGCAATTTCACGCTGTAATCTCGTAGATATGGGCTTGATAAGATTAGTTAGGTTTATTTTAGGTTTGGTATTTTGTTACATTTAGGCTCTATTTCACCACTGACATAATACACATGTTTCACAATGTCCAAGTAGTCCTGAATAAACTACCTGCCACTTATATGACGAATAAAGTCATCGTAGGCGTTTCACAATCTTCAAATAAGCTTGACAGCAAATTTAGTTTGACAGCGATTCAGGGACGAATCATGCTGTCCCTTTCTAATGTATTTCACATTCCCTTTTGGCTATTTAGGGTTGTCAAAATTCAAGTCATTATGCTATCCGTGGTCGTGCACGCAAAGGGAAGTTATGCCAACCCTAATAATTGCTCGGAACCATGCTGAGCCGAACGGAACCGACAATGACCGAAAGGAAGAGTGTCGCCCCACTAGTGCCACGAGATGTACGAGACCTTTACCCGTGGAACGTCACGTTTATTTATTTATAGTTATGCTGACTCAAGAGATACTGAAAGACAAATATCTGCGTATCACCCAACCGCCTCTATTCGTTACTTAGATAAAATCAGAGACCTTGAAATGTTTTTTGTGTCAACCTTTTTTGGAAGCGTCAATTTTAACGAGCTGTTTGTTATAGGTAAGCTAAGATACATCAAATATTCTTAGTATCCGACCGTAGATTCCGTTTCGGCCAAAAAAGCATGTTTCGGCCGTAGTTTCGGTTTCAGCCAGAAACGGCCGAACCTTTCGACCGGGCCGAAAAGCGGTTTTATGACATTTTTTCAACAAACAAAACAAAAGTTTCGGTTTCGGCCAAAATTAGAGCCAAAGCCGAAATTTCGGTTTTGCTATAAAAAAACATGTTTCGGTCGGACACGAAATATTTTATGGTTTTCGTGGCAATCCAATTTCTTTTCCTTTAAAAGTATTACAGTCTTAATTAATATTGATTTATTTAATATAAGACACTGTATATTTTTTGATATGTTTTTTGAAAATCTACGCGTTACTACGAATATACAGGGTGAATATAAGTTAGTACTCACCATTGAGACGGGCAGGGGATGCGCCCCACCGTTGGGGTAGGGGTAAGGAGCCATGAGGTATCCCATATTGAAGCCGGCCGCTGGGTGCGGGTCGAATTTACCTGGAAATAAACAAATGTGTCATTAATAATTATGTTTAAATGATAGAAAATAAGAAAAAATATCAGTTTGTTCAAAAAAATATAAGAGAAGGCCGAGAAATAACTACAAAGCCTAATAGATGACGTAGCAGAAAATCATATAAAGGGTCGTCCTAATACAATGCGACTATGCTATTATCGCAAGTTCGCGCGAATTATCAAACATTGAACTCGAATAGGTGTCCTAATTGGTCGCGCGATTGTCAATTAGGACATCTATTATTAGAGTTATAATAAAAAGAGCCATATCTTTAAAATACTGGATGGGTCTTAAATAGATTCCCATCTAATATAGATTCCGAATATAGCAATAAAAAAAGTTATAGGTACCTATAGCAGGCGAAAAACTATTAGTATGAGCGGCTTTCAAAGATAGACAAACGAATTTACAGGAAAGGATTACTATAGGTACTTACTAGATTATGAAAACGATTTATTATCATCCAGTTCCAGGAATTAACAAATAATTATTGGATTATTCGAAATAGCTTATCGAGGGAATATATTTTTTTTAATTTGGTAACTCGAGCCCAGCCTGTATATTTAAAATTATTGACAAGATTTGGTCTGATCACGCAAAAAAAAATTACACCTACATATCTTTTTTTACATCGATTTAAGATACTTAACCGTTTCCACGCCCCACCGAATGCCTAAACATGACTCGTCACGACTCCGACTCGATTGTAATCGGTTTCGACTCGATTCTAATCGATTTTTGACCCGTAATCGGTTTGGTCACACGTTGTTATTGTAATGGGTTAATACTGGCCGGTTTTGGAGTAACGCTTGTTTTCCGATTATTAAGGTTTTGAAGTTATACATGGAATGCATTAGAGATTAACTCTCAGCTCAGTTTGACCATACATGTAATCAATGTTAGCCGAACGTTAATTAGAATTGAAAATATTGAAAATTAACCATTACAAATTGAACCGTAAACCGTAACGGACGGTTACAATTTACGGTTCGATAAGTAACGTACGATAGTTCAGCCAACACTGCTCTTAATTATACCTACGCTGTGGTACAGCGTCATATTGTATGTGAATACAACAATATTTCTATAGGGGGTGTGTCACATTGTACGCTGCGTGCAGCGTCAACAAAATACCAAGGCCAAAGAAACGAAACTAACAGAGGCTACGAGTCTAGCATATTATCCCTAGAGCAAGCCTTGCATTTATTTAAACTATAGTTTAGTCCTTTTTTTAACTTATTCCTCTATAAAGCGAAAAAAGTACACATAATAATTATGACGCTGCCTTCCCTACTTCGTTTTTCATACGATAATGAATTTCATTGCACATGTCCTGTAGAACAGCTAAATATAGCTCGTACAGTCGGCGCCGTACGTCGAGTTAAAAATAAGTACAATCAGTGGAATAAATCCCTTCGCGAGGGGAGAAATTATAGGACGAGGAGTCATTTGCTCGAGTAATTGCGCGCGCAGCGGCGCAGTGCATAGTGTGAAAACAGTAGTGTTGTTATGTCGAGTATTTTCCCCGCGCGTAACGGGTACAAAAACTGAATCAACAACTAAATTGTATAATTTATTAAACCTGCTAGTCAAATTTCAAGAGTATCTGTCGAGAAATACGTCCTGCAGAGGAGAACACCCAGACAGAAATACGAAAGCATTTTTGCTCAAACTGAAACGGAGATCTTCGCTCGCTCTCAGTCAATAAAAATATACTTGTGCCGTGCATAAGCCAATTTCAATGATGATTAGATACGTTTTGTTACTTGATACGTATCCTACAGGATTTTTATTCCTAGCATTATCAGTATTAAATACCTATTACTGATGCATTGCTTTCCACTTGCTATTTCTGTAGAATTATTTCAATAAATCGTACTAGCATAGTAGACGCCATGTAGATCTATCTTTCATATCTGATCTATCATTTCAAAGAATATACGAGTATAGAATTTACGCTGACAGATTTGTCCGTAACACATCTGCTAGACAAATTTGAAGGACATAAGTGTATGAGACATTCCCGTGAGACGTAATGCATTTTTTTAGTGAAATGAAATAATGGAATATTTTTTTAATGGGTTACATATTTAGCTAAAATTGACAGTATTGCTACTCTAGTAGTCTCCCCAAACTCTACATTTTCAAGCGTATATACGGATACATTTTTTACGTAGAGCCAAGCCGATATTCAGCATAATTTCTGCATTATTAAAGTAGCTGCCATACGCATCACAACCCCGATAAAGTAAATCTTTTTGTGGAATGCCCGACGTATATGCCTCTAGCTCAGGGGTTCCTAACCATATAACCTATGCGCCTCACCCAACGTTATACTAAAGCACTACACCCCCTTGGGAGCCGAAATGGAAAGTACATAAATTAACTAATTGAGGCTTGTAAAGTTTTATGAATAAAGGGGTAAATCTAGAATCACTCTACTCTACACCCCCCAAGTGGGGCGCGCCTAACTGATTGCGAAACCCTGCTCTAGCTAATCTGTAAAATAACCTACTGTTTCATACCTGTCGACTGCGCTCGCGGCCGCAAAGTGTGAGCGTTTTCGGTAACTCTCATTCCGCGGCTCTAGAGGACTAATGCCAGCTTTTTGTTTTACTTGTACTTGTGGAAGTTTGCATTTTGCACGCTGTATGTGTGTCAGGGGGTGCTAATCTCGAAATCTGTTTGGCTTGAGGAATGCGAAGCAAGAAAAAAGAAAGGTGTTTTTTATTCAAGCATTGGGGTCATCCACATATTACGTCACAGCAATAGGGGGAGGGGAGGGTCATGCCAAATGTGTATATGTTAAAGAAACAGAAAAAAGCGTGACAAGGGGAGGGGGTCCAAAAACTGGAAATTTTGTATTAATGGATGACGCCATTTATGAAAAACGTTTTGTTTAATATTAAGATAATCATTGCCAGTTTTAAAAATAGGACCTATTTGTAAGAGTAACGTGAAGCCACGGAAAATAAGCTATTTAATGTACGTACGAAGAAGTTAAAATTAACGAAAACAGCTTATTAAGCTGGCCATATACACTCCGGTATGCCTGTGCAGTTTTGCCTGTACAGTTGAACTGCGCAGGTAAAGCTGTTTAGGAAAGTGCACAGGCGAATGCTACACGTGATCCGTTTTGCCTGTGCAGTTGATAAAACTGCGCAGGCATACCCTAGTGTGTAGCCAGCTTTAAAGTTTTTTTAAGACTTATTTTTTACCGAGATCCTTATGGTGTCGAATAGGTATATCCCGTTTTTATGAGCAATGCAAAAAAATAGAGGAGGAAAATATACCTATACAATCTACAATTTTGTTATTCTCCGTTCGGATTTCAGCGTGTAATGAATATATCTTAGAAAATGGAAATGTACGTCAAAAATCCTATTCCTATCGTTAACAAACCCAACTAACTTTTAAGCCCGAGATACGCAGTTATCTGAATATAATTCAAGTCGAAATTGAACCAGTAGCCCCGAATTTGAGCCGTGTAACATGCTCGGTAAATATTTGCTTAGGCCACCGCCGGAGTTCCGAGAACTACGACTGGGCTATTCGAGTCTCATAGTACACTCAGCTGCAATAGTACTGGAATAGAGGACAGAAGCCACGAGGGTCCACGAAGGAGTAGGTGCGGACAGAAGCTAGAATGTATGTACGTCGTATGAATGTATCAAAGACAATTTTAAATAAAGGTGGATTGTCAAAGAAAATTTTGTAGCTGCAGTAAATTTACTGCCATCTTTCGACACATGATTAAAACTTTTAGAACGCCGTTTAACTTTGATCCTTATACTTTCACTGATATGTGGTAAATTTGTTAAATGTCAAAAAGTGGCGCCATCTTACCGGGCATCGGCTAAAGGTTGTGGCGCCATCGCTCGAAACGATACCGCCATACCTTTTCCTTTGATGTATTAGATGGCGCGATTTTTTGATACTTAACAAATTCAACACATATCAGTAAAAGAATAAGGATCAAAGTCAAATGGCGTTCTAAAAGTTTTAATCATGTGTCGAAAGATGACAGTAAATTGACTACGGCTACAAAGTTTTCTTTGACACTCCACCTCTATTTCAAATTCTCTTTGGTATGTATATGTCAAAAAAGTGATCAATTTTATAATGGCACGAGAATTGATCAGTGCATGATATGGTTATGTTAGGTTTGACTTTTTCATCATGTGGGCAACCGATTATTTCATGAAATGATTGCCACATAATGAAATGATTAATTTTAAGATCTGGCCACGAGTATATGTATCCACAATAAGGCCGTGGAATGGACGTACGCGGCGCGCGGCGCGGCGAGCGGGGCGGCGCGGCAAGCGGCCGCCGCTGTCGTCCAAGACAGACTCATTCAATTCTATACATTTTGGTCGTGCCGCGCGAATAACCGCTCGGAGCCGGGCGGCGCGAGGCCGCGAGCGGTTATTCGCGCGGCACGACCAAAATGTATAGAATTGAATGCATCTGTTTTGGACGACAAGACACGCGGCCTTATATTATATCGATCCGGCCAAGTTAATCACAAATAGTTCAACATGACTCTATTGTTAAGTCAATAAAGTGCAATTTCAGATACTATTGAGCACCTCGGACTGCGATTACGATTGCAATCACATATTATTATAGTAACAAGATACCTGTATCGTTTTTATACTTACGAACGGAAACGTTAACGTATTTTAACTGGTTTTTGACTCATTTCAGTTAAAAACTAAGGTTATACCATTTAATTATGCCGATGTCAATCAACTTAAACCATCCATCAAGTGGACGCTATGCAATAATTATTCATTTGTAATTAGATTTCTAGGAACTGTCTTTGGGATAATTGAGTAGGTATAATGAAAATTATTTGCGAACTACTATTATTACAATTTATACGTAATCTAACTTGGTTAAATAGGTTTTGGCCAGTAATACAAAACTAAAATTTTACCAAAATTAATTGGATTATTAGTATAGTCCAAATATAAAGCATGAAGAGGAAACCTAGGAAAAGGTGGATGGATTGTGTGAGAGATGACATGAAACGAACGCGAGTGAATGATGAGATGACGGGTGACAGAAAGATATGGAAGAAAAAGACATGCTGCGCCGACCCCAAATGAATGGGATAAGGGCAAGCGAATGATTAAGAGGAAACCTATTTGAAGTACCTATTAGAACAAATTATATTATTTTCAGAAAATAATTTGTTTTTATTTCAAGTAGAAACATTACTAAGCATAGAAATTATAAACTGAAATAAATGTCATACACTAAGAAAAAGTGACCAAGGACTCCATTGCCGAATGGTTCAGGCACCTGCCGCGATAGCAAAGGACGCTGGTTCGATTCCAGCCTGGGGCACTGGAGGACATGGTCACTTCTTCTTAGTATATGTATAATTATGACATTTATGTCAGATCATGAAGAGGAATATAAAGCATAAGAACTAATTCAAGAATTAAACGAGAAATGGTTTTTTTTTGTATAATAAGTATACATATATTATGAACATTATGAACTAACCAAATATGAAATGTAGAAATGAGCAGCATATTATTGTGAACTTAAATAAATAATTATTTTGTATAAAACCGATATATTGTAAATGAATAAATAAAGTAGGCGTTGTTTTCATGTCGGTACCCGGTACCTACTTAACATTCATTTTAGCGAGATGACTAAAGTACACAAAATATTAAACCATATAATTTACTATATCCTGAGCTTTAGACAAACAGGCGAAAACTACCTGAGCGACCCAGGTGGTCGACATATGCTATCTCTATCGCACCTTAATAATACTAATTGAGTGTGAAAGAGAAAGAACGATTGTTAATGTGTGAGTCAGATTCGTTGAGTTTGCGGCGGAGTCGGAATTTATAATCGCGATCTTAATATAAATTGAGTGTATAGTGTATATAGAAAATTTCGTAAATTAATATGTGTTTGTGAAACCAATATAGTTTTTTTAATGACAGCCGATAATTTTGTCTGGACATGGACATATAATTATATTCTGCGACGTACAAATTATAGTCAAAATCATTTTATTTCGCTTCATTTATACTAAGGTAAGTTAAAGTTCTAAGTTCTATCAACGACGATTACGACTTTTTAGGGTTTCGTAGTCAACTAGGAACCCCTTCAGTTTCGCTTCGCCATGTCTGTCTGTTCGTCCGTCCGCGGCTTTCAGTGATAGTTAGTAGGTATTAGAAAGCTGCAAGTTGCAATGGGTATATATTATTATATATAAATATATTAATTATATCAATCACTGGACTGTATATTATGTGTACAAACAGACCAAATAAACAAAAGGTATTAATTTTAACCATTAATCATGTAACACCTAATCGCCAACCGTTAATTAATTATAAACATTCATAACAAAAGTTTTAAACAATTGAAAAACGACCTAAACGGCAAATATTACAAAGTAACTTATTTTCTTTTCGAACGAAGAAATACTTTTAAATATAAAAGGACGTAAACGGAAAATATAATAGAGATTTAGGCTGTTTTCGAAAGAGAAGAATTTCTTTAAAATCTAAAAAAGAAAAGGTCGTAAACGACAAACTTTACGAAGAGACTTAGGCTGTTTTCGAAAGAAGAATTTCTTTAAAACCTGATTCTTCATAACAATCTAAAACAACTCGTTTAACGCCCGTCGTGAATGCATCTCCAGTTCCAATTAGAAACACGATATGGTGCTGGGACATGTTTGGGACAGAGCGGGGAGCGGAGTTGTGAGGTGGCGGAGCGATTGGCGTAGCGGGAAAGGGGTGCTTTACGAGTATATTTATATGAGTAACTTAAGCAGATTCTGAATATTACAAAAAAGTTATTGTATCAAAATATATCTAGACAACAGGTAAAGTACGGTACAGCAAAAGGATGTTTAATTCGACTTTTGACTACCCACGCAATGTATTTACATTGGCAGTAGTAAAAAGTCAAATGCGTTTACATTTATCATAATAAATGTTCACTATTTTAATACCTTGATGTGATGGTCAAATGTGTTATTTTATAAGTTTAGTTAATTTAGCTGTATTTTGAACAGTACATTTGTTTTGTAATGTTCTACCTATGAATACATTGACAAACATGACTTTCCAATTAATTACGACAAGACATCATTAGAATTGTTCAAATTAAAAGTGAAATAGTAAAAAGTACGAACAAATAAGTTTTTCAAAAGATATTTACGCTAAATAAATACGCCAAAGCCTATAGTTCGTTTTTCTTGCATTAGAAATAAGGTAAACAATCTTGACGTGTCTTTTCATTGCAAATTATTGAAAAACACTTTTTAAAAATTAGTACATATTACATATGACAGCAAATGAATGTAAATAATCGTATATGATTTATAATTGTTACATATTTGCTGCGACTTATTTTTCGAAAGTGTTTTTTTAATGAAAAAACACGTCAAGATCGCATACCTTCTTTCTAATGCTAAAAAAAAACGAACTATATACGCTAACGTCTATTCAAACCCCTAGCCTTAGCGTTAAGCATGAGCCGACGAAACCATTAGCGCGCTGAAGCGAGACGCAAGACAAATAAGCGCTAGATAATGAGCGCGTGCGAGCGAGATAACCTGATAAGGATCGAGTTTCAATAATAATAGAATTGCTTATAATAAGGTAAGGTAATGGTGTCAGGTGGTAAGTCACAGGTCTACTTATATTTGGTTGGACACCTGTGCCTAAAACTAAGATTTGGACTAGGATGGATACTCGTATTATTAGGGTTATAATTTGATATTGTCTTGAGTTTTTTAAATGTAAAAGTATTTGACGGGTTCTCTGTAAACTCCAAGATCAATGTGGTAAAGACCGTTAGACTATACGGCAAGAACTCTCGTATTTGTCTACGTACGTAGCTCTGACCCGGTCAGAACAGAACTTCACTCCTTCTGCTCTACCGACCTTCTGTAAGTGGAGTATGTCTACCAACGCAAGAATTAAAAGCGACGAAAAAGCTTGTAGACGGTTTTCTCTTATAGACAATCTGCCCTACATTGACCTTATTTTAAATTCTAATAATATATCGTATCGTTTTTCTTTGGTATAATATGATGTCAACAAATAAAGCATTCACAATATGACTATCAAGACATTATAAGCTTGTTTATATATTTTTGAACTTTCTTCTCATACTTGTTAGATATTTCATGGACGGGACTGGGATATCAAATTGGTATTTTGGAAGGAGTATCAAATTCGTAGTTCAGTAAAATATATCGCATCTAGGTCTTTATTCTGCTGTATTTGATTTGTCTACTTTAGCTGTCACTATTTGAATCAGACTGTACATAAATTTTCGAAAACGACCGATTCCATTACGTCGTCAACACCAGCATTTACAAATTGACACGGTGCCAAACATAAGACGTCATTTGTCGATAGCCGATAAAAGATGAGACGAAATCAGAATGCAACTGTTCACGCTCGGGGTTCACGCTTTGGGCAAAAATAAATACCTACGCAAAAAGGGCTTTCCAGCAAAAAGTTACTGAGTTACTGTCATTTTTTTATTGTAACACAAAGTTGCATTACTAGCTGTACTTCTTCTTTGCATATATATGAAGTACTTCTCATGACTCATACTTGTAATGTGCATGTTAACTTGTGTGTAAAGTTTAATAAATAATAATCGGACCACCGAGGGTTCCGTACTTTTTAATATTTGTGTTATAGTGGCAACAGAAATATATCATCGGTGAAAATTTCAACTGTCTAGCTATCACGGTTCATGAGATACAGGCTGGTGACAGATGGACGGACGGACGGACGGACAGCGGAGTCTTAGTAATAGGGTCCCGTTTTACCCTTTCGGTACGGAACCCTAAAAACGACAAAACATCACGTTTGTTGAATGGGAGCCCCCTTAAATTTTTATTTTATTTTGTTTTTTAGTATTTGTTGTTATAAAATAAAATTTCAACTGTCTAACTATCACAGTTCATGAGATACAGCCTGGTGACAGACGGACCGACGGACGGATGGACGGACAGCGGAGTCTTAGTAATAGGTTCCCGTTTTACCCTTTGGGTACGGAACCCTAAAAATGATTATTGCATTGTCATCAGAATTTGCTACATAAGTTTAGCGAAGCAACAAATGTATGAACTCGCAATAAACCCTAATTAATGTGTACAAGCAGGGCCAAGTACTAACTGCAAACCAAAAGTCAACTGAATCAGCAGATACTAGGGAGTGGTTCATATTTAAGTTACAAGATTTGAAGCACACATATACCTGTATGTAAACACTAATCAATGTGTAAACATGCCCCAATGTGAAGGCTAGCCACACTTACCCGTCTGCCACACTTACCCGTATTGACCTATCTTACTCACTACGATGATATCAAAAGTGGAACTCAACAATTTTTTACATAAAATAATAATTTCCGATCATAAATCAAACTTTATATAGCGTTACTAATGCGGCCGATAAAATCGGATTAATATACGTATTATGTTCAACTGTCATATAAATATACATCTTTATGTCCTTAACAGATCGATGGAGAGATAGCGGACATTTACGCGGTTGCGGTTAAAATATTACACGGTTATGTGGACATAAATTATATGTTATGAATTGAGCTGGTTATGATTAGACATATTTTAGTGAACTTTTGACGCGTGCGTACCTATTGAAAGGTTTTGTGCTTGTTTGTAAATGTTTCTTCGATTTATTTTCATGAAAATTAAAACAAAAAAATTACTTTGCTAATAATCCGCGAAATAATAACGTGCTAGTCAATCAGTGCTTACTCGTTATACTTACTTGCGTATTTTTACATGCAATTAATGTTCCCGTTCCCACTCTCCCACGGCAAAAATAAATACGCAAATAAATGTAACAAACCACCACTTAACACGTTTTGCGCCTCTACGAGGCATCCTCAGGAGAAGCTGGAGATGTTGACGGTCTGGTGGTTTGTTATATTTATTTGCGTATTTATTTTTGCGGTGGGAGGGTGGGAACATTAATTGCATGTAAAAATACGCAAGTAAGTATAACGGGTTGACACTGATTGACTAGCACGTAATTATTGTACGGGTTAGCAAAGTAATATTTTTGTTTTAATTAGTACGTATTTCCGCAAAGTAACGCCTGATTCTATTAATGATTTTTTATATTTTCTCTCTCGATATATCATGTATAACTTCTAGCCACCAACAGAACTTACGCATACCTTAAAATACGTTATGTCCTCTAATAGTACCTTACCTTATTGGTAAGGTTCGTAAAGAGATGCGAGGGCCAAACTGCCTTTATCCTAAGTGTACCAAATTGTTTTTATTATCCAAATCCCAAGTATTGTCTCTCATCAATTGTGTCAAAAAGAAATAAATGTTTGCCTTGTCTTTTCCACACGATATATGGGTATATCAGGCATATAATTTGTCTAACTTTATCGAAATATGTAATTACGAGTATTAACCATTAAAGAGATTGTTTTTGTTACCAATCCAAAACATTTTTATAAACAATATATTGAATACAATCCAAAACAGTTTGAAACACTTAACGCACCGTTAACGAATGTCTAATTACGTGCAAGCATGGCGTCGTGGATTTAATTGTGGACCATAACTCACACCTCGGACGGGCCTTAAACGGATACATACACCTTTGGCAGGGTTGCCAAAACTTGGTACTTATTCGACAGAAGATCCTTCTAGATCTTTTTCCTACTCCTCTACTGTTATCTGTCATTTATGCATTCATTAACACGAATATAAGAACATACATAAAAGATTTCAAGAAAAGTCTATATTGTCTATTCCTCATAAAAGCTCTTGTGCTTTTATAAGCTATAATGTTACTGCGATTAATGGCTACCAACCTAACAAAACCAAAACGAATACAGTTTTAAACTAAATATTCATTTGGTTGCATAGTAAAAATAATTACTTCATAAGTCAGAAACACGCATGTGACACCCGTAATATAGCAACACCCATAGACTACGAAGACCGCTTAGCGTTGCTCCGTAGGCTACGGTGGCCAAAATTGAGAAAAAACTGTCCAAAAAATTAATTTAGCAAGTAGCAAGTACCAGGGCCTCATGAGTTACGAGGAGGTGTCGCCGACCGGCCGGCCGCGGCCCGGGGCGGGCCGGGCGCGTAACAAGGTATGCTCGCGCGTCTTGGCTATATACTTTTGCTGTAATTTGTTTACCTAAATTACGATTTATTTTTGTTGACTCGTAGGAAAATATTGTATGCAACGTTGTATAAGTAGGTCAAAAAATTCTCGTGGCGTATTCCTTTACAATGTTCGCCTACGCCTTCGGCTCCGGCTCACATTGTAACTCACGCCACTCGCCTTTTTTGACCCTTCTTATACAACTGTTGCATAAAATACTATAAAGAGGCCGCAAAAATATATGGGACCCGCTGACGCAGGTTCGGTCATTAAAAAAAACCTACAATGTTCAGTTACCTACAATACTTCGGAAAAACAAATGTTTTTTTTTTACTTCTGCATTTTTCAATATGTACTTAATTAGAAATTTAAACAGGTAGGTTAAGGTTGCACATGCAATGTGTTCGTTTCTGCCATTTTATTGACTTTGACACTGTCATCACTTATGAGTAGCATCGTTTTTTTCCAGAATTCAATCAAACTGAAAAAAAAAACCGATATTTGGTAAATTTCCCGAAAAAAGCAGTTGATTTTTTTCCGCAGTTTTCATCCCTGGTTCGGTCACGTAATGCGCCGCGGCCTGTTAGTCCACCAACTACATGGATGGGAACAGACCATAAGTATTTGATGACGATGGCCTTGAATTGAGAAAAAAAAAGGAGGGCTGGCCTAAAAGGGATAAAATCCAGGGGAATGATTGATTCCTCTGGATCAGAAGGCCTACCGCCATTACCGAAAAATCTAAAATCGTATTCTGCCTCTATAGCTCTTACATATTCGAGCAATAGAGAGACAAATAACAATTTCCACGCGGACGGAACTACAGGCACCGGTTTTAAACGTGAATACTCAATATGTATCACGAGAAAATACACTTATTTAATATACCAAAGCATGAAGCAGTACGTACATAACATAACCAAGATGTAAATAAAATGAACAATTATCCAGATAAAAACCATGTTTGTCTGAACGCAAAGTAAAACGCTTGATATCTTATTTAATAAACGATCAAACAGTATTGACAGCTTACTACATTCAAAAATTAGGTACCATCATAACATTCAAAACGGACTTCATTCATGTTTCCCTCTATGAACACAAAGTGTAAAGCTTACTATCTTTTACTAAACAAACAACCAAACCATCATTCACACCTCAGACTCTAATACAGATGGCCCAAAAAAAAATTTTTTTGGCAATTTTTATTCGTGTTTTTGCATGTTGGCCGACCGGTGGGACTCACCGTGGCTGAAGCACTGGGTGCAGCTACATGCCCCTTTATGTAAGAATTTGTATTAATGTCATGTCATACTAACCCTAGATTTAAGTATTAGCTGGCGGCTTCCTCGCACAACGTATCAGTATTGCGATACAACGAGGAAATGCCGCCAGCATCCTTGGTACAATGCCTCAAGGGCCTATTTTAGATATAAGCTAGTTGTAGTAATCATCTGTATATATCCATTATGTATATTGTTATTGTCAATAAATAGATTACATTTAGTATTAGTATGTTACTAACACGATATGGACCTTGTTCGAAATAAATGGTTTTTGATTTGATTTTATTGCTTACGTCTTATACAAAATGTCATTAGAAATTAAAACTACAATAATTATAACTGAAACAAAACGTTTTATCTTCAAGATGCAGTTTTGCACACAAAAAAATCTTTGTCAACGTATTATGGGTTATCTTGTATTACCAACATACGAGTGAATCCTTAACAAAAAAAGTCTCACCTTAGATTTTACCATAAACCTTAATGTCTATTTTGCTCATAAAAAATAAGCCATTTTATAATATACACAACGAAGGCCGCAAAAATATCTGACATGTTCTTATTTGTAGAGCCATAAGAGCGTGTCACATATTTTTGCGGCCTTCGAAAAGTAACATATTATTGAAGGTGAGTGTACGCTACACTTTTTTATGATTCGGTATTTTTTATATTTCTACTCAGAATAAGAAGTTTTTTCGATTCTAATAGGAAAAAAAGTATCTCAATTTTTTTTTCATTCCGTTACCATCTTTTAAAAAGCATTTTTTATGACGGCAACGGAATATAAGGAACGAAAAATGTATGGAAATATTACGGGATAATTTTTCTCCAGTTAGAATTGAAAGAGCTAATGATTCCGAAAAGAAATAACATCAAAGATTCAAAGTAGATTAAAAAAGTGTAACTAGTAGGTACAATTTTAAATGAAATGGCTCATATTTCCTAATCTGAACCAAAATAATAACGCTTAATGCCTATGTTACCCATTAAACAAATAACTAAAGCACTGACACCACATACCAACAGCAAGTGAATCACGGCGTCTCAGGTACCAACCCTACACAGCACGTTTTTTCACCCGAGTCGTGGCGAGCTGATCAGATTAGCTCCCAAACCGGTTACGTCGAAATCCCGGGGAAAAATAACAAAAAACAACACTAATAACAACAAATAACGAGCGCTAGTGATGGGAAGTGGATTCATCGAGTCGAGAATTTATTTTTGGGGTTAGAGGTTTGTTGTGTCAACCGACCTTCTGTACAGTCAAAGAATACATAATTTCCGTATCATTTCATTTCGTACCTTGTCACAGTGAATCAATATGAAAGTCGCAAGGGACCTCATACTATGATCACAATGGCGAGGCACAAAATGGTACTAAAATTAAATTCCACACCGAGGTCTGGTCTCCGCGATACAGGCTTGCCTATAAAATATATAAAATAAGTATTAGGATTTCCTTTTCTTCATATATAACACTGTATGAATATTACTTAGTTCGCAGAAGACCTCCAAATGACTCGAAGTTCCTCGTCAGACCATCTTTGCCTTCAACATTCGAGTCAAAGAGTCTACCTAAATTTTTCACACTAGAACAGAACAACCTTTACTTTGCAAATTTCATGCAGGAACTGAAATTAACTGTATTTTTAGAAATAAATACCTATTAACGTCATTGTATATTTCATATTTACTTGGCATAATGATTGTTAAATAAAGTCTGCGTTTATAGTAATTTCTATACCCAATTAAAGTTTATTAACACTTTCAGTGCCAAACGCCCCATTTCCAATACAAAATGAGCCCACCTAGCGGGTGAATGTTAACGTTTAATGACCACATCAAATTATGACTTACGAAATAAGCATATTCTATTTTCACATAAATAGTTTCAATAGGGTATTCATTTATTATTATTATTTTACAATAAATAAAGAGTATTCCAACTATGTTATATTATAAGGACTACTCTTATAATACCTACGTTTTAAAGTACTAGGAAGCTGTTACTTTTTTGGTCAGATTAATTTTTAAAGCTAAACTATCAAAATATCATAAGGGATTTGGTACCTAACGTTTACATATATATCAAATAGCGTTAGAAAAACGTTACTAAATAACTTAACATATTTTTTTACCAAATATCGATACAAAATATCAACACCGCATCCCTTCAGAGGCGTAGCTGGGCATTACACGAAAATGTAAGAATAGTGACAGATGATTATAAGCCTCGGATAAAACATACATAATTCCCGGTAATGGTAGGGACGCGATAATTCCCACCTACGGAATCAATTTCACATCACTACGGGTGATGAAAGAGTTAACTAGCTTTTGGTTTTTCGAGTATTAAAGAGACCAAGAAATCGTTTAGTTTAGAGGTACTGTAGTTTTAAAATTGTTAGCTACTACTATATAAAATATCAAATATTAGATGCATTTAGAAAAAGGGAGTGAGCGATGGAGCGCAGTATTCTTGGTGTAAAACTGACTGTCAGAATCGGAAATTCCATCTTGCGCTCCAAAACCAAAGTAGCCGAACGTAGCCCTGACGGCCGCTAAGCTTAAATGGGACTGGGCCGGACATGTCTGCCGCGTACCTATGCCAAACGACTTCTGGGCCAAGCAAACTACCGACTGGACACCGTCTTTCGAAAAGATTGGCCTAATACTGTCATAGACCGAGACGCGTGGAAGAAAGAGAAGGATGCCTTTGCCCAGCTGTGGGACACAACAGGCTAACAAATAAATAAATTAGAAAAAGTTAGTGCCTAATGTTAGCCTCAAAACTCGCTTTGCGCCGCGGCGCGGGCGCGATGGCAGGTCCCCATCATCATATTAGATGAAATGTCTACAAACGAACAAAATCAATTTCACGTCCTTACGAGGCAGCATTGTTGAGAAAGACGTTTAGACTATTGAGGAGAAGAAGTATTCTTAGAGGTCTTTAGGTCTGTTTTCACCAAACTAATTGAGTTTTATTTATTTATTGTATCTTTACCTGTCTTATGTACAATCAAGTACATGCATACATATTATGTACAATAGCCATAGGTAGGTAGAATAATAATATTAAAGCTGTAATCATTTGGTAAGGGAAGTAACTTTACCTCACGTGTTTTCATAAAAGTTACCTTAATTGAGTGTTAACTTACCAAAAACAGGACTAAGATCCGACTTCACAGATAATTTGCCCGAGTAAGGCTCTCCTGACTTTTCCTGAAACAAAAATGATAAAATTAATACAATAAGTATTAAAACAATTACTTAAAGTACTAAATACAACATTTCTTCGCTTTATGTCGACATTGTCTTTATTGTGAACATCGTTAATAATCGTTAAAGTAACATTATACAAATCCATTGGATTTTATTGTTTTTCTTAATCTTTTAGTCCCATGAGAATCAATGTGTGGATTTACAGGATACAAATGATAAAATTTAGCATTAATTTTAAAATTACATAATTTTATTAGCATCAAGAATCCAAATCAACGTAGTCTCTTTCGGAAGTTTCGGATTAAATAGACAAAATATTAGCAAAAGGACATTTGACAATAAATATCACTTGACAACTTAGAACATTTTCGAATTGGGATGATATAATAGGCGATAACAAATCAGGTTTCCGCTTACATTAATCCAAATGCCGAATTTCCTCTATTTGTGCCATTACTGAACCAATGGACCGTTTGAAATCTCGACACCTTAAGTGATATTGTCGGGGGATATTCCGAGTCGACATGTCCCTCGATAATCGAAACGTGTACTATAACTGACCCCCCTGCATATAAACTTGGTTGCAGGGGGGTCAGTGATCTCTGCAGCTTATTGTATTTTGACGGAAGGCATTATCCAATTATGAACACAACTTTAAAGAGAAATAAATGAAAGCAGATAACAAATGTCCACCATAATTGAAGTAATTGAGATGTTTTGGAAACGAAAACGTGGTTACCAACCATCCGTTTGCGGATACACTGCAGTTCTTCGATCATATTACCAGAAATGAGGACCAAACCCTGAGACACCGCACCGCACTCAATCTACCGGTTTCATTTATGAAGCAACCACATCTTAAGACAGTATTGTTAGATTTCTTGTCTTCTACTTCTACTATACAGAAATAAGTAATTTCTCTATGATTCTACGATAACTCTGATAAACTATGATCTCGACATCGTATCAAGCCCGGGATTTTGCTACCGTTCTTACAAGAGCAACAAATGTCGATGGCTATCACAACTCTGAGAATAGTGCCCCAGACAGACATAAGGACGCTCGTAATTGGATGAGTCCGAATCAGTTAGCCCCACTTGCACGTGTTTACCCCAAACAGGGGCACATCCCTATTCCAACCGGCTCAATCTAAAACGTCGTAACAGCCCTTGACTTCTTCTATACATCCGTCTTTTTAACTACTTAGCTACTTTTACCTATTTTCGAAAAGGTCGTAAGTAGTCGAGGTCCATATGGGAGATAGGACGTTTTGTAATGGAAAAGTGGTGGTGTATCAGGTTTTTTAGATCGGTCATTATTGGATGGATGATTGGGTTTCCATACTTGTTGGTAAGTCGGTATTTGAGATTCCTGAACATCGTGTTTCAATTGTTTTTAGGTTTGTTTTGGGGGAAATAAGTATCAGTAATAATGTGAAGATAATAGTCATTAATATTATTTTCATTAGATTGGGTTTGGACAACTAAAAACTGCATCAAGCAATAATGTATATTACAAACGGTATTTTTTGTACTAAGATTACACATAAAAATATCTATTTAATCCTAATATTTTCTCAGTAGCACATTACAACCCGGCGCGACATTCAAACTGTTCATGATATGATACTGATTTAAAATTACTCATTACATCTCGCTCACACCAATACCTAAATGCGAGAAGCACTGAGGCTAATGAAATTAAGTTCAATGTTTTAAAATTCGAACGGTCTATCGGTGTTTGATAACGGATTACCACAGATTACACATGATTATAGATTGTACGTAGAGAAAGTAGGCAGTATTGAAAAAAACGTAAAAAGGTGTCTAGACACGGCGTGATTCCCACAAGTAAGTGTTCAGCCGACCATGCGTGCAGTAGGGTTGGCGCTGACGGAATTAAATAATTAAAAAAAAATGTTTAAGGGAACAATGGAATACCGCTAATATATAATACGCGAGCGATAAGAAATTGCGGATCAATGTACATTTTTCGTGCTTATTGGCAACCGACAATAAGTACCCTTTTGGTTGAAAATGGCATTACGCGTAACAGCCGTAAAAGTAATTGGGAAAACTCATTTAATTGCTTACTGTACTGTATTCTTGTTACTGTTATTAACCGTTATTTTAATCGCAATGCATTGAAGGGTAGATTTAAACCAGATATAAGTACAGAAAGCTGACAAATAGACATAGATAGGGTTCCGTTTGGCAAACTTCTAACACGGAACAATAAAGTGTGAAAGGAAAGAACCTTTTGATTGACCAGAACAAATGTTTGTGGAGACGAATCAATTTAGGATCGAGAGGGGACTTGTTTGTCTTGGCCGAGATCTATAGAAAATACAGTGGGCAAATCATTGGTAAGAGATACGAGGGAAGTTAGCCTCATAAAAAAGTGGCTGACACCTCAATATAAATAAATAAATATAATAGGGACATTCTTACACAAATTGACTAAGTCAAGAAGGCTTGTGTTGTGAATCAGACAACGATATATAGAATATACAAAACTTAAATACATAGAAAACATCCATGACTCAGGAAATATCTGTGCTCATCACGCAAATAAAATATAGTTATTTGCCACTTTGTAGTCAAAAATTTTATTTACAGTGCTGAACTATTGTAGTCTGTCATTGCAGAATCTCCACATTTATTCAACGGCGATAAAAAAAGTCAAATTACAGATTTTTTTACATTTAACGTAGTTTTTTGATTCAATCTTGATCCGACTGTAGTTTAGTTATTTTCTTAAAAGTGCCTGTCAAGATCTTCATAAGAAACTACCGTACGAGGCACTCTAAAAATGTGTATACATTTAAACCATGTGGGAAGCGTCCATAAGCTACGGCGACCGTATACCGTCAGGCTGTATATACGCTTATTTTATTTGTCAACAAGTGGTACAGTCGCCATCAGATATATCGGAGCGACCAAGATGGTCAAAAATATCTGAACATGTACTTTCACGTTTTATCAATAGGGGCTTTTTTTTAAATATATATGAACACTTTAGCCGCACCGATATATCTGATGGTAACTTTAGAAACTATAGTTTTTGTTTTTAACGAGCTGAGAACCCTGACTCACCGGAGCATTATGCCCGCGGCGACCAATTATGCTCCTTTGGGATTGTAACAATTACAGGGTACCACCAGGGGGCGCTAACGGCCTTGTTTGACGGAAGAAATGTTGGTGGAATATTTGTTTAGTTTGGTGAACCAGTGATCAATTTGGTCAGGAAGAGATTTTGAAAAAAAAATGGTCATCTTTTTTTTACAAATGGTATCAAGATAGTAGAAGTGATCAATTATGCTTCCAATATTTCCGAAGAATATCAATTATGCTTCTTTCTGAACAATAACAGGTTACCACCATACCACCAGTAGGCGCTAACGCCCTTGTTGGTAGAGAAAATGTCCATCATATATTTGCTTAATTTGGAAACCTGAGGTAATTTTGGCAAATAGTCACATGAGTCGTCCTATTTCGTCTTAATTCATCAAAAATTAAACAGCTGCTGCAGTAACTTTACAATAAGTTGAACTTACATGTAATCAATTACATAGTTAACAACGTGTAAAAATACATAACACTTTACACTGAGATATCAATATCAGTGACAACCCTAAACAGGGCATGTTCGGAATTTTTACAAACGGAAGCGTTGATTAAATTCTTGTTACGGCCATGTCAAACGCAACATGGCGCGCTGTCAAAACACAACGTTTTGGAATTTAATCAGCTATCGACGTATTGGGACATTTGTGTCGCGTGACGGACAAAAAGCCTACTGTCGCTTACGTTACTTTGAACAGTGATATAAGTTTAAGCGCCAATTGTTTTTTATTTTATTTTTTATGATATAGGAGGCAAATAAGCAGACGGATCACCTGATGGTAAGCGATTACCGCCGCCCATGGACACCCGCAACACCAGAAGGCCAATACAAAACAAGAAATACGAGAACAAATACATTTAAACAATTCGACGACAATCTGCAAACAATGAAGTTTGAAACAATTTTGTTATGCGTTGAAATAAGTCACTTGAATTCAAAGTTAGCTAATTCTTCTTAGTAACTTCTACTGGTTTCCTATTTATTACGCTCCATTGAACAAACATTTGAACTTATCCTATTAAGGGATATGTTTCAGTTAAACTTAATGTGCTATGCGTATAAATGCTTTGCAAAAAATATCAAAGTCATAATTTTAAAAAACCTTAATTACTTCGACACCATTGTTTCATAAAATAGCCTTTGGGTCTCGGTTTTTAATTACATCAAGATATGTCTTTTCATAGAATGTTGTAATTGCAAGAAGAAAAGCACTAATCCCAATACAAACACAAACTAATTTCAATCTTCAGCCGTGTTAATAAAGACTAAAATCCATATGTACAAACAAGTTTTTTTTTCTACGACATGTGATAATGATAAATACAGAACTTTAAAGGACAGTAATTGCAGGAACATTTGCGAAAGGTGGAGACAAATTCAATAGAATAACGATACCGATGTGCCCACTGTCCATGTTAATTAAATTATCGATAAAAAGCGATATACGTACATGTCGACACGATAAGAATTTAATTTTATCCAACCGAAGAACTTATGTTCACGAATGATATACGTACTCTTATGTAAAAGCAAAAAACTTCACTTAAGCCTTGGCGCTTGCGTTATATTTATATTAAAGACTAGCTTCTGTCTGTGACTTCATCTGCGTACAATTAGTATTTCCATATTTCACTTTCACACTAATTCCCACCCTCATAAGGGATGATTCCGGGATTAAACTATCCCATGTCTTTCACTGGGACTCAGAGTATCCCTATGCCAAATTTTCATCTAAATCGTTTCAGCGGTTTAAGCGTGAAGCGGTCCAGACAGACGGATTAATGTCGCATTTATAATATTCAGTATGGATACAAGAGTGAAAACTTACAAATTTCAACAAAAATAGGTTTTAAATTTTAAATTTAAATAGGGTTAAATAGGAATTTCAACATATAGATGTAGTGTCCCTTTGTTGAAATTTGAATGTTTTTTATTAAGTTCTTTAAGTAAACCTATTTATAAACAGCCCCTCCTTATATTCTACAGCTGTGTAGCTTGCAGTTTTCCTATTGGATGACATTAATGCTTAGTTAAACTTTTTTTTACGTCTGATAATTATACGACGCGTGACATAAATAACACTAATCGATGCACACTACAAGCAACGACCACTCGACCATGTGTCATTCCCTAGAAAAAGGGAACATAAGGCGGTTGGCGGTTAAGACTTCGTGTAGTATTGGCGCTTTCGTTGCGACGTAAATGCTAATTAGGATCGTAAGGATACAAGTTAAAAAATTCAATGAAACTTTGAATTTGAATGAACATGTACAATTAACGAGCCGTCAGATGTTCTAGATTACGCAAGAAGATAATGCGTTAGTGTTGATTACATTATCGGTACATGGTGTTGACAGGTGTTAGTTTTAGGGGTTATGGTATTGTAAGATGTTCTGCTTAGCACTTATGTAAAAAAAGTTTTGTAAAAAGCTGTATAACTGTAAAACTTCATTATTTTAAAATTATACTTTTTAGATGTTTCTTTTTTTACATGAGCGTTTCATGTAATATTTAAAATTCGTTCGCAATCAAAAATTAAAACCATATTAAATTGAAAGCCATGATTAGTGATTTGAGGTTAACAACCACTTATGGTCATTCTTTTATTCATCGTTTTCTAAATAAATCCATACCAAACTATCACATGTATTCTATTTTTAGGTTTCTGTGACCATAACAATAAAGAAACAATAATAACAATAAAGAAGCATCGACATATTCTAATTAATTTATCATGAATAATTACGTACGAAAAAGGCAATGGTTGTTACATTTCATACTGAAATAAGGCAAAGAATTGAATAAAAGTTGTATTTTGCATGCAACGATACGCTCCAAAAGATACATCTAAATAAAGATTAGTGCACATTCGAGTGTATTTAACGTAAAGCAACAACACCGTATTCTACAGTGGTGTTGATTTACGGGACAAAAACGGGACGGGTAAAAATACGGGACGCGACACTTAAATACGCATGGGAAAATGGAAATGACAAAGCTTAAATAATTGGTCTAAAACAGTTTTATAAGTATTATGGAAATCCAGATTTGTAATACGTAAAACATAGCTTTCATTATGAAAAAAGAAACTGAACAAAAAAAACACGTTAACAAAAATGCTAATTGTAAAACATCTTTGTCACACACGCACCTGCCATGACACTTGTAACGTGTGCACTTACCTTAGCAATAATTGTTCAAAAATATCCCGTCCTTTTAAGCCCACAATATTTCACTACCTTTAATATAATTGATAGCCAATACCATTACATTGCCTTGAGGACCTTAATTACCCGTATCTTGGCATCTGACAATCCAACATGGCTACCAATCAATCGATTATACCCCTAATTACAATAACGCAAGAGCGATGCTCAAGATATGTCCAGAAGAATGACATATGAAACTTGAATGTGTTTTTTGTACGTTTTTATGGCTACTGATACTTATTTAGTTTTCTGTATATTGTGTTGACTTGTGGAAGAGCCCTGGCGACGTATTCTGTAATAACAGGTTATGAATATGATCAGGATTTGTTATGGACATGATCTGTCATTGTCAAAAGTGACGTTTTTGGTTGAGGAAATATCAGTTTACATGTTAATACAGACGCGTCAGCTAAATACCTACTATTTTACTATACAGGTGGTTTATAAACACATGATGTCCCACATTGTCACAGTTCCTATGACAACACTCTCTGAGCTCCTCAGGAAGGTCAATATCACGCAACCTGTTGTTGCAGGCTTAGATCAAATTTATAACCCTATAAGAATATGCCTTCTAGAGGCCTATTTGCAGAATCAATTTTTGAGTTTTTCTTATAATACGGTCGTAAGTACATTTGGTGCTTACGTTATTAATGTTATTATACTTGTTTTTTTAGCGTTAGGAAGAATTTCGCAGAAGTAAGCTTGAATTACTAATTCAGGCACTTTTTGTGGTAAAATTTTGAAGTAAATTATAAGTATTGACCATGTTGCATTAGATAATTCAACTATTATTAATAATTACAGGACCTGTTAAAAGCTGCACGCTTACTTCTGTGGAGCTATTCTAATGCTAATGGTGCTCCCACATTTTCTGTTATAAAATGTTGTACAACATCGTGTGACGGGGACAGCTTGATAGTATTGATAGTGTTTTATTATGTTGACCCTGTCACACGATGTTATATAACATTTTATAATAGCCATTGTGGGTGCACCATAAAAACCGGCCAAGTGCGAGTCGGACTCGCGCACCGAGCGTTCCGTACAAACCTGTAGGTAAAAATTCACCGATCACGACAATCGAGTCATATCAATTATTACAAATATTTTTATTGTATGATGTAACTAAAAATTTACGGTTTTTGCAATTTTTCCTTTATCTGTGCTATAAGACGTTGCTTCGTACCAAATTTCAAGATTCTGAGTGTACGGGAAGTACCCTGTAGGTTTTAATACCCTTGCGAGTGTCGAAAATTTGCGGAAATTTGCGGCATAAACGGCTGTATCTTTTGATTGCGTTGGTTTAGAAGTTTGTTTTTTTCACGGCTCTAAGAGACAGTAGACCTGAGTATTTGATATAAATTCCAGCTTGATACCTCCACGCGTTACTGATAAAAAGGGTCTTGACAGACAGACGGACGGACGGACAACAAAGTTAAATAGATAGATATTATAGGACATTATTACACAAATTTATCCTATAAGGGTTCCGTTTTTTCCTTTCCTGGTACGGTATCCTAAAAACGAAGTATAGGAACGATCCTTCAATATACATATTTGAACCAAAAATACAGACAGTCAAACTAAGTTAAACACTTACAAAAACCAATTATAGGCAAGTTTGAAGAATGTCATTCGTTACCATATTTTACGTTAATTATGTTAAATACCATATAATAAATCTATAGACGAAGAGTTGAAATGTTTTACGTGTCAGCACCTTATTTTTCTAAGCAATATGACCTATTTTCCAATGAATAAGGCCCAACTAATATCTAATCACAAAGTGTAAATGCGTGTTCATCACTCGACGTGTGGTACTAATAACCAACACGTTGAACGCCACTCCTATCGTGTTTTGCGCGTCATCATGAACCTTGTCGGAATGCACGAAGGTTGATAATAGGTTGTAGCGGCGCGTCTCAATTGACGTATTTGGCGGTCAATTGACCATAAATAGACCTTAAGTCTTTGCAATAAGGTTTACATATTATCAGTTAACTGCGTTGATGGTGTAAGCGTTGATTTACTGTATATTGAAATTAAACACCTTATAATAAAGGTCATTTAATCTACAGCGTAGCTACCGATGTCTCATAATTTATTAAATAAATTATATAAAATGTGAACCCTTTTGACCTGTAATTAAACTTTTACAACAACAATACAATACTCTTTATTGAACACCTCACATAGATAGTTGACAATAAATGTACAGAAACAAACAAAGACAATTTGATAGAGGTAACAACGCTCTTATCGCTTAAGAGCGATCTCTTCCAGACAACCTAAGATATTTAAAATTACTCATTTTTAGGGTTCCGTAGTCAACCAGGAACCCTTATAGTTTCGCCATGTCCGTCTGTCTGTCTGTCCGAGGCTTTGCTCCGTGGTCGTTAGTGCTAGAAAACTGAAATTCGGCATGGATATATAAATCAATAAAGCCGACAAAGTCGTACAATAAAATCTAAAAATTTAATTTTTTTGAGGGTACCTCCCCTACACGTAAAGTGGGTGTGAATTTTTTTTTGGCTTCAACCCTACAGTGTGGGGTATCGTTGGAAAGGTCTTTTAAAACTAATAGGGGTCTTCAACAAACATTTTTTGATAAAGTGAATACATTCGGAGATAATCGCTCCGAAAGAAAAAAATGTGTCCCCCCCCCTCTAACTTTTGAACCATAGGTCCAAAAAATATGAAAAAAATCGTGGAAGTAGAGCTTAAGAAATACATTAAATGAAAACTATAGCGGACATGATCAGTTTAGCTGTTTTTGAGTGATCGCAAAAAAATTCCCCTTCATAGTAAAAAGACTTACTTTAATTAGGTACTTACTGATTATTAAAAATTATTAAAAAAAAAAAAAAAATTTGCCTATTTGTTTAACTCGCGTGAAAGGTACCGTCTCATCCCTTGGTTAACAATTTACTATACTTTAAGATCCAATTTAGCTTATTGTGACGGAAGAGTAACTACGGAACCCTACACTGAGCGTGGCCCGACATGCTCTTGGCCGGTTTTTATTTCCACTGAGATTGCTCAGTTCAGTTCAAATATACTTTAATCACGTAGGCCTAGCAACAAGCACTTATGAATTAAGTAAGACAGTATTACATATAATTTCAGACCTATTAATTTTACGAGACGACGAGACCCGGTCAAAAACTGTCCCTATTTGAATTTTTTTACCTCGTGTAAACACAGCCCTTGACAACAGGAACGGGTGTGATTTGTGCTGTGCTGTGTAGCGCCTATGTGGTGGGGCCAGTTGCCTGTCTAACATGTTCCGTCTACTACGTAATCTGTGTTTATTACTGTTACTTGAACTGTAGGAGATAAACCTCCTGTAAACTCCGCGTTTAGCCCAGTATTGACAGCAGGAACTGGTGTGATTTGTAAATTTATACTGTGTTGTATAGCGCGAATGTGGTGGCGCCAGCTGCCAGTCTAACATGTTCCATCTACTGGGTAATCTGTGAAATTACTGTTACTTGAACTGTACGAGATAAACCTCGTGTAAACACGGCGCTTAGCCCAATCTTGACAACAGGAACTGGTGTGATTTGTATGTCTTCCTGATAAGTGATAAGATAACGCTTGTTGACATCGATTCGTTTTATTGAGGATTATTACAAGGATTTACCGGATTTTTACACGGGTTTATAGAATTCTGGGCATTGGGTAAGGTAAACTTATCTTCATTCGGTTACCTCGGTTTCACGTGGATTTTTGCAGATGTATGCAGGTTTCTTCACGGAAAAGATAGCAAAAAAAGGTCATGAAGAAATTTGAACAGTATCGGTATCATGGTCGCATTTTTATCACAGGGTCAATTTCGCACTTACATACTTATTAGAACGTGACAGGTAAGGTGATAAATGATAAAGAGCCGACCATATATATTAGCCATACAGGTGTCTATATTTTTAAATCTTTTAGCAGCTTACAAATGTCCAAATAGAACGAGAATCGAATAGTTGATCACCAAAATCATATTTTTATTAAATATCGCAGACATAATTTTAAAACCACAAAAAGTCTACAATTCGGAATAAAATGCATCACATCGCGATACGCTATCTCCGGTGTCAAATCGAAAACATATCACACAAATATCATTATCTGCTGCATCGATCATTCCTGTCCAGGGATTTAGATACGCCAGTTAAGTGGCTATTACGGGCCATGTTACATGAACATTTGCGTAGGTACAAATAGATTAAGTTTAAAAAGTATCTGGAGAAATTATGTGCATATCAATATCACGAGACAAATTCAATCATTATATCTTATCTTTATCATCAATGACACTATCAGTTTCATTCAAACATGACAGTATTGAGATAGACATCATTTTATGTCAACTGAAGCATTAATTACTGTTGCGGAGTCGTTGTTGTCGACGGTGTATTCGTCAATTTCCTTGACAAAATGAGTTCCGGAATAAACATAATTGCAGGAATAATGCGGCGGCGAATGTCCAATCGTTGTGTTCCAATCAGTCATTTCAACATTTATTTGTTAGAAATGGCGAGACGCGTTAGACTCATTTTTAAAGGAATAGCCGGAGACTGCTCAAGATTAGGAAGACTGGAAAAAGTGGGGAGAGTTTTTTGCCCAGCAGTGAGCAGGAGGGTGCCAATATTATTATGTATAACTAGCCACTATGGTGTCCCACTGATGGGCAAAGGCCTCTCCCTCGACCTCCGAGCAACCTCCGATCAGCCTTTGAGATATGCGTCCAAGTCATCCTGCTATCTTCGCCTGGGCCTGCCAGCTCCTCGCCCATCTTGCGGCACTCACGCCGTGGCTATTTTCGCCCACCTCTGTGGGTGCATGCGGCAGACATGGCCGGCCAAGTCCCATTTCAGCTCCCAATAAATAATAATAAATATAATTTAATTCTCCTTGGCAACTTGGTTTTGTAAAACTTGTTATATAAATAAAATAGCACAGTTTTATCAGCCAATGGACTAATTTTTCGGTCTCCATCAACATCATAAATCCCCAATTCATTCCCAAGACAATAAATAACACGAAGTAATAACCATTTAAAATGGTGATAAAAGTAACTAACTAACTTGGTCAAATATCTGACCGTTTACACGATCATAGAATAAATTATACGATATTCTGTGGCTATAAAAAGCTGCGTGGGAGACGCTCCCAAAATACATGAACACTACTATACGGAGTAATGTATGGGTTTCGTACAGAATTACGTGTTTTAGGGTTCCTTACATAATTCTTGGGACTGAATTGCCTTTAGCTTGCAAACGGGAAAGCTTGTAACCTAAAATTTCTGTTTGATCCTTTCTAACAACAGTAATAACTAAATTGGTGAGAGGGAGACAAAGAGCGAGCTTGTTATAATAAAACGCAACTTAAGTCTATATAACTACTAGTTACTACCCGCGACTTCATCTGATGATGATGATAACTTATACTGACCTTTCCCGGGCCTCAAACTATCTCGATACCAAGTTTTATCTAAATCGGTTCAGCGGTTTTTAAGCGTGACGAGGTAACAGACGGATGGATGGACAAATAGCTCTATGGAACTTCTGTATTTGTTAAATAAAAAGGAGTACTTCTTACTCGTAAATATTGGCTTATCAAATATACAAGTATGAAAAATGACACTATCACACAAATACGGATAGGTAAGTTATTGCAATAAAATTATCTCATATCTACAACAGTGTCTCATTTAAAAAGAATAACGTTCCTACTTGAACAATAGGACGTAATTTAGAAAGGAAAGGGGCTTTCGATTCAACCCTTTACATTAAAGTTAGTCACGATACTACAGATTAAATTAAGCTGCAACAAGAATTTCCAGTAAAAAACTCGAATTAGAACACTCCGAACTTCTAACCTAACAAGGTTTTAACTTCCATTCCACGTGGTTCCGTAGGCGCCATAAATACAGGCTCATGTGTACTATTCACCAGCACATCCTTAACAATAAACAAAATAAATATGACCCCTAACTACAAAATACTTCTTACAAATGTTGAGGTCAAGATATATTAGACAAGAAACAGATAAAATAAGCTGTGAATGTAGCAGCGTCCGCGCAGGTACGCCCGCCAAACGAGATCGTTCCTTTTTTGAAAAATAAAAAATAACCTCAATTTAAATTCAACCGCAACATAACATCTTAAGGTTGTAAATCGTTTGAGCGTGACTAGAATTCATTACCATAATTCACTTTAGGCTTTCTCACTTCTGAAATAAAGCTCCTTTTTCGTATCGTACTCTCGCAGCTCCCGGAATTCCTCCATTCTGATTTCAACCCCAACGCCTGGGTGTTAAAGTTGATTTTCGCTTGGATTTTTTTGTATTTTTTTCCTGTGTGTATTTTTTAGGTGTTTTTTTGTTGACAGCGCCCGCGCCGGTCCGGTGGGTGTTTTGCGGGGTCACCGCGTATAATAACTGTAAATTATGGTCGTCTCTTATTGAAATCCTTACGGACGTGTCGTATGGTTGGACATAAACATGTTCGGTCGTTTGTGGGGCTGGTTAAAGGTGCCTTTTGAGTTTCAAGTAGGTATTTATATGACCTGAAAAGGGTGATTTAAACATGGATATCTATAGAAGAAATACCTTTTCTTTTTCTGTCCCAATTATCTTAAAAATTATAAGAACGCAATGAAGAAGAATTTAACTGCATCGATTAGGTACTTATTTTTTTAGATTTTGGCCTCTGGAAGTCAAGATGCCAGTTAATATGATATTTTATTTTGATTTAAATTAATGCTTTTCAGCCTAGAATGGTTGCCAATCCAAATAAATGAAGTACCAGATGATTTCCTCAATTGAAAAAGCAATCTTAATAGTACATTACGATACAAGTGCGAAAAATAGGAAATTCGAAACGAGTGGCGATAAATTAAAACACGACCGAAGGGAGTGTTTTAAATCGACACGAGTTGCGAATTACCTATTCGCACATGTATCGTACAACGTTTTACAGTACATATGGCCCTTTAAATGTTCGACACAGTAACATAATATGCTACTTCTCGCACTAGTGCTATAAAGTAGCCCCATATGTACTGTAAAATGTATTTACGCGATGGAATGGTTTAACAGAAGCTTTGGTTTACTTTTTCGTGAAAACCTTCAGCATAAGGTGTATTATATTAAAATAATCAAGCTGGCGGTAATTGAGTTCTACGAGTTAGTTTACTGGGATGAAATTTTGTCATGAAAACCATACAACCCTATGTCTATGTTGGAATATAAACTGTCATTTACTGAGCCTTAACAGCACAAACCAAATCAGATCAGAATCAAACACTAGCAATCAGGCTTAACCATGCCTAACGAGTACTATTCCCGATACATTTACTCATAAAATCCAGTCTGACATGACCCTTAGCTCCATTACCTATACTACAACAACACTAACCCGTAATCAACCTTATCTCCTGGCAATAAGGCTCACGCATAGGCAGTTAATCGTGTCAATCGCGGTAAATAATCCATGAATCTGGTCATTCTATCACGAATAACAAACAATGTCTAGTATAACTTGACCTGTACGTTCATGTTTATAGTACCCAATCATAGGTCAAAATACATTGGAAAGTCATTTAGAAAACCATAGGATAGAGCGTGTCCAGTATAACTTGACCAATACATTCTCAACTACAGTAGCGAATCATAGATCAGAATTCATCAGTCCTTTACAAACCAGCTTTGAAAAGCATAGGATAGAGCGAGTTAGATATACGTCTGCCGGTTTTGCTAATCACGGGTGGGTTCTAATTGCCGCGAAACTAACGATGTGTTAATACCTACTAGGGATGTGCTAATAAACTAAGGCTAGGGTTGCCAGTGCCAGTGTATAGTTACGAATAGTTTGGTATCGCTTTTCGTTTTACCTTGTTTTTAATATGATACGGGGTTTTGTAAGCTTAGATTTTCTTATTACAGTCGAGTTCATAAATTCGCCTTAATTAATTGTGCAATAAGGTGCAAAAAAAGAGGCGACTCGACTAACAAATAACAATTTGATAAAAAGAGATACACTCATATCGTCTTTATAACAAGATAAATTTGTAAACAGGTTACAAGGAAAACAGTTACCGCATTTTGAATTTCGATCGTACCTCAAAAACTCAAAACCTACAGTTCAGCATAACGAAAACTACCATTATCGCGTTAAGATGTCAAAGACCCAAAAACAAACCCTGTAATAAACACGATATATATTATCTTTACTCTCTGCAAGAACCACTAAAGTTTGAGCTTAGCCTTTATTATAAGAGGGAATATATTTCCCATCTGAATTTAATTTTTTTTACAAAGTGATAAGGTTCAATTTTGCACAATTTCTAACACCCTTATGCCCCGTTCACATATATTCCAGTAGCATTTATTATTCATTATTATTTTAAACTTTATTGCACAATAAAAATAAGTACAAATGGCGGACTTAATGCCTTAAGGCATTCTCTACCAGTCAACCATAGGGCAAAACAGAATATTATGTATTCCAGTCCAGTCATCCAAATCAGTGCTGGACTGGATCATATCGTTTTCATTAATTCCGGCTATTTTCATCATCCAGTGACAGTTATGGAGACGATAACTAAAAACAACAATACGTGTTCACTACTTAAAGTTTAACGCCGATATGGACCGGATTCGATCACTGAACTGGAATGCTACTGGAATAAATGTAAACGGGGCTTTATGCCTCATTATATTTCTTACGAACCCAGAGTTACACGTATGCTGGACGTTCGAAAATCGAAATTAGTATATTCATCTCTGTCTCTCTAATAAGGCATGAGCGATAAAGATGGAGAAGGAAAATCTTCGAATTTCGACGTTCGGTAAACGATCGGTGTAACAGCTTGGACCGGTTATACTGCGTTGATTTTAAAAAGGCATGATTCCATACGAACTACGAATAAGGAACGGCATTGTATGAAATCGGGGACTTTAAATATGAGGTGCTAGCATGGCGCACATATTTTTTTAACTTTTTTGGTTTTTCGCACGCGCCAATGTGTTGTCGTCAACTTCCGTTGCATGAACTCATGCCTTTATTTTTAAAAGAGAGTTGTTAGGCTTAGAACGCACTGCGAGTAATTTCTTGCGGTTTTAGGACCGCAAAACGTGGCACAGCATGCTTCATAAGCGCAATCGCAAGACTGAAACCGCAAGAAATTAATCGCAGTGCGTTCTAAGCCTTAAGAATGCTACCTTTACCATTTACTAATGCGGTTATTAGTATAATCTATAATAACCGCGTTAGTGCGGCATGTTGATCCGCATCCAATGCGAAGACCCATAACCATATTGTTCTACCTTAGGGATAGCCAGGAGGCGCCATAAGCCGTTTCAGTATGCCGCCGTGACCGTGACCCAGCTGGCCGAATGGCTCTGCAGGCACCTGCCGCGATAGCAGAGGAGGCTGGTTCGATTCCAGGCTTGGGCACTGAAGGCCTTGGTTACTTTTTCTTAGTGACATTTCTACTTCAAATAAAAAGAAAAACAATTCTAATACTCAATAGCAATGAAATGAGTAAAGTAAAACCATCTAAAAGGGGTAAAGTAAAAGTAAATTTAAAATGAACACCACTCTACTAGGATCTTCTGGATAAAGTTCCCATTATACTGAGGCGGAGATGAGTGGATATGAGAGAGGTGCAATTAAAGCAATGCTATTAGTTGATTCCCACTAATAGCATTGTTTTAATCCCGTGGAGCAGAAAAGAGTACCAAAGTTGGTGGATTCCCGCAAGTCTGCCAAGTAATGGAACTGCAGGAGTGGAATGCCCTGCCCGAGTGTTTCCGCATGAGTACAGTGAGGATCTCTTCAAGGCTAGAGTAAATAGGTATCTCATAGGTAAGCGTGCTCCACCGTAGACCGCATCATCACTTACCATCAGGTGAGATC
The DNA here is from genome assembly GCF_033807575.1 of Cydia pomonella. Classification (NCBI taxonomy): domain Eukaryota; kingdom Metazoa; phylum Arthropoda; class Insecta; order Lepidoptera; family Tortricidae; genus Cydia; species Cydia pomonella. The sequence goes on along the minus strand of NC_084725.1, from coordinate 5,669,757 downwards.
GTGGTCAAACGCCTGCCTATCCTCTATAAAAAGTCTTAATCTCTGCCTAAGTGAAAAGGCAACCTACAAAAGGTAACTTTAATAGCTATCAATAGAATTGAATATTATAACTGCCATATAGGGCTGCGCATGCGGTAAGGGGTTAAATAGAGAAAAATATAAGTAACATATAGACTACCTAGCTTGCATATTATAGGAGCTTCGTCTGCCAACAAACCACTCTGTGGTTTGGCAGAAGTATATTGTAAATATTTATAAGGCATGAAACGTGAATAAACGTTTATTTTTTTATTTTTTTAAATAGTATGGAATGCAAATGATTTGCGATACTCTGATTACGTATTAGGAAAGAATAGACAGATAGTGATATCTATTTGACTTGTAATCACTATTTTATCAAGCCAGTAAATTTTTCGCATAATGTTCAAGAAGTTTACGAAATAAGTAAACTGGATTCACTGTTGTCTCCTTGTTCTTCTGTGTTGGTTGTCTGGAAGAGATCGCTTTTTGTCTAATGTTTACCTCTACTAAGCCTCTACTTGTGTTACTGTTTTATTTATGTATTATTTTTATTTATTGAGGTGTGCAATAGAGAGTATTTGTATTGTATTGTAAGTATATGTTTTCTATAGTGTCCGACCGAATTTACGGTTTCGGCAGCAGGGATGTTTTTTAGGGTTCCGTACCCAAAGGGTAAAACGGGACCCTATTACTAAGACTCCGCTGTCCATCCGTCTGTTTGTCTGTCTGTCTGTCCGTCTGTGACCAGGCTTTATCTCATGAACCGTGATAGCTAGACAGTTGAAATTTTCACAGATGATATATTTCTTGCCGCAATAACAACAAAAAATAAAAAGTACGGAACCCTCGGTGGGCGAGTCCGACTCGCACTTGTCCAGTGTTTTTAGATGACAGCCACTACTTTTACATTTCCTTAGTATAAAATCAGCATGAAAAGATTTCTAGAATCTCAGATACAGCATCATGCTTGGACGTTCCCAGGGCCACTACACAGAGTTGCATGTGCATCGAAACAAGCCAATTTGACACCGCAATAACTCACGCTATTCTCCTTATGAAATTACACCCAAATTTGTTTATCGCGAACGTTAATTGGTCGAAATTCGGTATCGGTATCTGGGGGCCTACCGCGAATACCGAAATTCGCAAATTGCGGGGATCTTTCTCTTTTACTCTCACTAGGACGTAATTAGAGTGACAGGGAAAAATGCCCGCAATTGATGAACTTAAATTTTCGCGGTTATAGCCCAGAGGGCCTGCCGCGAAAACCGAAATTCGCAGCTTGCGGGGATCTTTCTCTTTTACTCTGACTAAGACCGAGCGCAAAGGACGAAGTTCAATTTTCGCGCTTATAGCCCTGGTATCTGGTTTCTGTCAAAGATAACATTTAATCACTGTCGTGTGCGCAAGCCGCGATTAACAATAATTACGGTTTTTGACAGATTGTGTCATAATATCTTTTTTTAAAGTGAGAATTGGCTTTATAGGGTACAAGTGGTATTGTGTTCATTTGAAAATGGACCTTATTCCTTAGTAACTCAGATCTAGTTTTAAAGAGAGGGTGGAATGGCAATAATTTGTTCTGAAAAGTCGTTCAAATTGACAAATATGGGCTAGTTATTTACCATACCTCGTATTTTCGTTGCTCGCGTATTGTACTTTAAACTTAATTACTCAGAATTAAGGTCGCCTTTATCTTGGCAGGTTTCTAAATATGTGAGCTTGCGTAGGTTCAGTTCGAATGTGTGTATTACATTTCGTTTTGGATCTCTGGTGGCAGTAATGTGTAATTTTGCAATTAATTGCAAACAGCAACTAATTTGTTTCTTGGAATTCCTTATGGAGTTTAATTTCGTCGAGTAAGTATAAGCTAGTACAGCAAAGTCGACATAATTTCGCAAATATCATGTTTCGTCCAATTATGGAAAGGATTTTATGTTGATTTGTAATTTTATGTTTTCTCACATTTATTAAGAGGATAATGGACGACCGCTTGTCCAAACAAAACACAGTCCCCATTTTCCTCTCTTGATATTAACATTATGGAAAATAATTTCTACCGGTCCACTTCCCTCTTAACTGAACCCCTACCTTAACAGGATTCGAACCCACAACCTCCTGCTTCTTGGCTAGTCCTGGCCGTTAAAGTACCTACGTTAGTCTAAGAACCCAACGTTTTAACAGGTAACAAAAATAAAAAGACCTCAAAGAAGCATATTTCTTAACCTCATCATTCAAATCGGTCTAGGAACTTCTAAGAACGCGCAAAAAAACATGGCGACAGGAAACTCGGGCGTTTAGTGATGATTAATAGCCGATACATCTCTCACTCTACCATAATGTGTGGGAGGAAGATGGCAAGATGATTGAGTGCATTGGTCTCGGGATTTGGGCCAATTTGGAGAAATTACAGGTAATTTAAATTGACTGTTAGGATGTATCGTATCGGATATCGGTTGTGATGTCCAGGAAATGAGAAGATGAAGGGATGATGCAATTAATGATCAAGAACTTTTTTTATAAACTTTAGTTCTAGATGTCATACATAAGAATAAGTTTTAACTATAAGGCAACTAATACTAATACTCATCGAGACATTCCTAAAAAACCCAAACACAATTAGTTTGCGTTATTTTATCACAGAGATCCCATGGCCATCCCCTATCTCCATCATAAATTCAGCTACATGTCATCATTATATTGCATTGTCATCCGATTTACATACAAACATACCTACATTGCAAATTAAACAAAAGCTTGTAAAAAAACTTTAATTTTGAAATATTTTCTGCATTTTATAAAAACGTTAATATCTCCTTAACTATAAATGAGCATCAGGACTCTTCTCTCATGGAAGCACATATGCAATCTTAGAAAGACTTGGTATAACTTTTGATATACTTTCATCATATTAGGTAGTTTGTTGACTGAAATTCAACATGAAAAATTACGGTTGACTTGCATGGTTGTATGAATTATTTGATTTGTTTACTAATCATTCAAAAGGAGTTATTAGATTTAAACAAGTCTCTTTTAGCTTTAATGCTTTTTGTCCAAATGTTGTGTTAAATAAATATCGATATCTTCTGTTCATAGGTCTTTATTTTAAATATGAATCAGTAGTCAAATATGTGGAATGTCTGCCGCCCTTTTGATTTTTTGCATTTTTGGTCCAATCGTGTCGTTTCTAAAAGTTAAAAAAGTATTCAATTTAATCGCTTTCACTTTGAAAATGATTGCTCGTCTGATTGTCTATTCTAAAAGTACTAGAAACATAGTAAATTATTTATTTTTCTTAATCATGATCTCCTCGTGTTGTCCCGGCTCTGCCTCGGCTCATGGGAGCCTGAGGTCTGCTTGACAACTAATTCTAAGAATTGGAGCAGGAGCAGTTTTTACAAATGCGCCTGCGATCTAACCGTTTATCCCAGAGCGATAACTAACCTTATTGATATTATTCCTGTTTCCTCACGGTGTTTTCCTTTACCGGAAAACGACTGGTAAGTATCAAATGATACCTACATATATCTTACTAAAGTTCCGAAACACTAATTGATACCCGCAACCTCCGGATTAAAAGTTGCGCGTTTATTTTTCGTTGAGAGATAACCTCCTCCAGATGAATCATTACAAGCACCCATCTACATAACCGCAAACCATGTCCCCGAGTGAAAGCCATGCCCAAATATTATGCTTCTGCAGATAACAGCTGACACACGAGATAAGGGTTATTGCATGCACTCTCAATTTTAAACTGACGTAAGTTAAGAGTTGGTGTTAACGGAAAACGGACTCTAATGTCAGTGGCGCATTAGTAATAATTGCGTAATTGCGTTCTAAAATAAGGTTATTCTTAGGGTTCCGTACTTCAAAAGGAAAAAATGGAACCCTTGTAGGATCACTTTGTTGTCCGTCTGTCAATCTATCTGTCAAGGCCCTTTATCTCGAAACGCGTGGAGGTACACAGAGTTGAAATGAAAACCATATACTCGTTACTCGGGTCTTTAGTTCCTTGAAGCTGTGAAAAATCAAACCTCTAAGTTAACGTAAGAAAACATACGTTTATGCCGCAAAAATCTTGGGGAATCAAAATTTATAGGGTACTTTCTGTTGACCTAGAACTATGAAATTTGGCAAGTAGTATTGTCTTATACTACAAGAACATTTTACATTTTACTTAATTATATGGGTGACCAAATCTTTTTTAAGATTTTTTGAAACTTTTCATAATATGTACCTACATGTACGGAACTCACTTGCTCGGTTTTTCTTTATCACGCCACATTGATAAATACGCTTCTTCTGAAAAAATACCTTAAAAAACGACTTAAGGTTCACTTCGGAGTGTGTGTGTCTTGATCAATAGCTCGAGAGCGGAACATTTTAAGGACATACATCAATTCAAATTGGTAACTTTCGAATGTGCATTGAATGATAATATTTACGGGTGCCTAATTCTTAATAATTGATAGAATTCTTAATTTTTTGATTAAAGTATTTATTTATCACAAGTACATGTAGGCCAGGCAATGAATGCCCAAAAAAAGGTACAGAGGGAAATGCTTGGAACACAATTTTTGATCGAAACTGTGTTGGGACTAGTTAGCAGGTGAACATATAAAAAGTCCCGGGCTGTAGCCCTTGAGCCGGAGGGGGAGAAGGGGTTTTGAAAGTGCCATTATTCGGTATTTCGATTATATCTCGAAAACTATGCGTCTTAGCGACATGACCAATTTTACAAAAATGAAAGTTGATTAAATTTGTTACAAGTTTAATATAGTCAAGTTTTTGAATAGTTTGCGAGGAATCCTCTCATGAAATTTTATTTTAGGGCTCTTCATTTTATCTTAATATCTAACCGCCAAATGATGCAATAACTTTTAATAGTACATTACGATACAAGTGCGAAAAATAGGAAATTCGAAATGAGTGGCGATAAATTAAAACACGACCGAAGGGAGTGTTTTAAATCGACACGAGTTGCGAATTACCTATTCGCACATGTATCGTACAACGTTTTACAGTACATATGGCCCTTTAAATGTTCGACACAGTAACGTAATATGCTAATTTTCGCACTAGTGCGGTAAAGTAGCACCATATGTACTGTAAAATAATTTATGTACAACTAGTATAACAGTTAGCTTAGCACCCCTGCATATAAATGTGTATAAGACCTCTTTCCACAATGGACTATCTACCAAGCACTGCTTCTATAATGTGGTACAAGAGTTCTTCAAACTTTGCTACTATTGTTGCAATAAATATGTAGTTGATTCAAGCTAAAGAAGTGGACACTAAAAATGTTTTGAATATAACATAGCATGCAGTGAACCAAGCGTAGTTTCTACGGGCAAGCATTTTTTTTTTTGTGAAAAATATTTTTGACAAAGACCACAATGCGGAATTGCGGAACCCTGCTTCGTTACAAGTGGGACAAATTGGGGGTAAGTGCCCATTTTGGGGTGGAATTAAGTAATTTCACAAACAGCACTCGAACGGTTAGCCACTTGTGTTGGCAACCCTTGAAATGCTTTTTGTTTTTTATAGCACTGCTGGCAATGTTTTTATCGAAATGCCAAGCATGACGAAAACCGTGAGACAGATATTGTCTGTTTTGGTGACTGGGAATATATATTTTTTCTTTTTCTATAAGTGGTACCAAAGAGAATTTGAAATAGAGGTGGATTGTCAAAGTAAACTTTGTAACCACGGTAAATTTACTGCCATCTTTCGACACATGAGTAAAACTTTTAGAACGCCATTTCACTTTGATCCTTATCCTTTCACTGATATGTGTTATATTATAAATATCAAAAAGTGGCGCCATCTACTAGATCAGGGGTCACCAATTAGGTTCTTCAGGGGTCCGGTTTAAAAAATAAAATGACCATTGCGGTCCATTTCTACTTAAGTTCATTACATAAGCAAAAAATAAAATAGTTCGGCGGTCGGGATCCGGACAGCGGTTCGCCATTTGGTGGCCCCTGTACTAGGTAGATCATAGGCCAAAGGCATGGCGGCATCTTCTCGAGCGATGGCAAATGCTTTTTAATATTGAACAAATTTAATACATATCAGTGAAAGAATAAGGAACAAAGTCAAATAGCGTTCTAAAAGTTTTACTCATGCGTCAAAAGATGACAGTAAATTTACGGTGGCTACAAACATTTACTTTGAAAATCCACCCTAATTTCAAATTATCTTATGGTGGTAGTCACTAGCCAAACGCATTGTCTGATTCGCTTATAGAGTCGGACCAAGCTCACTCTGCATGACATTGCAACAAAGTGTGGAAATGTCATGATTAATGTCAAATAATAGTCACGCTTGAACGAAGTTAGGAGTGAAAAGTGAAGAACGATAGGAGCTTTTGTACTATACATAGTTGGGTTGCTTTAAAAGATTGAGCCAACTTTCCCAACGTACAAGGACTGGGATGAAATGTATTAAATACCATCCAGATTGTATGCAAGTGCCAGTCACGCTCTCTAACGAAGGTTGGACTTTTTGTAATAGGCTGGTATAAGGATGCTGGCACACTGAGAAAATGATTTAAACTTGCACGATTTTTACTGTTGTTAAGAGGCTGTCAACACCCAATGTCCTTGAAATTGATATTACTTAAACATATTTTTAAGAAAGACTATTTGTTTTAGTCAATTAAGAAAAATATATGTTCATATTAATTATATTTCAAAGACCGTGGTTGTATTCGATACATGATTGAACGAAATCGGCTCGATAGAAAATAATTGCAAAGATTGGTCTTAAAATCACAATTAAACGGTTTTATGTCTTTATTGTTTTGACTTATGGGTCTGCAATTAAAATCACAATTTCAAAACATTTATATCTAAACCGTGGTTGAGTAAAATATTACACTAATAATCCACTTTTTTTATTTAAATATAAATAAATAAATAAATAAATAAATATAAATATTATAGGACATTATTACACAAATTGACTAAGTCCCACAGTAAGCTCAATAAGGCTTGTGTTGAGGGTACTTAGACAACGATATATATAATATATAAATATTTATAAATACTTAAATACATAGAAAACACCCATGACTCAGGAACAAATATCCATGCTCATCACACGAATAAATGCCCTTACCAGGATTTGAACCCAGGACCATCAGCTTCGTAGGCAGGGTCACTACCCACTAGGCCAAACCGGTCGTCAAAAATATTTTAAATAATTATTATTAATTATTTTTAATTATTATTATTTATTTTTTTAATTTTTTATTTTATTTAAATATTTTTCTTATTATTCCCTTGCCCAGGCCCAGTAACATGCGACAGTGCTATCTCATTTACTCCGATACAAATAGACAGTGTGCGCGCTTTAGGTATTGACAGCATCTTAAACTAAGGCGCGTAGCACACTGGATCCAATTCGCATGTCGCGCCTAAAAGACTTAAGCGCCAGTGATAGTTCTGACGTTTCGAGACCGACACTGCGCCGTGGCCCCCTGTGTTTCACCACGGTGACAGTTGTCAACTTGTCACCTAACAGTGGCAATTCGCCAAACATTACTGGTTCTACAAGTAAAATCTAATCTAGGAATCTAGGTACCGTCGTTCTTATCGACGACATGGCCGGAAATGGTCAGATGTAGATGATCACCAATTTGTATGAATTTTTTTTATAAATATAAGTACGAGTATTTTCCAAGACAATGATAACTTAAAACTTTAGCGGACCAGATAAAAAAAAATTCAATACATGCCTATGTATAGTCCTAAAAGTTTTCCGTAAGAAAAATAAAGATAAAAAGTCATTTATTCGTGGCAGTCACAAACATGTACGAACATGTACATGCAAGAGAAACAGAAGAACAGGACATGAAGTGCGCATCACGAAATGGACGCAACTCAGCTATGAAGCCAGCGCTGGTCTTCCGTGGGCCCTACGGTTCGGTGACACAACGACAAAATGATGTTATGGCTGACCACATTTATGACCCTTATATGGTGACCACATTTATTTTGTTATACAATGTCTTAAAACAGGAGGGATTAATTTTAGGGCAAAATCTGAAAAACCCTTATTATGAGATCAAAAATACAAACTTGAGTTAACTTTGATAAGGTAAGTAAATTCCCAAAAAAGTTGTAAAACTGAGTAGGTACAGCCCATTGCTATGCTATATATAGCATAGCCTATCCATCTGTGCTCAGCCCCAATCCACGCCGAAGTTTGTTTTCACTTGTTTCTTACAAATTTAAGGCTTCCTTTGATCTATATGGTTTCTTAAAATAATGGCCGGAATTATTTTCCTTTGGTTTTTCAAAGTGGGGTGTGAAATGAGCGAATTGGGGAATAATGACTATTGTTTGTTTGAACGTATGGGTGGTATAATTGGTTGTTTCATTCATACAATTGGAATAAATGAATGTTTTTGTTTCATTTTTAATTGTTTTGATAAACACTTTTTCACGTCACTGCTCGGAAATATGGCAATAGATGGTCTAGATCTTGACTAGCATATAAAGTGGACGTCAATAGAACTTGCAAATAATGTAACCAAACCAATTTACCTTAATTTCTTCGTAATCCCGCACTTTTTGTGGACAACTATGATTTTATCAAAAGTCTATTTACACTTAAATCTTTTATTTATATCAATTACTAGTTAAAATATACGTTAATGATTTATATTTCAATGAAAACATCTATCGTAAAACTTTTAGGTTATACGTCAACAAATACAAAACCTCTTTATTGCACAACCTGAAAACAAATGTACATGGAAACACATATAATACATGAAAATGAACAACAGGAGGCCTTAGCGCTACAGAGCGATCTCTTCCAGACAAACTTTAGGCTTTATAATTTGCAAGTTCTACTGACGTCCACTTTAGAGCTTATCTTCGGAAGGTCGTATCTTCGAGGGCCTCTCCTAACGGATCGGCTTAAAGTAACTGGTCCATCAATTGGTCACTTTCTGGCCTCTTCAACAATGTACTATTTTACCGGAGATCTTATTAATCACAAGATGACCTGATATTGCTGTTAAAAGGGTGCGTTTTTAATTCGTCACTTACCAAAATGAGGACGAACTAATTAATTTCGAAAATGAATAGCAGCGATTGCATACCTGAAAAGAAAAAAATAACAAGTTTAGTTATTATTATAACATAGTTTCACAGTAGTCCATCGGAGGACCTTATGCCTTTTGTAATAAGGTCCTCCGATGGACAGTTAACAGTGTGGGCGATGGTATAAAATAGTGTTTAAATACGTAATGAGTTAATGACCAAATATGAAACAAATATCTTAGTCCATGTCAAAAATAAATTCCTTGTGTTCTACCAAATGACAAATATTCGAATGATCTTTTGTGACGCTGGAGTCTGTTTAAAATCCTCACCCTTTTACCATTTTTCACAACTCTGGCTTTTGGGCGAAATGGTCGAAAAATTGGTCGCCAAAAGACCGTACCGTAATTTTTGGACACCAGTCTCAAAATAACACAATATTATTCAAAACAAAGCCACTGGCAGACGAAGGCGCGCCACGGCAACTTTGTTATAAAATCGGAGATAGGAAGGAGATAGACAAACAAGCAGACAAATCGCCTGATGGTAAGCAATAACCGTCACCCGTGAACACCTGCAACGTCTGCATGGTTGCAAGCTCTTGAAAGTTTAATGGATATATCGCGAGCGACGCTTCATTTCACCGTGTCTTGACGTCTTCGGTAAAGATTATCACTTAAAATTTTGACGATCCGTGTTGCAGATGAGGATGACATATGTGTAAATGCATGTTTTATATTGACGAAACCTAATTTTGCATGGTGGATGAGGTTTCTGTTAGATGGCGAAGCCTGCGCTGTAGATCTGAAGGTATACTTTTTTTTTAAGATTAGGTCATGCGTTAAAAGGACTTGCATTGTAATACAGATTAATAAATAAAATAAAAACTAAATTCCTAACACTTTTCTATCCCGTCTGGGAACCGAGCATACCGCTCGAAATTCGATCGCCAAACACGGTACGGTCAACAGCGTGTTTGCTCGCTACCGGTGTTGTGTTGGCCACACGCGCTGAGCAAACAACGCTTTCTTTACGTGGATTTTTGGGGTACGGTCTGCAGATAAAGCTACGTATGTGTTTGGACAATAAAATTACAGGCCGTCTGTGTATTAGAAGGAACAATATAATATTGTGTTGGACATTATTTTATGCATTTTTTCAGCCTAGACATTGAAAGTTCTCGAGACACGACTTGAAAGACATATTTTGTACCTGTGTGAACCGAAAAAAGTTCAATAAATTCTATTTAAAATGTTTATTGCAGGCTAAAATGCCCATAGGTAAAACAAAAAATAACAAAATTAAAATACATGTCAACATTATAAAATACAAGGATCTTTTGGTTTTGCTATGTGATATTAACGCAATTGAGTATCCGTTTTAATACGCATTTGTCTGTTACTAAAATAACACAACCATTTTACTATTTAAATGGTAATGGAAACAAGTAAATATAAAAGGACAGTTCAATGGCTATAAATTGACAAACGACCATAAATACAAAACAGTTGCTGACGTGCTGACGCTACATGCGCCGGCGCACCGCCGCGGGCGTCGTGCGCTACACGCATAGCTTTTATTTCCAGTTAGCCCACTTGTTAGTCCCTCCTGGTTAGACCCCCGGTTGTTAGGTTACGTGATGATGTACGTATAAATGCAGTGTTAGTTCATGCAGTAAATATACCTAGTAAACTAAAAATGAGGATTTTTTTCTACTTGGGCTGGTGGAGTACCCATACCCTAATAATCCTGACATTTCCTGGACAACCATTTCTTCAAAATTCCGCCCGTTGAGTTCCTTATTCGTAAATCTTAATTTAACTTGCCACAATACGCTGTTGAAGTCTAAGTTAGATTTTCTGGACGACCTGCTTTATGGCTCCTCTACACGATGGCACAGCGTAGGCCAGTCCTAGGGACGTATTTATGCGTTAGAGGAGCAAGTGATATTGCTATCTCATTTCACCGCATAGCTGCGTCCCTTAGACTGGCCTAAGTTGGACCATCGTGTAGAGGAGCCCCATTATATTTTTTCTCCAAATTAGCATGCTGTTATAGCCCGACCATCATTGTCAAGAGGGCGCTGTCATTCTCATGTATAGGGTGACAGTTCAGTTTAGTATGAAAAAATAGTTCCAATGAAATTCCGCAATATGGCGCGTGACCTTATATTACTCGTCAGGCTTTACAGCGAAACCACGCGTCATATATCTGTAATCCATTGGTTGACCACACAAATGAACTATATTTATCGTTCAACGCGGCTTAAACTAACCGGGAAACCATGAATATTGATTTACTTAAATAATGAATTAAAAATTTCAAATGCATTAGGTACTAATTTAACGACCTCTTGGCCTAGGCGGTAGTGACCCTGCCTATGATCCAGGAGGTCCCGGATTCGAATCCTGATAATTTATGCGTGTGTTTATCACAGATAAATAAAAATAATATATATTAATAATACATATTTTATCTATTATATATATCGTTGTCTAAAACAATGACAATATAATGATTTAATAGCCGATGATCATTGCGATTTTGATATTTTTGACCCCCACATTGCTAGGTTTAAGAAATGCTTGGCTGACATCCCTTTCTCCACCTCTCTCACTGACCGATGACATCTGCTTTGATCCTAAGTTTCTGTTTTTTTTTACTCTTATATTGTAATGTTTAGATAGTTATTTGTTCTGTGTTATTTTTCAATGTAGCTATGATATGGTGTTAAATTAATTTGTAGGATTTGCGCTTACTTGTAAAGCATGCTGTGTACACTTGTTTTGGATCTTAAGGCATAATATGAAATTATATGTTTCTCATGATGTTGTACGATGTCTGTTTAGTGTACCTAATAAAGTGAAATAAAAAATAACAAACCCACAACACTAGCCTTATAACGCAGCGTCTTACGTGAGCGAATAACTCGCGAACGCGAAGCGGCGCCGCGCGACGCGGCGCGGGTGATTTCAATCTCGTTGTGAACGCGAATGCCGTTGGGCCGCCGCGCCGCGCCGCGTCGCGTCACATTCGCGAGTCATCGCTCACGTAAGACGCTGCGTAAAAGCTTACTGCGGGATAGGTCGATTTATGTAGGAGTGCCTGGTATTTATTTATTTAATTGCTAACCATTTTCCTCGCTGGAAAAACTTTACATGGTTTTTGGATTATTTTTTAGTGACCAGACTATAACAACAAAAATGCTGTCCACAAAAACCTTATTAATTATCTCGATGATAGGTATAATCATTTTCATCGCTAGAAAAACTTGACACGCTTTTTGTACGACCAGTGTATAGCAAAAATACTAACCACAAAAAACTTTTTTTAAACCATATCGTCCCGTTGACATTATTTCCGCCACTCTCGATATCTCCGGATTTACATTTCGTCCAGTTAATAGGGCCGAAACGTGGGTGGTCCGCGAATCCCACACGATATAACACAATAGGGTAAAAAAGAAATTGGACGTGAAATACGACTGATATAGTTAGATATTTGAGACCTAGTTAGCTGTGCGTAGTTTAGTCCCCTAGTTGAATTAAAAATTAAAACGGAAAATGGCATGACCGAATGGGAATGGAAAAAGTAGAGCATAACGAAATAAAAGTTTTTAAATCATATGTAGTTCTTTTTCTCTTCTGTTTTGCTTTTTCCCTCATTCTAAAAAGTTTGGAAGACCTTTTTTATGAATTAATTTTTTATAAGTAGAAACGTCTGCGAACGATGCTATGACGCTTAGAATAAATTTTAAAAGTGGAAAAAAGTTGGGTGAGACTTGAACTTTCTTCACGGCCTCTGGATCGATACACCAACGCTCTGCCAACTGAGCCACCAACATCTCACGGAAGATGTCGCTAGGGTCCCCTACACCCATATGCTGGGAAAATTTGCTGGCTATGGATGAGGTCTTGGTTGCTCAGTTGGCAGAGCGCTGGTGTATGGATCCAGAAACCGTGAGTTCAAGGCGGTAATTTTTTCACTTTTAAACCTTTTTTATGATTAAAAAATATATGATTAAAACGAGATTGCATGTAGGTACTATAGATAGATGACATTCTGTAAGTACCTACTTACAACACATTATTTTATTAACTTGTTAATTTTTTGTTATATATAAGTACAAGTATAAATTTTCAACATATCAATTTTGAATAAAACAGTTCAAAATTGCGTCCAACAACGCAAAAACATCATAACAAAACCAACATTTCAATAAAGCGATTATAAAACCCATAGCGTATTAACAACCGTATCATAACGCGGTTTTATTACAATACCGGCCCCAATATTACTGTCAAACATTTATGAGTGCGCTTAACCCTTGAAAAATCACCCCATTGTACACCACCCCAACTATTAGTAAAGTATAATCCGTAACTGGCAACACTAATCGCTCATTAGCAAGTTCCGGGGGGTTGCCCACTCAAAAAAAAATTCCTCGATATTTCTAAATCGTGGTGGGAATTTTTTTACGCGAATGCAATTAGGGTAAGCTTCTGTAATTGCGCGCCGTGCATAAAAATTGGCGCCTAAAAATTGTGTTTATATTTAAGCACTTTTCAAAATTGCCGCTCGCTGTAATGTAACAGGCTGAATTGGCTACGCATTATTTGCATCATTCGTTTTTTTTATTTTGCGCCAAAAAAGTCTACCCTTTTTCTTTTAAAAACTGTTTCTCTTTAGCAATTCGCTGAAACGGCTACGCATCCTCAACATCGTAAGGTTTTTTTCTCACAAAACGCTACACGGATTGACAAAATTACACATACTACCTAAAAGTTAATTTTTCATTACGCATAAGATTCATTTTAATTTAAAGAATTCACAAGAATGCACTTGGTGGTCCGGTACGGAAGTTTGTTAAATCAATTAAAAATCGAATTTGGAGTTCCATTTTCAAATTCCTCTCGGCGATTGGTCGAGCCGTGATTCTCGGGGATGTAATGGGTAATATAGTATGGAATGGGAGAATTTTACAACTAAACCCATACAAGAGAACTGGTTTTGAATTCTTTTAAGTTTTATTTTATTGTGCTAAGTCAGGTTTTATTTCGCTATATTTTTATTAGTACGATTACAGATTTGGTTCTTTTTTTGCGGTCGCAAGTTTTAAGAGTTTTCTTCGAAGTGCGAAAAATAATATGTGCATACTTAAAACCCGAGTAAGGGATTTACATCTGTGTTTCGAGGTTCGCGAGAATCGCGCACAAGGTCATCGTCCTTAAGTCAAGGGCATAGAAAACAATAAGTCATAAAAGAAATTTCATGTGGCATGGAAGGAGTAATGAGTTCCCGAATACAGCCTCTCGACCTAATGGACTGGAGGAAAAAAAACTATATTTTAAAAGCCAAGCCAGTCGCCGTAAAATTAAAAAGACAAATTATTGGACGTCTTCGTGGAAGCCAGCCTTTGTTATCTCACAAGTGTTTTTCGAGAGTTCTGTTTATTTTCCTACCCACTCGCGCATGTATAAACTGCATCCATTCATCTCTGTCGATCTTGTTAGCGGAGGGCGTTCTAACAGGGCGTAACAGGCGCTTCCCAGATTACGTAATTCTGACACTTTCAGCTTTCATAACAAGGTATGTTATTGTGTGTACTGGTGTTCTTTACGCTGTCGGGCTGGATCCTTTAAGGGCGTAACTGTGCCGCGGTGTAGCGTGATATCGATTTATGGAGGAAGGAATAAGCGTTCATTTTCTTTAATTGGCTCTCGTTTGATACCTCATTCGTTTCGACACGCTCGGACTTTTTTGTGTACCTTTATCTCGTATTGTGTTTTACCAAAATGGATTTTAATTTTGGTTGGTTACGGTTCCTTTCCGTTTGGGAGGAGTTTGTTAAACTTTTGAGCATTAACATAATCATCGTTCGTGTTTGACGGAGCAGGTGTTTTGTATATCGGTTTATTCTCGGTTTTTATAATAAAATCTCGTTATATCTCGTATGTTTATGAGATTACGGCGTCCGAATAAAGTATTGTTAATTAATCGATATTGGATTCCAATCGATAAGATAACGATATTCGTTTTAATTTTATAGACGCCTCAAATTTTATTAGTAATGCATTTTAAGTCGGATCAGGTATTTTATTAGTTTTATTTGGTTTGGATGATTGGCCTAAAAGCTTGTCTTAAATATGTGACTCCATATGTTTTTATCATAGATAAATATACATCTCAGGCTTATTTTTGTATATTAGTAGACCATATACGTTATACATTATGTCATAAGCCTGCTAAATAGAAATTTACATTAAATAAGTACATTATGTGAATGATATCAATGATTTAAAAAACGATTGAACAACAAAATAATGGATTATTAATAACATCGCGTTAAAGATACTTCTAAGTAAATATTCCTCCTTCCAATATGACTGTACTAAGCATAAATCAAGCGTATACGTTGATGGTACAACAGAGATGGATTGCCTCGATCAATCTCTCCGTCTCCACTTTCATCGGGAAGATCCAATCGGACAAGCTTTCACTGATTATTTTAGAAAATACTTTGGTTCAGGAACTGTAAACTTTAAAATGCGTAAGAAACATATCTTTAAGACATCTCAGAAGAATAAAAAAAAACCAATTGATTCAAGGGAGCGACATAAATGTTATCACCTCTTCGTCACATATTAGTTCTGTTTACATTGTATACCTCTAGTCCTAGAGTAATGCCTAAGCAAGATAAACTTTTTTAAAGCAATAAAAATATTGCCCGATTAATTAAAAAACCTCGGAAAATTTACTAGTAATTTTTCTTTTTATTGTTGTCTGTCATAACCATTAAAACTCTTATTAAAGTTAGACAATAAAAACATAACTGGATCATAGACAGTCATTACGACAAAAAACAGCTGGTTCGTACAAAAACTTACAAACAATTAATGCCGAGTACATCTATTTAGTAAAGCAAACTGTATTGGTACCGCGAGGAGTCAATGGAGTCATGAGCAATATATTCATATTCATTTATTTCGTAAATGCACACAAACATTACATGTCAAAAAAAATAGTTTGGAAAGATACATTTTGAAATAATACAATGTTAATGTCTAGTTAGTAATAAATATAAAAGTGACACACGAACCTACATCCTAGCCGCCTCCATGCATTAGAAATGACGCTCTCATAACACACAGTACAGGCTTTGCTTAGTTAGGGGCTAAGTTGAACTGTGTAAGATTGTTCCCAAATATTTATTTTATATATTATTGTAAAATGAAATGAAATAGCCTGGCCCCAATGGAAGACCAGCGCTAGCCCAGGCAGGCTAGCACCATGCTGAGTCTGGACCATTTCGTGGCTTATATGTTATTTAATCATAATTTATATTGTAATTAAATCCTAATTCCCATTTTGTTACTTTTCGTGTGTTTACGTCTTAATTTTAATATTAGTTGCATGTTTGTTGTTTTTGTTAGTGTAGTTTTATAATAATTATAATTCAAACACAGTGTAAATATTGTTTTATGAATAAATAAATAATAAAATAATAATAATATTTTACGTGTTGTTTTCTTCTTTTATTTTACCACGAATAAACGCTCTATTCTTTGAAATAAACATGAAATTTGATGTGGACATTCAAGTAACATTAGTTGAGGATAAGGCGATATATGTATGTATGTTAGAATCATAAAGCTGACATTGTTAGCATAAATGAGGTCAAAAATAATTTATCAACACTACAAAGAGGCGCTGTTTGAGAAATGACTCTTTATTTCAAATTCCCACTCCATACTTAGTTATCCCGTTCGAATTTTAATTGTGCGTTCAAATATCTAATATCTTTGAAATTATACGTTTTTAAATCTATCAGCTCAGTTGTCAATAGTAGGTAATTCTATGTATAATATTTTTTACTAAATATTTTGTTTTAAACTTTATTGCTTGAAATAAATGATTCCGATTTCAAAATACGGGGAATTTAAATTGTGACAAAGTAAAAACGTGTCTGTGAACCTAGCATATCAAGTGCTAGCATCTCAAGTTTTCTTGAGAGTTCTAGTAGCATCCCTAATAGTTCTATAGTTCTAGGTAGTTTTTTTTAATAGTTCTACTTATTTACGGGAAAAAAATGAAAATTGAAAATGAGATGCTAACTTCCCATTTTGACACACTAGCATCCCAGCCGTTATCCACTCTACAGCCTCAAAATAGCATTTAAATGGAAGCTAGTAACATTTCAAGGCGATCTATAATGAGTTCTAGTCAAAACTGTAAAAAAAAATTTTTTCATATAGGTATGGGATACGAACATCAAAAAAATTATAGGTTTCTTCTAACTAAAACTAAGTTCGAGCTGAAATCCAAGGTTTGACAGCTAGCATCTCAGGAGTTCTGGATAGCCAGCTCCCTAGTGCATTAGAATACATACAGTTCTATCTTCTAGAACGAAATTTGACGGAGTTTTGATAGAAATTGTCCGAAAATAGTCTTGAAATCCAGTAAATGCTAAGCTCTGAGCATCGCATCCCAGCCGATGCAGATATGATACCCAGCATCTCAGCAGTTCTAGATAGCCCGCTCCCTAGTGCATTAGAAAACACACAGTTTTATCTTCTAGAATGAAAATTGAAAAAGTTCCGAAGGATTTTTGTTCGAAATAGTCCAGAAATCGAGTAAATGTTAAGTTTTGAGCTAGCATTCCAGCGAAAGCTGGTCTGATACATAGCATCTCAGGAGTTCTAGATAGACAGCTTCCTAGTGCACTAGAATATACAGAGTTTTATCTTCTAGAACGAAATTTCACCGTTTTTTGACAGACTTAGTCCGATACTACTCTGAAATTCGTGAAATTGCTAAGTTCTGGGCTTAGCATCCCAGCGAATGCAAGTCTAATACCCAGGATCTCAGCAGTTTTGGATAGCTAGCTCCCCAGTTCATTAGCATCCACACAGTTCTATCTTCTAGAACGAAATTTAGCAGAGTTTTGATAGACTATGTCCGAAAATAATATCGATATCCAGATATTGCAAAGTTCTGAGCTTAGCATCCCAGCCAATGCAGGTCTGGTACCCGGCATCTCAGCAGTTCTGGATAGCCAACTCCCTATTGAACTAAAATACACACAGTTCTATCTTCTAGAACTAAGTTTGGCAGAGTTTTGAAAGACTATGTCCGATAATGGTATCGAAATCGATGTAATGCTAAGTTCTGAGCTTAGCATCCCAACGAAAGCTGGTCTGATACCTAGCATCTCAGAAGTTCTAGATAGACAGCTTCCTAGTGCACTAGAATACACACAGTTTTATCTTCTAGAACGAAATTTGGCAGAGTTTTGATGGATTATGTCCGAAAATAGCATCGATATCGAGATATTGCAAAGTTTTGAGCTTAGCATCCCAGCCAATGCAGGTCTGGTACCCGGCATCTCAGGAGTTCTGGATAGCCAGCTCCTTAGTGAACCAAAATACACACAGTTCTATCTTCTAGAACTAATTTTGGCAGTTTTAATAGATTATGTCCGAAAATAGTATCGATATCGAGATATTGCTAAGTTCTGAGCTTAGCATCCCAGCGAAAGCTGGTCTGATACCTAGCATCTCAAGAGTTCTAAATAGCCAGCTTCCTAGTGCACTAGAATACACACAGTTTTATCTTCTAGAACGAAATTTCACCGTGTTTTGACAGACTTAGTCCGATACTACTCTGAAATTCGTGAAATTGCTAAGTTCTGTGCTTCGCATCCCAGAGAATGCATGTCTAATACCCAGGATCTCAGCAGTTCTAGATAGCCAGCTCCCTAGTACATTACTATCCACACAGTTCTGTCTTCTAGAACGAAATTTGGCAGAGTTTTGATAAACTATGTCCGAAAATAGTATCGATATCGAGATTTGCAAAGTTCTGAGCTTAGCATCCCAGCCAATGCAGGTCTGGTACGCAGCATCTCAGCAGTTCTGGATAGCCAGCTCCCTAGTGAACTAAAATACACACAGTTCTATCTTCTAGAACTAACTTTGGCAGAGTTTTGAAAGACTATGTCCGATAATGGTATCGAAATCGATGTAATGCTAAGTTCTGAGCTTAGCATCCCAGCGAAAGCTGGTCTGATACCTAGCAGCTCAATAGTTCTAGATAGCCAGCTTCCTAGTGCACTTGAATACACACAGTTCTATCTTCTAGAACGAAATTTCACCGTGTTTTGACAGACATAGTCCGATACTACTCTGAAATTCGTGAAACTGCTAAGTTCTGGGCTTAGCATCCCAGCGAATGCAAGTCAAATATCCAGGACCTCAGCAGTTCTAGATAGTCAACTCCCTAGTACATTAGCATCCACACAGTTCTGTCTTCTAGAACGAAATTTGGCAGAGTTTTGATAGACTATGTCCGAAAATAGTATCGATATCAAGATATTGCAAAATTCTGAGCTTAGCATCCCAGCCAATGCAGGTCTGGTACCTGGCATCTCAGCAGTTCTGGATAGCCAGCTCCCTAGTGAACTAAAATACACACAGTTCTATCTTCTAGAACTAAATTTGGCCTAGTTTTGGAAGATTGTCCGATATAGGTATCGAAATCGAGGTAATACTAAGTTCGGAGCTTAGCATCCCAGTGAAAGCTAGTCTGATACCTAGCATCTCAGGAGTTCTATATAGCCAGTTTCCTAATGCACTAGAAAACATACAGTTTTATTTTCTAGAACAAAATGTCACCGTGTTTTGACAGACTTAGTCCGAAATTACTCGGAAAATAATGAAATTGCTTAGTTTTTGAGCTAGCATCCCAGCCAGTGCTGGTCTGATACCCAGCATCTCAGCAGTTCTAGATAGCCAGCTTTCTAGTGAACTAAAATACACACAGTTCTATCTTCTAGAACTAAATTTGGTAGAGTTTTGTAAGACTATGTCCGAAAATTGTATCGATATCGAGATATTGCAAAGTTCTGAGCTTAGCATCCCAGCGAATGCAAGTCTAATACCCAAAATCTCAGCAGTTCTAGATAGATAGCTCCCTAGTTCATTACTATCCACACAGTTCTGTCTTCTATAACGTAATTTGGCAGAGTTTTGAAAGACTATGTCTGAAAATGGTATAGAAATCGAGGTAATGCTAAGTTCTGAGCTTAGCATCCCAGCGAAAGCTGGTCTGATACCTAGCATCTCAGGAGTTCTAGATAGCCATCTTCCTAGTGCACTAGAATACACACAGTTTTATCTTCTAGAACGAAATTACACCGTGTTTTGACAGAATTAGTCCGATACTACTCTGAAATTCGTGAAATTGCTAAGTTCTGGGCTTAGCATCCCAGCGAATGCAAGTCTAATACACAGGACCTCAGCAGTTCTAGATAGTCAACTCCCTAGTACATTAGCATCCACACAGTTCTGTCTTCTAGAACGAAATTTGGCAGAGTTTTGATAGATTATGTCCGAAAATGGTATAGGAATCGAGGTAATGCTAAGTTCTGAGCTTAGCATCCCAGCGAATGCACGTCTAATACCCTAAATCTCAGCAGTTCTAGATAGATAGCTCCCTAGTTCAGTACTATCCACACAGTTCTGTCTTCTAGAACGTAATTTGGCAGAGTTTTGATAGACTATCTCCGAAAATAGTATCGATATCGAGATATTGCAAAGTTCTGAGCTTAGCATCCCAGCCAATGCAGGTCTGGTAGCCGGCATCTCAGCAGTTCTGGATAGCCAGCTCCATAGTGAACTAAGATACACACAGTTCTATCTTCTAGAACTAAATTTGGCCGAGTTTTTGAAGATTATATCTGAAAATGGTATAGAAATGGAGGTAATGCTAAGTTCTGAGCTTAGCATCCCAGCGAAAGCTGGTCTGATACCTAGCATCTCAGAAGTTCTAGATAGCCAGCTTCCTAAAGCACTTGAATACACACAGTTCTGTCTTCTAGAACGATATTTGGCAGAGTTTTGATAGACTATGTCCGAAAATAGTAACGATATCGAGATATTGCATAGTTCTGAGCTTAGCATCCCAGCCAATGCAGGTCTGGTACCCGGCATCTCAGCAGTTCTGGATAGCCAACTTCCTATTGAACTAAAATACACACAGTTCTATCTTCTAGAACTAAGTTTGGCAGAGTTTTGAAAGACTATGTCCGATAATGGTATCGAAATCGATGTAATGCTAAGTTCTGAGCTTAGCATCCCAACGAAAGCTGGTCTGATACCTAGCATCTCTGAAGTTCTAGATAGACAGCTTCCTAGTGCACTTGAATACACACAGTTTTATCTTCTAGAACGAAATTTGGCAGAGTTTTGATGGATTATGTCCGAAAATAGCATCGATATCGAGATATTGCAAAGTTTTGAGCTTAGCATCCCAGCCAATGCAGGTCTGGTACCCGGCATCTCAGGAGTTCTGGATAGCCAGCTCCTTAGTGAACCAAAATACACACAGTTCTATCTTCTAGAACTAATTTTGGCAGTTTTAATAGATTATGTCCGAAAATAGTATCGATATCGAGATATTTCTAAGTTCTGAGCTTAGCATCCCAGCGAAAGCTGGTCTGATACCTAGCATCTCAGGAGTTCTAGATAGCTAGCTTCCTAAAGCACTTGAATACACACAGTTCTGTCTTCTAGAACGATATTTGGCAGAGTTTTGATAGACTATGTCCGAAAATAGTAACGATATCGAGATATTGCATAGTTCTGAGCTTAGCATCCCAGCCAATGCAGGTCTGGTACCCGGCATCTCAGCAGTTCTGGATAGCCAACTTCCTATTGAACTAAAATACACACAGTTCTATCTTCTAGAACTAAGTTTGGCAGAGTTTTGAAAGACTATGTCCGATAATGGTATCGAAATCGATGTAATGCTAAGTTCTGAGCTTAGCATCCCAACGAAAGCTGGTCTGATACCTAGCATCTCTGAAGTTCTAGATAGACAGCTTCCTAGTGCACTTGAATACACACAGTTTTATCTTCTAGAACGAAATTTGGCAGAGTTTTGATGGATTATGTCCGAAAATAGCATCGATATCGAGATATTGCAAAGTTTTGAGCTTAGCATCCCAGCCAATGCAGGTCTGGTACCCGGCATCTCAGGAGTTCTGGATAGCCAGCTCCTTAGTGAACCAAAATACACACAGTTCTATCTTCTAGAACTAATTTTGGCAGTTTTAATAGATTATGTCCGAAAATAGTATCAATATCGAGATATTGCTAAGTTCTGAGCTTAGCATCCCAGCGAAAGCTGGTCTGATACCTAGCATCTCAGGAGTTCTAAATAGCGAGCTCCCTAGTGAACTAAAATACACACAGTTCTATCTTCTATAACTAAATTTTGCCGAGTTTTGGAAGTCTATATCTGAAAATGGTATAGAAAACGAGGTAATGCTAAGTTCTGAGCTTAGCATCCCAGCGAAAGCTGGTCTGATACCTAGCATCTCAGAAGTTCTAGATAGCCAGCTTCCTAAAGCACTTGAATACACACAGTTCTATCTTCTAGAACGAAATTTGGCAAAGTTTTGATAGACTTTGTCCGAAAATAGTATCGATATCGAGGTAATGCTAAGTTCTGAGCTTAGCATCCCAGCCAATGCAGGTCTGGTACCCGGCATCTCAGCAGTTCTGGATAGCCAGCTCCCTAGTGAACTAAAATACACACAGTTCTATCTTGTAGAACTAAATTTGGCCAAGTTTTGGAGGACTGTCCGATATAGGTATCGAAATCGAGGTAATACTAAGTTCGGAGCTTAGCATCCCAGTGAAAGCTAGTCTGATACCTAGCATATCAGGAGTTCTGTATAGCCAGCTTCCTAATGCACTAGAATACACACAGTTTTATCTTCTAGAACAAAATTTCACTGTGTTTTGACAGACTTAGTCCGAAATTACTCGGAAAATAATGAAATTGCTTAGTTTTTGAGCAAGCATCCCAGCCAGTGCTGGTCTGATACCCAGCATCCCAGTAGTTCTAGATAGCCAGCTTCTTAGTGAACTAAATTACACACAGTTCTATCTTCTAGAACTAAATTTGGTAGAGTTTTGTAAGACTATGTCCGAAAATTGTATCGATATCGAGATATTGCAAAGTTCTGAGCTTAGCATCCCAGCCAATGCAGGTCTGGTACCCGGCATCTCAGCAGTTCTGGATAGCCAGCTCCCTAGTGAACTAAAATACACACAGATCTCTCTTCTAGGACTTAATTTGGTCGAGTTTTGAAAGACTATGTCTGAAAATGGTATAGAAATCGAGGTAATGCTAAGTTCTGAGCTTAGCATCCCAGCGAAAGCTGGTCTGATACCTAGCATCTCAATAGTTCTAGATAGCCAGCTTCCTAGTGCACTAGAATACACACAGTTTTATCTTCCAGAACGAAATTTCACCGTATTTTGACAGACTTAGTCCGATACTACTCTGAAATTCGTGAAATTGCTAAGTTCTGGGCTTAGCATCCTAGCGAATGCAAGTCTAATACACAGGACCTCAGCAGTTCTAGATAGTCAACTCCCTAGTATATTAGCATCCACACAGTTCTATCTTCTAGAACTAAATTTGGTAGAGTTTTGAAAGACTATGTCTGAAAATGGTATAGAAATCGAGGTAATGCTAAGTTCTGAGCTTAGCATCCCAGCGAATGCAAGTCTAACACCCAGGATCTCAGCAGTTCTAGATAGCCAGCTCCCTAGTACATTACTATCCACACAGTTCTGTCTTCTAGAAATAAATTTGGCAGAGTTTTGATAGACTAGCATCCCAGCCAATGCAGGTCTGATACCTGGCATCTCAGCAGTTTTGATAAGTTAAAGGCACAACTATTCTGCCATTCAGTACCATTCAATATTCGCTCATTCAATATAATTGTGCAATATAAGCTGTATTTGCACGAATGAAATCCTTAAAAAAATATAAAAGTTATATATAGTCTTTGATTTTATTAAGCAGTATTCACACGATCATACACGTCGGTTTTACACGACTCTATCCTATATCTTGAAATCATGCTGACCGGGTCGTGTAGACGCGGCCCGCAGCTATATTAATTGGCTGTATGCGTTTCTCTTAGTGGATACATGTTTTCAAAAAGTAAAAAACAATACAGTAATAACTTTTCCGTCGGCTAAAACACAACAATAATGGCTTGAATTTTTTAAATTTGTGTTTGACTATAACGAAGAACTTCTCGTACTATTTTTGCTACAATAAGGTGAACATTTCCGAGTATATTGGAGAAAACAAATTTACGTTTTTAAAACCTGTATCTTGGTCTATAAAATTTTACATAAAAAACTGCATAAGAAACTTTTATTTATATATAAGCAGAATAAATATAATCTTCGATATCAACATAGTTTAAATTTACACTTTCATAGAACAAATTATACGGAAAACGAAATATGTTAAACGAAGGTGCAAAATTGTGCAACAAACTAACGCCGGGTATTAAAAATAGTCTTTCGTTCTAAATATTGAAAAATAAACTTAAACGATATGTTATTAAAAGTGAAAACATTTCGTTTTAATAGTTAAATATAACAATTGCAAATATGTAAAAACAAAATCAGCCCATTAGCTTGAACGAATGTTTTCAAATACAAACCCGCTATACCATGTTAACTAACATGAAAAAAAAAATTAACTGCCCCTAAAAAACCATGATATATTTCGATCTAAATCTATTAATTCTTAAATACTGCACTCGCATACTAAGACGCCGTTTTCGAATTTAGTCACAAAAAAGTCAAATCGATAGATTTAGCGTATGAAATTGTACACCTTATGTTAATTATTATAAATAATAAGTACTAGTTTCTATTAGCACGTCTTGTTATCTTTCATTATAACAAATCATTTTTTTGAAAACAGAGTCACTTAATTAGTAATGATTATTTTTTTGATGGACGTTTAGGTCAACGTGCGTAAAGCAGTGCAGCAGCGCAGCTTATTTGTAAATTTCGTAAAGTTTGCACTGCTAAAAATGGTATTTTTGTATTACACATATCCTGTACTTTAACTTTAATAAACTACATTTTTGTTATTATAAATTTGAAGCAGTGTAAATGAAAGTTGACGAAATCAATTTTTTCCAGAAATTACTTCATAAGAAGTGACAATTTCTCTGAAAATCGACTTAATTTCAAAGTACTTTTGATACTTAAACAATCCACAACATTTGCTGAAACTGTCCATATACATCATTTTGTATAATATACTACCATAGTTTTTGATGATTTTTTAAAAACTGTCCCTTTTTGTTACATATTACACAACAAGCGACCTCATTATTAAAAGGCTAGATGATAAAACGTGCTAATAGTAACCAATACGTATTATTTAGATATTACGTAACAAAAGGTGTACAATTTCAACAACTAAATCTATCAATTTTACATTTTTGCTCTAAAATCGTTACCGGGCTCTTAATTAATTAATATTGTAGTTTTTTCATCGCACGGCCGCGGGTGCGCTACGAATACCGACCTTACTACTATTCAAATAAGTAACTATTCGAATTTAGGTACTCGTGTTTCCTTGGGATGCCAAAACATACACACCAAGTTATTGTATAGCATTAAGGTAAATTTAAATTCTCATATTAAGTGAATAATGTATATTCTTATGAGAATAAATGTCTTAAACCACAAAATTATGAAATTAGCATCCCAGCCAAAGCAGGTCTGATACCTAGCATCTCAGCAGTTATGGATAGCCAGCTCACTACATAGTGCAGTAGAAATCGCATAGTTTTATAGTTTTGTAAGACTATGTCCGAAAATAGTATCGAAATCGAGGAATTGCTAAGTTCTGAGCTAGCATTTCGACCAATGCTAGTCTGATACCTAGCATCTCAACAGTTCTAGATAGTCAGCTTCCTATTGCACTAGATTTCACACCGTTTTATCTTCTAGAACTAAATTTGACCGAGTTTTGATAGACTAAGTCCGAAACTACACTGTAAAACGTGCATTTCATTAATTTCAGTGATTGTACACTTTAGTTTGTGTTTGTCATTCATTCACCGTTACTTCTGTTTTACTCATTTCCTCAAAGGTTAACTGGAAGAGATCTCATACAGATCGCCTTTGTTGTATTTAATTTACTCTGTAACTGTGTTTTTCGCGTTTTTATTTCTATGTACAATAAAGTATATACATACATACATACATACATAAATCCAGTAAATGCTAAGTTTTGGGCTAGCATCCAAGCTAATGCAGGTCTGATACCCAGCATCTCAAGAGTTCTGGATAGTTCGGTGCCTAGTGCATTAGAAAACTTACAGTTTTATCTTCCAGAACGAAAATTGAAAAAGTTCTGAAGGATTTTTTTCGGAATAGTCTAGAAATCGAGTAAATGCTAAGTTCTGAGCTAGCATCCCAGCCAATGCAGATTTGATACCGAGGATCTCAGCAGTTCCAGATAGCCTGCTTAGTAGTGCACTAGAATAGATACAGTTTTATCTTCAAGAATGAAATTTGACCGAGTTTTATTAGACTAACTCCGAAACTACTCGGAAAATTGGGAAATTGCTAAGTCTTGAGCCTAGCTTCCCAACCAATACAGGTCGGATACCTCGCATCTAAACAGTACTAGATAGTCAGCTTTCTAGTGCACTATAATGCACACAGTTCTATCTTCTAGAACGTAAATTGATAAAATATGGATAAACTATGTCCGAAACTACTCTGAAAATCGTGAAATTGCCAAGTTCTGACTTAGCATCCCAGCCAATGCAGGACTAATACCTAGCATCTCAGCTGTTCTAGATCGTAAGCTTCCTAGTGCACTAGAATACACACAGTTCTATCTTCTAGAACGTAAATTGACGAAATGTGGATAGACTATGTCCGAAACTACTCTGAAAATCGAATAAATGATTAAATGCTAAGTTTTGAGCTATCCCAGCCAATCCAGATCTGATACCCAGCATCTAAGCAGTTCTGGATAGCCAGCTCCCTAGTTCATTAGAAAACACACAGTTTTATCTTCTAGAATGAAAATTAAAAAGTACAGAAGGATTTTTGTTCGAAATAGTCTAAAAATCGGGTAAATGCTAAGTTCTGAGCTAGCATCCCAGCCAATGCAGATGTGACACCCTGCGTCTCAGTATTTCCGAATAGCCAGCTCCCTATTGCACTAGAATACATACAGTTCTATCGATTAGAACGAAATTTAACAATATATTGATAGTCTATCTCCGAAACTATTCTGAAAATCTAGGAAATGATTATATGCTAAGTTTATAGCTAACATCCCAGCCAATGCAGGTCTAATACTCAGCATGTCAAAAGTTATCGATAGTGAACTGGAATACACACAGTTTTATCTTCTACAACGAAATTTAGCAGTCTATAGGGAATATTACGCGAAACTCTGCGTAGGGGGCGCCACTACCACAATCCATCACGATCTGCGGATCTACCGCAAAACAAGAAAAACCGAAATTTCGTCATCTAACCTATCTATAACTCTTGCATATTCGAGCGATGAAGAGGCAGATAGCTAAATTTGGATTTTCGCGTTTCCCGGTGATACGTCAATGTCATATTTTATTATCTGTGAATACTTGTCATTACACAGCTTAAGGCATAGTACTCTATGTAGTTACTCTATGGTGTGCGAAAGGTGCTAGTGCTGCATTCTGGCGGCAGAACATTGCAGTAATACTCCCTATTGAAAGTTTAGAGCTTGGTATCCCAGCTAATGCAGGTCTGATACCCAGCACTTCAGCAGTTCTGAACGTTATAAGCCCAAAACTTTGCATTTACTCGATTTTTATTTTATTTCATAGGAAAATTTAGAGTTAGAGTAACAAAATAGGTTTCGAAATAGAAGCATTAAGTTATGTAATTACAAGTTTCCACCGATAGAAACTGCGTAATGTACATGACGTGCGAAATAACAAAATTAGTAACTCCATCTATGCTTATAATTATAGAACTCGGAACTTATAATCTTACTGGCTATCGAGCTTTTTTGTCAAAAAGCTACATTTTGAGATGGAAGCAAGCCACTTTGCACGATGATAGTGGAGACTTAATAAAACGATTTTTTTTTGGAAGCACCCGTAATTTCGTCCCTTGGGAGCCAAGGTAAAGTGAGGTCTGTTCAAAAAAAGAAAAAAAATCTACAACCTTCACAAATCATTCCATTAAGATACATTTTGTGTCAATCGAAAGAAAATAGCTTTGTTTTATGTAAAAAAATATACACAAAATATTTTTAAAGAAATTTAGTATTAAAGTATTCAAATATAAACAAAACTTTTTGACGCTTTTTTTCAAAAAGTGTCTTCCACGTTGGAAAATATCTACTAATAAGTACTTTATTATAAAGTCAAACATATTTCTTATCGAAAACTGGAAACCGCATCAAAATCATTTAAGTACTTTTTAGGGTTCCGTAGCCAAATGGCAAAAAACGGAACCCTTATAGATTCTTCATGTCCATCTGTCTGTCCGATTATGTCACAGCCACTTTTTTCCGAAACTATAAGTGCTATACTGTTCAAACTTGGTATGTAGATGTATTCTATGAACCGCATTAATATTTTTTAAATAAAAATAGAAAAAAAAAACAATAAATTTTGGGGGTCCCCATACTTAGAACTGAATCTCAAAAAATCTTTTTTCATCAAACCCATACGTGTGGGGTATCTATGGATAGGTCTTTAAATAATATCGATAAAATGATATCGAGGTTTCTAATATAATTTTTTTCTAAACCGAATAGAAAAAAAATATATGATATACATTACCATGCAAACTTCCACGGAAAATTGGTTTGAACGAGATCTAGTAAGTAGTTTTTTTTAATACGTCATAAATGGTACGGAACC
This sequence comes from Cydia pomonella, assembly GCF_033807575.1. Classification (NCBI taxonomy): domain Eukaryota; kingdom Metazoa; phylum Arthropoda; class Insecta; order Lepidoptera; family Tortricidae; genus Cydia; species Cydia pomonella. The sequence goes on along the minus strand of NC_084725.1, from coordinate 5,640,903 downwards.
CTTCATGGGCGAGTCCGACTCACACTTGGCCGCTTTTTATTAAAATGTATGTTCCAGAAGTTGGCCTAGTTTTATTGACATGAAGATTTTTAATTAGTGACTACTTACAAATACCAAAACGTGTAACATGTAACGCGTAACTTACATAGACTTATATTGACTTGCATAGTAATGTATTTTCTGGTTTTGCTCATTGTTATGTGTAAATCATTCGTTTTAGGTAATATGACAGTGTACAATCATACAAATAAAATCTATTTTCGAAATTAACTGTCGTGAGTTATACTAACATTAAACTAATTCTACGGATTTCACTCATGTGTTTTTAGTCACTCGCCGAAGTCCGAAACATGTCGCGCGAGTGACTAAAAACACGTGAGTGGAATCCGTAGCATTAGTTCAAAATCTATTCTATTCTATTCTAACAAGTGAACAAAAAACAAATTATTATCAAATTTACTAATTACACGCTCTTTGGACTTATAAAGACAAAAACTTCCATACAAATTAAAGTAAGCCAACTTCTGAAACTTGAATCTTAAAAACTGCTTAACCAATTTTGGAGCGTTTTTCATTATATATTAAAAAATATATTTGAATTTAAAATGAAAAACTTATTTTCAGACATTCTTCAAAGTCTAGGACATTATTTGCAAGAATAAAGCGCAAACGAGAAAGAATAGGTTTTTAAATATTTCACACAAATCACACAAATATGCTTTTAAGAGATTTAGTTTTAACTCTTTTTACGTAAATAAAAGTATTTTTGTTTTCAAATGATATATGATATATATGCACTCATATGCTATATCAGACTTGCATTGGCTGGGATGCTAAGCTCAGAACTTAACAATATCTCGATATCGATACTATTTTCGGACACACTCTATCAAAACTCTCTCAAATTTTGTTCTGGAAGTTAGAACTGTATATATTATAGTGGACAAGGGATTTGGCTATCTGTAACTGCTGAGATGCTGTATCAGACCTGCAGTGGCTAAGATGCTAAGATCAGAAACAAGTAATATTTCGATTTCCATACTATTTTCGGATGCTGGATTTTCAGTGTAGTTACGGACATAGTCTATCAAAACTGTATCAAATTTCAGTCTAGAAAATAAAACTGTAAGTACTCTAGTTCAATAAGGAGCTGGCTATCCGTAGGTGTTCAGATGCTAGGTATCAGACCTGCATTGGCTTGGATGCTAGCTCAAAACTTAGCAATTTCACGATTTTCAGAGTAGTTTCGGACTAAGTCTATCAAAACTCGGTGAAATTTTCTTCTAGAAGATAAAACTGTGTGGATTCTAGTGCACGTGGAAGCTATCTATCCAGAACTGCTGTGATACTAAGTATCAGACCGGCATTGGCTGGGATGCTAGCTCAGAACTTAGGCATTCCTCGATTTCGATACAATTTTCGGACATAGTCTTTCAAAACTCTGCCAAATTTAGTTCTAGAAGGTAGAACTGTGTGTTTTTAGTTCACTAGGGAGCTGGCTATCCAGAACTGCTGAGAAGCTGGGTATCAGACCTGCACTGCCTGGGATGCTAAGCTCAGAACTTAGCAATATCTCGATATCGGTACTATTTTCGGACATAATCTATCAAAACTCTGCCAAAGCTAGTTCTAGAAGATAGAACTGTGTGTATTTTGGTTCACTAAGGAGCTGGATATCCAGAACTTCTGAGATGCCGGGTACCAGACCTGCATTTGCTGGGATGCTAAGCTCAAAACTTTGCAATATCTCGATATCGATACTATTTTCGGACATAATCCATCAAAACTCTGCCAAATTTCGTTCTAGAAGATAAAACTGTGTGTATTCTAGTGCACTAGGAAGCTGTCTATCTAGAACTTCTGAGATGCTAGGTATCAGACCAGCTTTCGTTGGGATGCTAAGCTCAGAACTTAGCATTACATCGATTTCGATACCATTATCGGACATAGCCTTTCAAAACACTGCCAAACTTAGTTCTATGCCGGGTACCAGACCTGCATTGGCTGGGATGCTAAGCTCAGAACTTAGCAATATCTCGATATGGATACTATTTTCGGACATTGTCTAATTTGTCTATGAAAACTGCCAAATTTCGTTCTTGAAGTTAGAACTGTGTGGAGTCTAGTGTACAAAAGAGCCGGCTATCCAGAACTGCTGAGACGCTAGGTATCAGACCAGCATTGGCTGGGATGCTAGCTCAGAACTTTAGCGTTTACTTGATTTTTAGACTAACTCGAATAAAAATCGTTCAGAACTTTCTCAATTTTCTCTTTAGAAGATGAAACTGTAAGTTTTCTAATGCACTAGGAAGTGGGCTTATCAGAACTCTCGAGACGCTGGGTATCAGATCTGCATTAGCTTGGATGCTAGCTAAAATTTTTGTATCCTCACAAATTTCAGAGTAGTTTCGAACTTAGTCTGTCAAAACTCGGTGAAAGGACCTTGCGTCAAAATTGCCCCAAAACCAACAATCATGAGAGTTGGGCCATTAATTAGGTCTTCAACAGTACATTACGATACAAGTGCGAATAATAGGAAATTCGAAACGTGTGGCGATAAATTAAAACACGACCCAAGGGAGTGTTTTAAATCGACACGAGTTGCGAATTACCTATTCGCACATGTATCGTACAACGTTTTACAGTACATATGGCTCTTTAAATGTTTGACATAGTAACGTAATATGCTAATTTTCGTACTAGTGCAGTAAATTAGCACCATATGTACTGTAAATCTACTTTATTTCATTCTATAGGCACTATAATGGAATTCCATTGCAGAACTGAGATATTAATATGTTTGTCAGCGTGAATACGAGCTATGAAAATTCTGTAGATATAATAATTCTGGTGAGTAGTTAAAACAAAATATATGAATATCGAAGGTATTCTTACCGAATATGGCGTATCCTACATTCGTTGGGTTAACTTGTATTTTTTTCTGGAATATCATGTTTTATTACTATATAAAACCGTTCAAAAACTCTTATCTACTCTAGGTACATATATGAGTACCTATGTTCTATGTTCAAGTGTTCAATTATAATAGCTATGTCACCTGCCGTTTAATAATATATAACTATGGTATTAGAAGGACGCTATTGTGTATTATGTCCTCGTTCGGTTTTGCGAGTGCGTCGATATATTTTAGAAGACAGATTACCATAAGCACAACCTCGAAATGCAGAATACCTACACGAACATGCTCATATTGAGGTAAATACACACTCTACTATGCATTACGATATTGACTTATATTGTTTTATTACTACTGAGTTTTTATTGTTTTATTTGTAAGTTGCATTTAATAATATTCAAGCCACATGTCCACGATGTTGGCAAACAGCTGAGATAACAGGCTAACAGACTGAGACGACCGGTTTGGCCTAGTGGGTAGTGAAGTGACCCTGCCTACGAAGCTAATGGTCCCGAGTTCAAATCCTGGTAAGGGCATTTATTCGTGTGATGAGCATGGATATTTGTTCCTGAGTCATGGGTGTTTTCTATGTATTTAAGTATTTATAAATATTTATATATTACATATATCGTTGTCTAAGTACCCTCAATACAAGCCTTATTGAGCTTACTGTGGGACTTAGTCAATTTATGTAATATTGTCCTATAATATTTTATTTATTTATTATTTATAACAACTTGCTGTAAATAGTAATTGTGTTAATAAAACCAATAAGTAACTACAAAATATCTTCGGTATCCTAATGATTAATGACCGGTATTCTCTGAGTAGGTAACCCGATTTCTGATAGATTGTATTCACAGTGACTAACATATGAATATCATAGTTCTGCAATGGAATTCAACTTGATGCCTATAGATAGAACGAAATGAAGTAGATTTAAAGACCTAACTCTTAGCTGTGTTGGTTTTACGGCGAAGTTCCATACAAAGTTGCCCATGGTCCTTTCGTTCTAGAAAATAAAACTGTGTGTGTTCTAGTACACCGGGAATATCGCTATCTAGAACTGCTGAGATGCTAGGTATCAGACCAGCTTTCGCTGGGACGCTAAGATTAGAACTTAGTAATATCTCGATAACAATACTATTTTCGGACCTAGTCGATCAAAACTGCAAATTTCGTTCTAGAAGATAGAACTTTATGGATTCTAGTGCATTAGAGAGCTGGCTATCGATAACTGCTAAAATTTTAGGCATCAGACTTGCATTGGCTGGGATGCTAAGCTCAGAACTTAGTAATTTCACGATTTTCCAAGTAGTTTCGGACTAAGTCTATCAAAACTCGGTCAAATTTCGTTCTAGAAAATAAAACTGTGTGTCCTAGTGCACTAGAGTGATGGCTATCCAGTACTGCTGAGATGCCGGGTATGAGACCTGTATTGGCTGGGATGCTAAGCTCAGAACATAGCAATATCTCGATATCTATACTATTTTCGGACATAGTCTTTCAAAACTCAGCCAAATTTCGTTCTAAAAGATAGAACTGTATGTACTTTAGTTCAATATGGAGCTGGCTATCTATATCTGCTGAGATAATGAGTATCAAACTTGCATTAGCCGGAATGCTGGATCCGAACTTAGCATTCACTAGATTTTTAATGTAGTTTCGGACATTGTCAATCAGAACTATATCAAATTTCGTTCTAGAAGAAAGAACTATGTGTATTTTAGTTCACTAGAGTACTGGCTTTTCAGAACTGCTGAGATACCAGGTATCAGACCTGCATTGGCTGGGATGCTAAGCTTAGAACTAAGCAATATCTCGATATCGATACTATTTTCGGACATAGTCTATCAAAACTCTGCCAAATTTCGTTCTAGAAGACAGAACTGTGTGTATTCAAGTGCTTTAGGAAGCTGGCTATCTAGAACTCCTGAGATGCTAGGTATCAGACCAGCTTTCGCTGGGATGCTAAGCTCAGAACTTAGCATTACCTCGTTTTCTATACCATTTTCAGACATAGTCTTTCAAAACTCAACCAAATTTAGTTCTAGAAGATAGAACTGTGTGTATTTTAGTTCACTAGGGAGCTGGCTATCCAGAACTGCTGAGATGCCGGGTACCAGACCTGCATTGGCTGGGATGCTAAGCTCAGAACTTTCCAATATCTCGATATCGATACTATTTTCGGACATTGGCTATCAACACTATGCCAAATTTAGTTCTAGAAGATAGAACTGTGTGTATTTTAGTTCACTAGGAAGCTGGCTATCTAGAACTGCTGAGATGCTTGGTATCAGACCAGCACTGGCTGGGATGCTAGCTCAAACACTAAGCAATTTCATTATTTTCCGAGTAATTCCGGACTAAGTCTGTCAAAACACGGTGAAATTTTGTTCTAGAAGATAAAACTGTGTGTATTCTAGTGCATTAGGAAACTGGCTATATAGAACTCCTGAGATGCTAGGTATCAGACTAGCTTTCACTGGGATGCTAAGCTCCGAACTTAGTATTACCTCGAATTCAATACCTATATCGGACAATCTTCCAAAACTCGGCCATATTTAGTTCTAGAAGATAGAACTGTGTGTATTTTAGTTCACTAGGGAGCTGGCTATCCAGAACTGCTGAGATGCCGGGTACCAGACCTGCATTGGCTGGGATGCTAAGCTCAGAACTTTGCAATATCTCGATATCGATACTATTTTCGGACATAGTATATCAAAACTCTGCCAAATTTCGTTCTAGAAGACAGAACTGTGTGTATTCAAGTGCTTTAGGAAGCTGGCTATCTAGAACTCTTGAGATGTTAGATATCAGACTAGCTTTCGCTGGGATGCTAGGCTCAGAACTTAGCATTACCTCGATTTCTGTACCATTTTCAGATATAGTCTTTCAAAACTCTACCAAATTTAGTTCTAGAAGATAGAACTGTGTGTATTTTAGTTCACTAAGGAGCTGGCTATCCAGAACTGCTGAGATGCCGGGTACCAGACCTGCATTGGCTGGGATGCTAAGCTCAGAACTTTGCAATATCTCGATATCGATACTATTTTCGGACATAGTATATCAAAACTCTGCCAAATTTCGTTCTAGAAGACAGAACTGTGTGTATTCAAGTGCTTTAGGAAGCTGGCTATCTAGAACTTCTGAGATGCTAGGTATCAGACCAGCTTTCGCTGGGATGCTAAGCTCAGAACTTAGCATTACCTCGATTTCTATACCATTCTCAGATATAGTCTTTCAAAACTCTACCAAATTTAGTTCTAGAAGATAGAACTGTGTGTATTTTAGTTCACTAAGGAGCTGGCTATCCAGAACTGCTGAGATGCCAGGTGCCAGACCTGCATTGGCTGGGATGCTAAGCTCAGAACTTTGCAATATCTTGATATCGATACTATTTTCGGCCATAGTCTATCAAAACTCTGCCAAATTTCGTTCTAGAAGACAGAACTGTGTGGATGCTAATGTATTAGGGAGTTGACTATCTAGAACTGCTGAGGTCCTGGGTATTTGACTTGCATTCGCTGGGATGCTAAGCCCAGAACTTAGCAATTTCACGAATTTCAGAGTAGTATCGGACTATGTCTGTCAAAACACGGTGAAATTTCGTTCTAGAAGATAGAACTGTGTGTATTTTGGTTCACTAAGGAGCTGGCTATCCAGAACTCCTGAGATGCCGGGTATCAGACCTGCATTGGCTGGGATGCTAAGCTCGAAACTTTGCAATAGCTCGATATCGATACTATTTTCGGACATAATCCATCAAAACTCTGCCAAATTTCGTTCTAGAAGATAAAACTATGTGTATTCTAGTGCACTAGGAAGCTGTCTATCTAGAACTTCTGAGATGCTAGGTATCAGACCAGCTTTCGTTGGGATGCTAAGCTCAGAACTTAGCATTACATCGATTTCGATACCATTATCGGACATAGTCTTTCAAAACTCTGCCAAACTTAGTTCTAGAAGATAGAACTGTGTGTATTTTAGTTCACTAGGGAGTTGGCTATCCAGAACTGCTGAGATGCCGGGTACCAGACCTGCATTGGCTGGGATGCTAAGCTCAGAACTTTGCAATATCTCGATATCGATACTATTTTCGGACATAGTCTATCAAAACTCTGTCAAATTTCGTTCTAGAAGATAGAACTGTGTGGATGCTAATGAACTGGGGAGCTGGCTATCTAGAACTGCTGAGATCCTGGGTATTAAACATGCATTCTCTGGGATGCTAAGCCCAGAACTTAGCAATTTCACGAATTTCAGAGTAGTATCGGACTAAGTCTGTCAAAACACGGTGAAATTTCGTTATAGAAGATAAAACTGTCTGTATTCTAGTGCAACAGAAAGCTAGCTATCTAGAACTCCTGAGATGCTAGGTATCCAACCAGCTTTCGCTGGGATGCTAAGCTCAGAACTTAGCAATATCTCGATATCGGTACTATTTTCGGACATAATCTATCAAAACTCTGCCAAAGTTAGTTCTAGAAGATAGAACTGTGTGTATTTTGGTTCACTAAGGAGCTGGATATCCAGAACTTCTGAGATGCCGGGTACCAGACCTGCATTGGCTGGGATGCTAAGCTCAAAACTTTGCAATATCTCGATATCGATACTATTTTCGGACATAATCCATCAAAACTCTGCCAAATTTCGTTCTAGAAGATAAAACTGTGTGTATTCTAGTGCACTAGGAAGCTGTCTATCTAGAACTTCTGAGATGCTAGGTATCAGACCAGCTTTCGTTGGGATGCTAAGCTCAGAACTTAGCATTACATCGATTTCGATACCATTATCGGACATAGCCTTTCAAAACTCTGCCAAACTTAGTTCTAGAAGATAGAACTGTGTGTATTTTAGTTCACTAGGAAGTTGGCTATCCAGAACTGCTGAGAACCCGGGTACCAGACCTGCATTGGCTGGGATGCTAAGCTCAGAACTTTGCAATATCTCGATATCGATACTATTTTCGGACATAGTCTATCAAAACTCTGTCAAATTTCGTTCTAGAAGATAGAACTGTGTGGATGCTAATGAACTGGGGAGCTGGCTATCTAGAACTGCTGAGATCCTGGGTATTAAACATGCATTCTCTGGGATGCTAAGCCCAGAACTTAGCAATTTCACGAATTTCAGAGTAGTATCGGACTAAGTCTGTCAAAACACGGTGAAATTTCGTTATAGAAGATAAAACTGTCTGTATTCTAGTGCAACAGGAAGATAGCTATCTAGAACTCCTGAGATGCTAGGTATCCGACCAGCTTTCGCTGGGATGCTAAGCTCAGAACTTAGCAATATCTCGATATCGGTACTATTTTCGGATATAATCTATCAAAACTCTGCCAAAGTTAGTTCTAGAAGATAGAACTGTGTGTATTTTAGTTCACTAAGGAGCTGGATATCCAGAACTTCTGAGATGCCGGGTACCAGACCTGCATTGGCTGGGATGCTAAGCTCAAAACTTTGCAATATCTCGATATCGATACTATTTTCGGACATAATCCATCAAAACTCTGCCAAATTTCGTTGTAGAAGATAAAACTGTGTGTATTCTAGTGCACTAGGAAGCTGTCTATCTAGAACTTCTGAGATGCTAGGTATCAGACCAGCTTTCGTTGGGATGCTAAGCTCAGAACTTAGCATTACATCGATTTCGATACCATTATCGGACATAGCCTTTCAAAACTCTGCCAAACTTAGTTCTAGAAGATAGAACTGTGTGTATTTTAGTTCACTAAGGAGCTGGCTATCCAGAACTCCTGAGATGCCGGGTACCAGACCTGCATTGGCTGGGATGCTAAGCTCAGAACTTTGCAATATCTCGATATCGATACTATTTTCGGACATAGCCTATCAAAACTCTGCTAAATTTCGTTCTAGAAGATAGAACTGTGTGGATGCTAATGAACTGGGAAGCTAGCTATCCAAAACTGCTGAGATCCTGGGTATTAAACATGCATTCTCTGGGATGCTAAGCCCAGAACTTAGCAATTTCACGAATTTCAGAGTAGTATCGGACTAAGTCTGTCAAAACACGGTGAAATTTCATTATAGAAGATAAAACTGTCTGTATTCTAGTGCAACAGGAAGCTAGCTATCTAGAACTCCTGAGATGCTAGGTATCCGACCAGCTGTCGCTGGGATGCTAAGCTCAGAACTTAGCAATATCTCGATATCGGTACTATTTTCGGACATAATCTATCAAAACTCTGCCAAAGCTAGTTCTAGAAGATAGAACTGTGTGTATTTTGGTTCACTAAGGAGCTGGATATCCAGAACTTCTGAGATGCCGGGTACCAGACCTGCATTGGCTGGGATGCTAAGCTCAAAACTTTGCAATATCTCGATATCGATACTATTTTCGGACATAATCCATCAAAACTCTGCCAAATTTCGTTCTAGAAGATAAAACTGTGTGTATTCTAGTGCACTAGGAAGCTGTCTATCTAGAACTTCTGAGATGCTAGGTATCAGACCAGCTTTCGTTGGGATGCTAAGCTCAGAACTTAGCATTACATCGATTTCGATACCATTATCGGATATAGCCTTTCAAAACTCTGCCAAACTTAGTTCTAGAAGATAGAACTGTGTGTATTTTAGTTCACTAAGGAGCTGGCTATCCAGAACTCCTGAGATGCCGGGTACCAGACCTGCATTGGCTGGGATGCTAAGCTCAGAACTTTGCAATATCTCGATATCGATACTATTTTCGGACATAGTCTATCAAAACTCTGCTAAATTTCGTTCTAGAAGATAGAACCGTGTGGATGCTAATGAACTGGGAAGCTAGCTATCCAAAACTGCTGAGATCTTGGGTATTAGACTTGCATTCCCTGGGATGCTAAGCCCAGAACTTAGCAATTTCACGAATTTCAGATTAGTATCGGACGAAGTCTGTAAAAAAAACGGTGAAATTTCGTTCTTGAAGATAAAACTCTGTATATTCTAGTGCACTAGGAAGCTGTCTATCTAGAACTCCTGAGATGCTATGTATCAGACCAGCTTTCGCTGAGATGCTACCTCAAAAGTTAATATTCGAGTAATTTTTATACTATTTCGAACAAAAATCCTGCGGAACTTTTTCAATTTTCATTCTAGAAGATAAACCTGTATGTCTTCTAATGCACTAGGGAGCGGGCTATCCAGAACTGCTGAGATGCTGGGTATCAGATTTTCATCGGGTGGGATGCGATGCTCGGAACTTAGCATTTACTGGATTTCAAGACTATTTTCAGACAATTTCCATCATAACTCCGTCAAATTTCGTTCTAGAAGATAGAACTGTATATATTCTAATGCACTAGGGAGCTGGCTATCTATAACTGGTTAGATGCCAGGTATCAGACCTGGATGGGCTGGGATGCTAGCTCAAAACTTAACATTTACTCGATTTTTAGACTATTTCGAACAAAAATCCTTCGGAACTTTTTCAATTTTCATTCTAGAAGATAAAACTGTGTGTTTTCTAATGCAGTAGGGAGCGGGCTATCTAGAACTGCTGAGATGCTGGGTATCAGATCTGCATCGGCTGGGATGCGATGCTCAGAACTTAGCATTTACAGGATTTCAAGACTATTTTCGGACAATTTCTATCAAAACTCTGTCAAATTTCGTTCTAGAAGATAGAACTGTATGTATTCTAATGCACTAGGGAGCTGGCTATCCAGAACTCCTGAGATGCTGGCTGTCAAACTTTGGATTTCAGCTCGAACTTAGTTTTAGTTAGAAGAAACCTACAATTTTTTTTGATGTTCGTATCCCATACATATATGAAAAAATTTTTTTTTACAGTTTTGACTAGAACTCATTATAGATCGCCTAGAAATGTTACTAGCTTCCATTTAAATGCTATTTTGAGGCTGTGGAGTGGATAACGGCTGGGATGCTAGTGTGTCAAAATGGGAAGTTAGCATCTCATTTTCAATTTTCATTTTTTTCGCGTAAATAAGTAGAACTATTAAAAAAAACTACCTAGAACTATAGAACTATTAGGGATGCTACTAGAACTCCCAAGAAAACTTGAGATGCTAACACTTGATATGCTAGGTTCACAGACACAGTAAAAACTCCCTTTGAAACATAAAAATGTTTATATTTCGGGTATCAATGGCTTTAACTAACATAACATCATAATATTCATAATTTAAGACAAGTCAGTTCAGTAAATACATAACAATTTTTAGTATTTACGTCTTTACACATAAGGTAAAAAGACGAAAGCAGTTCTATGCTATTCGTTACAAAATCCATCATATTTTGAGCCACCATACAATCCTTAATACTTGATAAAACGGGTCTTAATATCTGGTGACAACGATCCGAAGCTACGTCAGGAAATAAACAAAAGATGGGCGATAGCGTTTGCTCGCCTCTATTCGATACATGAATTCGAATATGGAATTCTAAATTTGAATTGTCATTGTTCGTTGTGTTGTCCTTGTAACGAATTCGATTTCAAAATGCATTTTGTTTTATTTAAGATTGTGCGTGTTTTTACAAGCTTTTATTTACTTTCAGCTGACCGTTGTCTGTTTGTAATCAAATCTTACAAGTTAAATTTGATCCACTTCCCGGTTTCCGATTTTTGCATACATATGTAAGTCGGGTGACAATGCAATATTATGGTACCATCGAGCTGATCTGATGATGGAGACAAGAGGTGGACATAGGAACTCTGTGATAAAATAACGCAACCTAATTGTTTTTGGGGTTTTTAGAATTGGCTCGATGAGTATTAGTTGCCTGTGGAAAGAAAAGTACAGTCAGCAATAAAAGCTTGTACCAAAACGGAAATTAATTATGAAAGGAGATTAAATAAAATTAAATCATATACATCGAGTTGAAATAAAAGTGGTATATACTAGGTTTATCTGACGTTAAGGCTTAAAATATTTATTTCAACTCTTAAAGCACTTTGCCACCGACGTCCAGTTTTTTACGGGTATGGTTTTTTTTTAGCAGGATCCCGTTTTAGTAGTATACGTGTTAATAGTAACGTTGACACGAGCATTCTGTTTGCGGGATACTGCCCGCAAACTACAGAAAACTGGATCCTGCAGAAAACCGTACCCGCAAAAAACTGGACGTCAGTGGGACAGAGCTCTTACAGTGCAATTTTTTTTTTCAAATCAGATTTTTTAAATACTAGCGGCACATTCATACTGAAGTAGATTTGATCCTCAAATAAAGCCCTAATACCAGAACTGTATCTGTAAAAGCACGTTCTTTTATCCAGAAATAAATAACTGCAAAGTTGAAGCTTGTCGACAATTATCTTTAAGAAACTGAAACTAAGTACTTAAACACACATTAAATCTCGGGATAATTTCAAAAGACAACAAAGACAGCTTGAAATGATAAGCTTGGTATTTGGACGAAGATTAGAACAGCTTAGTCACTCTGGAATTGACGCTTGATTCTAAAAATAGGTAGTTTTGATGCAATTGTAAAATGAAGCATGCAGATGTGTTTAGAATCAAGCTTGTAAACTGAACTATAAAAAAAAATTGGTGCTATGCGATTCAGGCGACTCGTCTGCTCCATGACTTATACTTATCGCAAAATGTTATATTCTATATTTTTTCCTTAAAAGTGACATATCTTTGAAAAGGGAAAATTGTTTTTTTTTTTTACGTTTATTAGGCACAACACAAAATAAATAAATAACTTATCATAACATACAAAATACAAACACATCCAAGTCGAATAAATTAAGGTAACATTTAAATAATCATAAAATAGATATAAATTCAAAATTTAAAAATAGATAGGTAAATAGAAAATTATAATTTAGTATCAAAATTAGAAATTAATTAAATCATAAATTCAAAGTATGTCAAGAAAATATTATATGAAATAAATAAACTTTAAAATGACATCACTTCGAAGGCGTTTCCTGACGAGCTTGGCTTGGTACAGTCAGCGTCAAATATTTTGTAGCAGTCAAAGTGGCCAAATAGTTCGGTACACCATATATTTAGTATGGTGTACCGAACTATTTGGCCACTTTGACTGCTACAAAGTATTTGACGCTGACTGTACCTAGCTAGTTATGTCAACTCCTTTCGATCATAAACGGTGACTAGAAATAACTGTACGGCCCACATAACGACGTTTTTTTTCATCAACTGCACTATCTTTACCTGTCTAAGCTGTATACAACATAAAATTCCGTTGCAACTGACCCGACACCAGATAGTCGGGAGCTAATATTTAAAGAATCCGTCAGATAAACTGGTATTTAGATAAAGCTGACGAGCTTTTTGAGGATTTTCGGAAGTTGTGTAATAGAGATTGTAATGGTTTTAATTTTAAGTCTATACTTAAGTAACATTGCAACGTTCATTAAAATTTCAAAGTAAATCTTCAAACATTTTAACCCTGCTTTTTCATTGTTCGCACCATTGCGTTTTGTCAGTTTACGCATGTTAGTAGAATACGCATACCTACTGTTTAAATCTCATAACTCAGTACCTATCGGTAGCATATTTTGTTTGTTAGAATTTACAATATTATTTGCAGGCAATGAACAAAAAAAATCGTTTAAATCTTAATTTAATTCTCGATACTTTAACATTCATAGGAAGTCAGTTAAACAGACACTTCCAAAGTTCCAAATTCAAACCGGGCGCGTTCGAAAACGCGTTGCGCAGCAATTAAACATACTGAAATAGCACCGTAATTGACGAGCGGCCGATTTATGCCGCCATAAAACGACACCCGCGGAGACGGGTGCGTACGTGAATTTTTTTTTTTATATCTTTATATACTACTATTGTATTATACCATCTGAGATCTGATAAATTGATGGTCTCCGTAACTAGTCTAATCTTTCTCTTACGTTACTACTCTACAAGTACTACTACTTTAGCTATGCGATGACCTGTCTCAATAAAACAAACAAAACTGAAGTAAACTACTACAAAAAGAAATGATAGAACTGTCGTGGAACCTTTCTATCAGGATTCAGGAATGACCCGAAATAAAGATCAGCCTCTCTTCTTAACTTCACCAGTACGGATAAATATGATAGTCGTGGCAGCGTTTGTCTCTTCAATCAAGTGGTTTTAAAAGTGACACTCATTCTCATTTTTGTTTAATGATACAGTAGGCAAACGAGCAGACGGATCACCTGATGGTAAGCGACTACCGCCGCCCATCGACACCCGCAGCACCAGAGGAGTTGTAAGTGCGTTACCGAATTTAAGATGGAAGTACGCTCTCTTCTTGAAGGTTTGAAGGTCGCAACGGTCCGGAAATACCGCAGGCGACAGTTCATTCCACAGTTTAGCAGTTTAGGCAGGAGACAGGATTTATTTCAATTTATAATTATATGTATATTGTAAGTGTACCTAATTGTGTCTGTAAACTTTTTTATGGGTGATTATTTGCCTGTCAATAAGCGTTTCTATTTTATCAAGTGAATAGAGTCATTCATAATATCATAATACGCCTGCAGGAATAAATCTGTGGCCCTAGTGAAAAAGGGTACAAGTCTCTGGCAGCGCAGGTGTAAAGGGGTGTAAGTTCCACGTAACACTTATACCCTTATACACCTAAACTGCCAGAGACTTGTACCCTTTTTCACTAGGGCCACAGAAATATTGTTTGGCCAACAGCTACCACTGGAGAATAGGTAGGGATAACCATAGGTACTCAATTTTTCTCTACTAAAGGGATTTAAAAAAATCTTATCCTAGAAATATCCTTGGTTTACGAGGATTTTTATCTTCGTACAATAGATCGAGGAACACTAATATAGGTAACCGCCGTAAAAGATTTACTATTCCATTTTCCCGCGCGTGAGCACGGCCGGAACATGGCGGAACAGCATGGCCGTCGTAAAACGAACGCTCGGAGTGAGGGTTCCGTTACTTTACATTAAATTTTGTAAAAGGTCATTTTACTATGTAAAAATTCTTAATAGAATCAGGCGTTACTTTACGGAAATCCGTGCTAATTAAAACCAGAAATATTACTTTGCTAATCCGCGAGAACAACGTTACAAAACTCAAACTGAGACTGTGACTTTTTTTGTGACTGAGTCTTTGTGTATGTGACTGCGAGTTTTGTACTTTTCGTGGTGGGTTGTTATATTTATTTGCGTATTTATTTTTGCGGTGGGAGGGTGGGAACATTAATTGCATGTAAAAATACGCAAGTAAGTATAACGGGTTAGCACTGTTTGACTAGCACGTTATTTTCTCGCGGATTAGCAAAGTAATATTTCTGGTTTTAATGTATAAATTCTGAACTGATACTCTTTTATCCCCGTACAATAGACCTTATAGATCGAGGAACACTAATATAGGTACTGCCGTAAAAGATTTACTATTCCATATTCTCGTGTTTTTATACTACGTCGGTGGCAAACAAGCATACGGCCTGCCTGATGGTAAGCAGTATCCGTAGCCTATGTACGCCTGCAACTCCAGAGGAGTTACATGCGCGTTGCCGACCTTAACCCCCTCCCACCCTCGTTGAGCTCTGGCAACCTTACTCACCGGCAGGAACACAACACTATGAGTAGGGTCTAGTGTTATTTGGCTGCGATTTTCTGTAAGGTGGAGGTACTTCCTCAGTTGGGCTCTGCTCTAGATCTGGAATGACATCCGCTGTGCTGTGCCCTACCACACAGAGCGAGATCGTGTGAGCGTGGCGGAACAACATGGCCGTCGTAACTGACGCTAGGAATGCGGGTTCCGTGATTTTACATTACATTTTGGCGAAGAATCCACGACGCCGCGCCACCTCCGTACCGCGCGGTGCAGCGGTTCCACACCGCTACGCGGGAATTAATAGCGATATTAGCTGACTATTGGTGGGCTTTACGTATTTGCGATGTCAGTGTGCCAGTATCAGATTTTGTCAGTAAACAGACTGGATGGTACTTTGAAGAGTATTCTATTCCTATATCTCTTATTACTTATTAGTCTTATTACAGTTATTACCGTAGCTTCAGCAGTAGACCTATAATCGTGCGTTTAATACTGCATGCGTGACAAAAATAAGCTTCAACAGTCGTGCGAGGACCCTGTATCATCACGGTGACAAGTTGCCGTATATTGTCGTTACTAATCGACCCAGAAATGGGCAGGAAATTGTTCATGTCAGTTGTCAATTGTCACCCTGGTGAAATAGGCCCATGAGTCTTATGACCTAACTACAGAATAAGTAAAGGTAACTTTAAGTTCAACGACAGATGCATACAGTGCTTAAGTAACTTCCTTTCAAAATATTATTCCAAGACAAAACATATGTTTTGCGTTAACAAGTAAACGTCGTAAAAAACGAATGCCGCGGAACCCTGAACATGACATGGCGGCAGTTAAATAAAACGCACCATTAAACGGCACAGTCTATTGCTAAACGTTATTTTTACTTTTTTAGAATTAAGGAATTAAGTAAGGAAATTCCGGAATATCTAACGTTATAAAACATAAGTACATCACAATAATTAAATAATATACATGCCAAGATGTTGATATTAAGTAGTCCGAATGATCCTTTAATTCTTTTTTTCAGTTAGCAACACCGTGGGATCGAAATAGCGCAAGATGGCGACCTACAAAAACTTAACTTCAATCAGTCTGAATTCTCTCATTAAACTTTACGTAGCATAATTAAAGCTATCATTAACCCGGGCAATAACTAGAATCGAATCGTTTATTTGTTCAAGAATCGAATGTTTTTCAATAATTAAATCGATTCGATTGGCGATGTCTTAATCGATGTGGGCGAAAAGTTTGTTGTCTTTGGTTTTATCGGCGCCTGTTCGAAATTCGAATGGTTTAAACGGCGCTAAATAATGGCCAGTTGTGTGTTTTTGGAGGAAATAAGGACTATTTAAACGATTTGATTGCCTTTTCTTGTCTATTAACACTGTATTGGTGTGTTTGGGCGTTTTTATCTTTTGTATGTTTACGTAAGTTTTCAATTCTTAGAAATAGTTCGTGTTCATTCATAAATAGTTTGAATGTGATTAATTTTATTATCCATTTTACCCCAAACTGTGATATAATGAGTACGATTAATATCAGAACTCGACAACATTTTGCATACTTCCTGACACTGATACTTATCTACCAACATTACGACATCTAAGACATGTCAACATCCTATATTTGACCGGAATATAACGTCCTTTCTTAATAAACACATGTCCAATATCAATATGTCAATAACGAGGGCAATATCCTTTAATAATCCTACACGAATGACGGGTGCGCTGATAACAAATTTGATATTTGGACCACAGAATAAACTACAAGTTACACAAAATTATTTAATCAGTATTCCAATTAAAATTAGACCTTACTTCAATGTCTTAAAGACGTTCCGAATCGCTGACTTATCTTAGTATAAGATATAACATTTGTATGTGCCAGTAACTAAAGTGTAGCTATTGTATTTTTTACACTGTGGCCCATTCAGGGTTGCCAGTGATAAGTTATCGCAGATATCGATACGACGTATTGATTCGTTGATAAACTTGGGACTTTCTATCGAACTGATTTTTATAAAGTTGTGTTAGGGAAGTTGTATGATATAATAATTGAACAACCTACTAGTAATGTATCAATAGCATAACATATTGATTTAGGTATAGAACACATTTTTGAGATGATGGGCCAAAAATGGTGTGCGAGAGGTCTTCGCCTATTATATCACGTTTTATATAATTATAACCTTTATAAGTCATTATGTATTTTAAACTTAGCAAAATACCATTATAAGAATCATGCTATAACCTTGTCATATCTTATCATTTCCGGACCACGAGAAAAGATTAAGATAGTGTTTGTTTATGTAAGAATAATCGCGATTAAATTCTCAAGTGACGATATATTTGGCCATTTTGGATGTCACTATTTATTTATTTGATACTGCCTGTACGTACGGAAGTCAGTAAACTATAGGTATGAAATAAACATTCGAATCCTCACAATGCGATAATGTGTAAGGTTAACTACGAGTAGACCACTTTATCGACACATTTCATCTAAGCTTTTAGCACCACATTATTTCATAGGATTTAGTATTCATATTTAATGTAAATCATTGAAGTATCGATAGTTAATTGGCAACACCACCCTAAATAATACGACGCAAGTCTATTTCACCTGACAAGCAATTGTAACAGTTATTGCTAGTATCATATAGCTTAGAATCGCTTGAACTGAGGGCCTGCCGCGAACACCGAGGTTTGCAAATTGCGGGCATCTTTCTCTTTTACTCCAATTATAGCGTCATTAGAGTGACAGGAATTTGCAAACATCGGTGTTCGCGGTAGGCCTGCTGTAGTTTTAAGTTTTAGGTCATTGAAGGATCATGAAACTAATGAGTACTTCACTCTTCACACAACTCTAATAGCTAGTAGCTAAGTCTAGTTCGGTGTGTAAGTTTAGGTACTTAGGTCCGTCTAGGTCTAGACTTAGAAATGACTAAACACGAGTGCACTAAAGCCGCATAGCTAATGTGCTCGCGAAGGTGAGGCTGTACAGACCGACGGACGGATAAAGTTACTAGATGTGGTAATGTTGATATTTTAATATAACAAATAGTGGAAAAATATAAGCTATTATCTAGGAGAATTCAGGTGAAATGAGTTGAAATAAGATTTAAATACATTTATAAGTTTAGTTTTGTCATATATAATCATAATCGATGTAAGTAATTATTTAGCTTAGTCCCTGTCGCTTACGTAAGAACCAGTATGCGCCATTTCCTGGGAATTATTGCTACAGGGATCCCAGGCCCCCATGAGCCATGGCAAAAGGCCGGGACAAGGCTAGCAAGATGTTCCTCAATATAAGAAATGATTTTTTTATACTACGTCGGTGGCAAACAAGCATACAGCCCGCCTGGTGGTAAGCAGTCTCCGTAGCCTTTGGACGCCTGCAATTCCAAAGGCAATTCCAACATTTTAAGGTTTATTTTTTTTTTTTTATACCACGACGGTGGCAAGCAAGCATACGGCCCGCCTGATGGTAAGCAGTCACCGTAGCCTATGGACGCCTGCAACTCCAGAGGTGTTACATGCGCGTTGCCGACCCTTTAAAAATCTGTACACTCCTTTTTTGAAGAACCTCATACTGTAGACCCTCGGGAAAACCTCGGCAGGTAGCTCATTCCACAACCGGAGCGTGCGCGGGAGGAAGTTCCTCTTAAACCGCACAGTGCGTGACCATTTAGGTTCTAGTGTGTGAGGATGAACATCCTGCCGACGGCGGGCGGTGCGGTGATAGAAAGTAGCCGTGGGCATCATGTCAAACAATTCTTCAGAGCACAGCCCATTGTACAAGCGGTAGAACACACATAAGGAGGCAAAGTCTCTCCTTAGACTTAAAGGTTCAATACCGCTTGTGAGTTTGGGATCGTCGACGATTCTTACAGCTTACAGTTTAAAAGTACAATGTACGAAGATGTGGAATTTATTAATTTATTTGATAATTGTTCAACCAAAGTAGTGCATAATGATCTCTTCCAGGAGTTCCAGACAACCTATGCAGGTATGCAGGCCAATGCAACGGCCCACGAGCAAACAAACAGTACGCAATTAGGAAGTGAACCTGCGCCCACGCACGAGAAATTAATATGGGCTAGTGGTTTGTGTGGTATGAATAATCAATCTCCTATAATGGAAAATGGCGTTTGAAAGGTAAGTTAATGACAAAAAGTTTCATATTTTTGGATGCTTATTAAGGTTTACTGGTAACCGGACTATTACTATTACGACGATTTTTGGGTCCCCCAACAAGCTTGGTTCCCCATACAAAAGTAGTTACGCTCTCATTTTAAAACGACTAGCTAGATTTCTTTGAAACTGTGTATTTACAATAAAGTATATCTAGTCATGTCATTAGTTTATTATATATCTTCAAATACCATTGTTAAAAAATATACTTTAGCGAATTCAAGTTGTTTAAACAAAACTTGTTTTTGCTCTATTTTGTTTGATTTATAAACTGGAGCTATACTATAAACTAATTACAGGACTAAGTAGATATATACCTGATGTCATTGTATGTGCAAAGTTTCATTACAATCCAACACGTAGTTTTAAAATGAGAACGAAACTCCGTTTGTATGGGAAAGTGAAATTCGGCCGAGCTTGCCGGGGACTCTTTTAAGCATACAATAAAATTGACGATTTATTTTTCAGAATCTATGAAATCTACACAAAATTTTCCGTACCCATACATACATTGACTGTTAAAATCCTAACTCCTCCTTTTCCTATGGCCACCTATTGTGTCTATCATCAGCTCGATAGTACGGTCACGTCTGAAAATATCGATACCGACAAAGTGCCAGAAATATGTATACACTACCCTAATTTATGGGCCATAAAGTAGTGTACTTATACATATTTTTGGCACTTCGATCATGTCGATATTTTCAGACGCGACTGTACCACAATATTGCACTGTTACCCAACTGACAATAACTATATGTATATGTACAGTCAGCAAAACTGTTTGCTTAGCACTCCGGTATAGAAAAATATTTGCTGTCTTATTTATTATATTAAATATTTGCATATACGTGAAGTTTTAGCTCAATAGGTACTGGGAAGTGGGTCTAATTTAACTTGCAAGATTTGACCCAAATATACCTACATATAAATCGTGTCATTCATGACGCTGCGTGCCTTGAATGTCATTTTATTAAAGGTTAGATTTGACAAATCTGCGCGTCAACGTGGATGACACGAACTATACATACAAACATTTCAAAATTTTTAGCAAAAGTTTTTGGCAAAAAAAATATTTTTGGTACAGCCAGCTGCAAAAATATGTATCGAGAGAATCGTCTCATAAATATGGTACTACGTTCTTATTACACTGGAATAAGATGCTATGGGACATATATTTGAGTAAGATGTGTACACCCATATTTTTACACTTGACTGTACAAGCTTTTATCGCGGACTGTACTTTTCTTTCCACAGGCAACTAATACTCATCGAGCCAATTCTAAAACCCCCAAACACAATTAGGTTGGGTTGTTATAAAACATACACACAACACAAGAGTTCCTATGTCCACCTCTTGTGTCCATCATCAGATCAGCTCGATGGTACCATAATATTGCATTGTCACCCGACTTACATATGTATCCAATTTTCAGCTCAATCGGAAACCGGGAAGTGGATCAAATGTAACTTGCAAGATTTGATTACAGACAACGGGACAGGTTGTAAAAAGAGCCCTCCGCTTGAATAATAAGTTTCAAGTTAGCGGCCAGGGGCTCGTTTCTCAAAAGCTTGTAGCTTGTAACACAAGTGGAAGTCCCTTTCTAACTAAAGCTGCCAAAACTGACATCCGCTTGTATTACAAGTTATAAGCTGTTGAGAAACGGGTCCCAGCTCGTAGATCCAAACGCTTAAGCTTAATAAACAGTCGGTTTAGTAATAATTAACTGAATGCGTTCCAAGGCTGAATTAATAAAATCGCGACAGCGCTTAATTATGACTAAATTCACAGTCTTAGCTTTAATAGAAGTGAAGTTAGTTGTAGGTCAACGGCCGACGTTTTATAGTTTTTGATTGTGATGTGACACAGGACTCGTACATTGGAGGAGTTGACTTCGAATGATGTGTACGGTCACGTCTAAAAATCTCGATACGATACTGTAGTCACGGACTTTAATTGTTGAGCCATTTAGGGTTCAAGCTAATTTGGTTGTCAATACTAACGGTATCAATAATAGCGGGTTCAAACCCCCGCTCGTCCCAATAAGTTTTTCGAAACTTTTTTGTACGAAATATCATTTGATATTTACCAGTCGCTTTTCGGTGAAGGAAAACATCGTGAGGAAACCGGACTAATTCCAACAAGGCCTAGTTTACCCTCGGGGTTGGAAGGTCAGATGGCAGTTGCTTTTGTAAAAACTAGTGCCTACGCCAAATCTTGGGATTAGTTGTCAAGCGGACCCCAGGCTCCCATGAGCCGTGGCAAAATGCCGGGACAACGCAAGGAAGAAGAGGAGAGAATATGTAAATATACTCTTTATTGCAAACCTCAATACCGAAACAGTACAAATAATACAACACATAAAGAAGAGGTAAACAACAGGCGGTCTTATCGCTAAAAAGCGATCTCTTCCAGACAACCTTTAGGTAGCGGAATTAATAAAAAACAAAACAACACAATTTTTGAAACCTTATGTTTGGTCAAAACTGAATAAACTGATATTACAGAGAGCATCCAATAAATAGTGACGGCCAAAGTTGCCAAATAAATCTTAACACACCTATCTGTGGCCCTAGTGAATAAGGGTACAAGTCTCGGGCAGTGCAGGTTTAAAAGGGGGTAAGTTCCACGTAACACTCATGCCCTTTTATACCTATGTTGCTCGAGACTTATTGACTAGAGCCACAGCTATGTTACCATAGATACGAATGTATTCCGATATATGTGGCCACTTAGGCCATCACTACTTTTCATGCTAACTGTACATAAAATCAGAACCGCAATTACGCTGACTGTACAGTTGTACACCGATGGACGCTGACCCTCCTTCCGAGAAGCAAGATGGCGGACGGAAGCGGATGCTGAGACAAGAACGCGTTGTTAGCTAAATATAACGCCGGACGAAATACGGGACGGGGTGGTACTGAAACGTCTAGGACTTTGTCGCAGGAACACCAAAGATGATTGTATGTATGATTGTCTGATGTGTCAAGTCTAAGACTAATTCATGTTTCAATTGCAATCAATTTGACATTTTCTTTGATATTACTGAAACGACGTCTAACGAGATCGAGTTTTTGTACGAGATATTCTATCATTATTATTTATTGTATAGGTGCGCTTTATTAATTGCAATGATTGGTCGTTAAAAAAAAACATTTAATGTATAACGAAGCTGATTTAATCTTTTAGTTTTTTTAAATAATACGTAAAAAAATTGTAGAATTTTTATGGAAGTATATTAATTGAAGAAGCACATTAATTCAACCTTTCGTCTGTGGCAAGACCCAAATCGGGATTTCTTACCTTATTTTTTTTTAACTTCAATGTCAAATAGGTAGCACATTTTTAATAAGCCTCAGATCTAAAAATTTAACATTTAAGAAAAAAGAGGGAAAATTAAATTCTTCAATTATTTAATTAAGCCTAAACAAAAGCGACTTTGAGGAACTGTCATAGCCATCATAATAGGGATCAGCATTCGACGCGTGAAGCATAAATTATATAACGTAGTGCTGATTTTTGTTGTTTTTAATATGATAAAGTATTTTTATATAAGCATTCGACAGGCATTTATTTATTTTATCGTTTACAGTTGGCATTAACCTGCATCGCACGAGAGCTGTTTGTTATTCAATTTACGATTCTAATTTGAGAATTTTTCATCACTCAATACGTATAATAATTGGTAGCTTTGTAAGTTTTGCTATCGGTTTCCATTGCTCTTAAGTGTATTATAGAAGAAATACCAACTCCCACATTCGTACTTGACAGGACTCGAACCTTGTCATCAATATTGGTGATACGAAGGTTCTCGATAACTGCCCTATTGTGTTCTGTATGTGGGCTGCATCATTTCTACTTACTGTTTATATTAATATTCTTGGAATTATGATAGACTGCGTTCATGTTGTGATTAATATGCATTAGCGTTTCTAGAATATATCTAATCAACTGTAGAACGGGGAGTGCTCCGAGGAATTGTTCGGATAAATCGCTTACGCTTTCCGCCATCGCTCTACGCGACAACATTTCTATCTCCACCACTTAGAATACTTAGGCGTGAATTATACACAGTTGGCGTAAGGTGAAGGTACGGCGCAGGCATGATGCCGCTTCAAAACGTTTCCATACAAAATATAGGAAAGCGACGTGTCGTGAATTATACTCAACCGGCGCGGAGCATGCGCGCGCCACTTGTCGCCTTCGTACATTTTGTATGAAAACGTTTTGAAGCGGCATCATGCCTGCGCCACACCTTACGCCGTTTCTGTATAATTCACGCCTTAGATGGTTAGCAGTCTGTACGTTTCTCCAGATACTTCCCGCCTCGAGCAGCTAAACTGTGGAATGAACCCGCGATATTTCGGGACCGATATGACCTTCAAACCTTCAAGAAAAGAGCGTGTCCGAAAGGCCGGCAACCGCTCTGGTAACTCACGTATAAGTCGAATAAACGCTCGACGTGTACACGTCGCGCGCTCGATCAGATAAAGGCGGTGCAGTCGGTGCTCCTAGACGAAGATCGTCGAAAATTGGATAGAAACAAGTCGAGCGTATATTCGACTTAATACGTGAGTAACCCGTTTCAAATTATCGCGTAACTTTCTTTCCAACTACCTGAGATAAGTAATAGACATATCTAAAAAAAAAAAGATAAAGTGCAGTCCCTTTTAATACGGATTGACACAAGTCACAATGTGCTTGGTACATTCCGAAACCTGATTATTTCTTCAACACTAACGACCCTTTTAACTTCTAATCTACATCACACATCACCACGATAATGATAACTTGATAACTAATGATAATATAATCTTGATAAACAGCCCAGCATCCAGTTTTACAATCAGCCAATCCTTTAATTCGGAACCTGATTTGTAAGTCACGAAAGAATTATACGCAGTACAACGAGTTGATAGAAAACGGTGATGTAGTATTCACCGAACACGAAGGTTGGTAAGAAAAAAAAGAGTTGAAAGGATATCTGAAAGTTCTAGAAAACAACTACCAATCAAGAAGACCACGCTATTTAATTTAACATAATTCAATTCAATTCAATTCAATTCAAATATACTTTATTCATGTAGGCCTAGCAACAAGCACTTATGAATAGTAAGACAGTATTACATATAATTATCTTAATCTAATTATCAGAGCAATTTATTGATGTTGTAAATATTATTCCATATATAATACTAATGAATATAATTCATAGATCAAATTTAATACTAAAACTTTCACAAAATACAGTCATACAAAAAAAAAATGTATAAAAAATACTAGTCTAGATTGTTTCTAGAATAAATTCTAAATGTCAAACAAATATAATAAAAACAACAAAGGAAATACATGCATTGGAATATCCATTTCATCATCATTATTCAAATATAATAAATAATTAATCATTTCGAATCACAATTAATCCCACGTTGTTTTATCATTCATGTAGTCTTGTGTGGTATAATAAGCTTTAGAAATAAGTTTACGCTTTACATGATTCTTAAATTTATTAATTGGTAACTCAGTAATATGGTTTGGAAGTTTATTATAAAATCTCACACAATTACCCATGAATGATTTTTTAATTTTATGGAGCCGAGTGAAGGGCACGGCGAGCTTATGTTTATTTCTAGTATTAATATTATGAATGTCACAATTTTTCTTAAAATCGGCAATATTTTTATGCACATACAGAATATTCTCATAAATGTATTGACAGTGCACTGTCATGATGTCAATTTCCTTAAATTTATCTCTCAGTGAGTCTCTATGGTTCATTTTATATATTGCTCGAATAGCCCTCTTCTGCAGAACAAAAATGGTATTTATCTCTGAAGCACCACCCCACAGTAAAATACCATATGACATAATGCTATGGAAGTAACTAAAATATACTAATCGAGCTGTTTTGACATCAGTTAACTGACGGATTTTGCTTACTGCAAAAGCTGCAGAACTCAGTCTATTCGAAAGAGTATCAATATGGGGACCCCACTGGAGTTTAGAATCTAAAGTTATACCAAGAAAAACTGTACTATCAACTAATACCAATTCCTCATCCTTCACAATGACACTTGTTTGTACATGCCTTACATTACTAGTGACAAACTTAATACATTTAGTCTTATTCTCATTTAACAATAAATTATTATTATTATTAATTGTCAGAAAGCAAAAGGAAATAAGGCTGGTTAGGCATATCAAACCCCCTTTACTAACCACTTGAAGCGAGGTGTTTTACTACTACAAAAATATTTGCATAGGAAGGTTAGGAAAACACGACAGAGATAACATTGCAAATATTACTTACAAAAGTATCACAGGCAGTCTTTTCATTCACGATTGACCTTAAATTACGAGCATAAAAGTTTGTATTTGCTTTATGCTATTCTCCGACCGCACTAGTTAATCTGGGACCAGTCCGAAAACCATGCAGCGCCGGGCCTCGGCACACGCCGAGACTGCAACAATTGACCCAATACATAATTTCTTTGATGATTATTATTCATATTCTAAAGTCAAAGTACTGTTAATCAAGGTACTCCTATTGCAGCAATGTTCAGTCAGAACAAATAGTTGTCTTGCAAGACAGACTGAGTGCTCGCCAAGTGAGTCATACTCATTGTTTGAGCATGTCGAACTACTGCTTTTGGATATCTGTCATAAGTTCCATGAAATCAGATGGTAATCTCTTTGTTTAGGTCTACAATGACTAGAAACTTAAGTCTGTTTAGAAGAAATACAGTAAAACCCGCTTCAGAAGATACTGAAGGAAACAGGCCAGATTCGCGATACAAGCGGGAAAGCATAGTAACATTAGTAACTGGATCAAAAGTCTTTTTGTTGTCTTTTTTCTGACCACTCTGTCACGTTTGTATATTTGTCTTTAATCAAGTAAATTAAAAAAAATCGAAAAAAAAAATGCTATGGCATGTCTTTCTCGCTGAAGATTAAAATTAACATGAGAATAATTAAGCACTAAATTTCAGTTCATTGTTTGGTACTCCGTCACATTATTTGGGGACAAAAAACAAGAGATCGAAAATAATTTAGACCCAACTACTGAAGTAGTCAGAATAAAATCCAAAATTACGGAATCTCTATATGGATAATTTAGGAAAATTCGGATATTTTTGTATAAGGATCGATATATGCTATTTCCAAAATAAAGTTTCCTTTATTGGTGATATTTTATTAATATTTCCGAAAAGTTTTCCGACCTTTCGCAATTTACATATCCGTAGTAA
This sequence comes from Cydia pomonella, assembly GCF_033807575.1. Taxonomy (NCBI): domain Eukaryota; kingdom Metazoa; phylum Arthropoda; class Insecta; order Lepidoptera; family Tortricidae; genus Cydia; species Cydia pomonella. Next base: position 5,614,039 of record NC_084725.1, on the reverse strand, counting down.
TAATCGTAAAGAAAGGTATGAAAGTTGCAAGGACCAGTGTAAAATGGCGTATTACGGGAAAAATAAAATAAAAATGTACCTAGTTGAAACTTAAAACTACGTATCCGCTGGATTAGTCTCGCTAAATCTCCCTTCGTTGCCTTCGTCTAAAATAGATCGATTTCAATTCCTACTATTCAAGTGACGTTTATATCGGGAATTTAAATCGATTACCGAGCGTTCGCTTCGTATCAACCGGTAGACAATAAAAGCATAGTTGCTGTTTATTGCCCACCGTAGCCTAGTCGGTAAAGGCTACGGAGTCGGAGGTAGTGGGTTCAAATCCTTAGTTTACCTGTCTTATTGAATTTATTGTAGGATTAGGTCGATTTGTGTCAATTGTCCCATTGTATTTTCCAGATTTTATAAGATCTTGAAGGCACCTTGTACTGTTATACTAAATTAGATTTTCTTGCGCCGAGTTTCTTTCCGGTCCCATATTGGGATACCCTCCTACAATTTAGGAGGGAATTAAATATTCTCGGGTCAGAGGTGTAGGGTTAGAGCCGGCGCAGCTTTATTTGACGTTCATAAGCACATTATAATATGCCTACTTGGAAAATAAACTATCTTTAGATTTCGCTCATAATTAGTGGCTTTCCATCAGAGAAGATGCTTCATGTGCATAAGGACCCTTCTCTGATGAAAATCACATTTAGATTTTTCTTCTCACTGCATCCACCGTGACGCATCTTTTTCGCTCTATGGTTGTCTGGTAAAGAAAGCCTAAGGCATTTATTTCGCAAGTCGTACGTTTTTAAATGGATTAAAATTTTAAATAAAGAAATCCCCTAGGACCTAGAAGGTATGTAAGCACTAGGAATAACAGCGGAAACCGCGCAACCATTCACTCTAATGGCCGCAAAAAGATCGAAGCTGAGGTCTAGAAAAAGTCTAAAGCGTAAGCTAGATGCAATTTAGTTAGACGTGCACTTTTTGCTTCGTAGTTAGCATTTAGCAAGCGTGCGTGTATGGTTCGCGAAGTATTGTGATTTAATGATGTGGCTAAAGAGCCACCAACAGTGAATAAATCGGTCATTCGCGGATGGTTTAGAACGCAAAATGACTACTGTAATATTTTGTCTATATCGCTATTAGTCTACATCGCAAACGGTCTAGAACGCAAAATGACCACAACATTTTATATAGGTAGGTTAGGTTCGTTAGGTATCTTCAAATGGCCGAAGGCCAAACAGTACAGAATAGGAGCCCGTCGACATAGCTATAAAGTTAAGATAAAACGGAAAAAAATATGTAAGTATTTTGCGTTATAGTCCGTTAGAGCGGTAGACTATAACCGATGTAGGTAAAATATTACACTAATCATTTTGCGTTCTAGACCGTCCGCGTATAACCCGAATAAATATCCACTGATATATTAAACAGCGGCGTTGTAATGGTCGCATTTTTAACATTAGTTTAAAAGTGAAATTATATTGTCGTCCACAGTGTTAACTGACAATTCGTAAATCTTAACATCATTGGGTATGTATACCTACATGGGTGAAGTTAGTGATATACCTTAATTGTATTTAACTCAGAATTAAAACATCTTTTTAACTTTAATTAATAACTATTTTTATTTAATTTTGGACCAATCATGTCTTTAATAAAGTTTTTTTTTAATTAATAAAGGAGTAGAAGCCGAAAATTAAACAGATGGAATGAAATACTAAAGGTAGTACGTTCGTTATGTATAAAACAACTCCAATATGTAAAAAATATGCATAATTTTTAAGAACTTGTATATATTTATATAAAAAGTTGTATTATATTTCATAGAAAGTTGCATTCAAGTACCTACAGTGAAGGCATACAATACAATTGAAATGTTATTGATATTAATATTATACTATTTATCATTTCAGTATAAGAAAACGTATCGAATTTACAACATGAAAAGGTAAAACTATATAAAAACGAACATAATCCAATATTCCTCACAAAATGGACACGGATTCCCACTGAAATTGCGGAAAATCAATTTCTCACATGAAATAAGAAATATTGAAGTAAATTTCAAAACAAACTATACATCTCTATACAAGCGGTATTATAAAATCACCCATTCAATACCAAGAAAGCGTAAATATTTCTATAAAATTGAAATATACTAAAAAAAATCGTATATCAATAACAATTTCAATGAACATACGACCTTTGGAATTTAAATCGATCAAAACGGAAACCTTAATCGAAAAGAAATCGAAACTCAGAAAGGCTCACAATACCATTGTAATTGCATCACGTACGATAATCGTTGCTATTATGACATACAGCCAGAATTACACCTAAGTATAATCCAATATGCGCTCTTCTATCCTTGTCATTTTAGCTTTGAAAGGAGAGACGGAATTTGCAGTCGTAGCTCTTACGATAGCTTATGAAGCATTCGCCTCCAGAATTGCTGTTTGGTCTTTGATTTCGTATACCTACTTGGTCAGGGATCATATGTACTTGTAGGGTTGCCATACTTGCCATACATCAGGATTTCCCTTGACATTTCAAAATGTATGGTGCGTTGTCAGGATTGAGAGGGGAGCTGGCGAGTGTCAGGGTTTTTTGGAAGCCTAAACTAACCACTAGAACCTAACTAAAAAGTTGGGCAAAGGAAAGCAAAGGTTATATGCTGTACAATTTAACATTATAATAATATTATAAAACGACTAAGGCGATGGCCTTTTAAGCATGGAGAATACCATCTCAATCATATTTTCATTGCTTGCCACTCTTGCCAGTCACAGAAACAAGACAGCTAACCTTGAGATCCTGCTTGCAGCCCTATATGAACAGTAGACAGCTACATATAGCTTAAGAGTGAGAAAGTAAAGGCACGAGAGTAACAACAGCATAATCGGTGACCGTGCTACATAGTGATACTGACCTACATGTGTGGCGTAGAGGACAGTAATAAACCTGATGTGTGAATGTCAAGTTCTCGACAGACAGAGAATGAAGGACTTTGGAACAGGCTATAAGGTACCCGGAGGAATTCAAAACACTGCCCTGCCCTTGAGCTTCATCATCTGATACATACATGGTCGCAAAAGCTCTTGAGTAAGCATACTGGTTCACCTGTTAGTTTGACTCCCCGCGCATAGTGAGGTGAATCCTGCCAGGCCGTAGGTGTCTAATGTTTACCTCGCCCACAGGTAGAACCATTGACAATAGCGTCGTTGTTTATTATAAGAAATACCTGAACGCAGGTAGAACTCATTGTGATCGCACCCCTATTTTCGGAAATACAATGAATAAGTAATTTATGTTCCTGCAACACAATATTCCGACATAAATTTAAGGAAGGTACCTGTTTTTTTTTTTCGGAAACCTCAATCAGTGTTTTGGGTGACGTTTCGTTTCGGCTGTTGTGGTTGTTTTTGTTTGTTTTACGGATAATTTGGCATTTCGGATCTATATTGATGTGTATCTGTGTGTAGAAACTAATTGAGTTGTTGTATTACAGCCAAATATGGTAATCTACAACGAATTGGTCGTAATGAGAACATTTACAAGACTTATTAATATTTATTATGCTCCTGTTTTCCAGTCTTAAAACGATTAATTGACGTTTTTGTGAAGCATCGCTCACATTTTAATTATACAAATGATCAACATCCCTTTATAAATTGTAAAAGAATTTACCTTTCGTGTTCGCACAGTCACACCCAAAGCATACACAAATAAACATGTTGTATCATGGCATTTCAAAGTATGCGAAAAAATACAATACGTATAATTGTACTACAGTTCGAAAGTGTAAAAGCACAAATAGTTCCAAATTCAAACACGAATTACTAAAGCAATTTTCATTTAGTAACCTTACGCACTACTCTTATAATAATACCATAAGTTCGATTTTGCAATAAACTTTATTTTAAAAACGGCATTTAGAATGATGGGGGTGTTTTATAGGAGGCAGACAGAATTCAGAGTAATCCTATTGAATCATTGTAGTGGCTCAAATACCGGGAACATGTACAAATAAAGACCTACCTGGGAAGCACCTGCTGTTCCTCTATTAAACAACCCAGTAGCAATCGATGACAATCAAACAACATTGAACCTTTAGTACATTACGATAAGGGCTTGGAAATAGGAACAGTTAAAGTAGTTTTGCTATACCAATAGGTTCTTTTTGGTCAGACTGTTCATAAATGTAAGCGCCGCGTGAATTTTCTTTTCTCCAATGTTTGTAGAGTAATTTTAGATTTCAAGGAATGTCAGCAAGTGGAGCGAAGTATTTTTTCTAAATAGTCGGTGGTCTCACGGTTAAATCAACAAGAGTATAATAATTTAATAAGTTTACTTATCACTTAGGGTCAAGTCTGATAGCTTTAAAAACAACTTATAAACACGAGTTTCCTAATAGTAATTGATATAATTGGGTTAGATAATGTAGAGAAATTTATGTTATGACAGTTTCGTAATGAGTTTCATAATGTAATTGATAGTGACGTTAAAATTTAATTAAGTTAACATTGGCGCCAGAAAGGCGTCAAAACTTGATGTTCCATACGATTATTACTGAATGAACCGGTAATTACAAAAAACTATTTTGGAAGTCTTATCATATCAAGATAACATTTGATGGTAGAACCGGTAGTTGATAGGATTTTTAGAGTTGGTTAAGGGTGATATGTCATTATGTCACTAAAGATGCTACATTGTGTGCGCTCACCTTGTTTTCAGTCCAGTCGACCAAGCTTCTTCTCCAGCGAGTTTCACCATGTTGTTAATTAATAGCACGTCGGAGGCAAACAAACATATATACAATTCTCATATTAGCCTATCAACTTGTAACTTCACGGGTATCACAAGCGCGTTGCTGATGCATACCTTAACTTAGTAGCATGCTTCAATTGACATTAGTAGTCAAAGCGACAATGTAAAATTTTCAGAGTCATTTGTTTTTTGTTTTTCGACGAACAATTAAGGGAATAAAAGTCCATTTTATAAGATTAAAAATAACATTACAGAAACGAAATAGTATACTCACGTAAAAGTTAAAAAAATAGGTAACGTGTTTTTTGTATCAAGTATTTAAAAAAAATTGCGTTCTCAAGCTATTAGTTACATTTTTTGTTGGTTGTTTTTAGTATTTTACGCTTTATATTAATTTTTGTATTGCTGTTGATGACCCAAATAAATAAAAATAAAAGCCGTGGACTCACCTCACTCTCAGTCCAGTCGATGAGACTCGACTTCTCCTCCAGCAAGTTCTCGGAGCTGCGCTTCTCGTCCTCGCCGTCCCCCTCGTCCTTGAACACCTTCACCTCGTCCGTGGAGCCCAGGTCGTCCCCCCCAGAGCTCGCGGCCGAGCTCGTGTGCGCATGAGGCATTTTCAACACATCGCACTACCTATCATCCATTGTACGTCTATTTTAAAACTAATATGAGATCACAGATAACTTTTGTCAGGTTGAACTTAATCTAAGGTTGAGGCGTTCCGTTTGACTTGCAGAGTTATATCTGGAAAAGAGAAAAAAGTATGTTAATTTTAATTGTTGCATGTGAAATAATGCGTGCGAGATCTTCAAGGTCGTATAAAAAGTAGTTCAAACGCATTACAAATTGTTTAATCGGTATCGAGTTCCTAACCAATTTAATATACGTTACGCAAAATGGGGATGAATGTAATTTAAACAGGTTACTGGTACCAATCTCCCATTTACCCCAATTTAAGGTCTTTTAGTGACAGAATTGGTTGGCCAGATTAAATTACGTAGATAGTTGTTGAGTTTCAAGCAGGCGAGTGCATAAATAAACGTCATAATGATAAGAGTTAAGGTCAACGCCTTCGTAAAATGCAAGAACGTATAAAGATTGGAACGATTTGCGCGTAGTTTCATATAAGACAAACCAAAAATGTAGTGTTAAAAAACACTCACGCTTTGCTTTTAGACAAATTATTCCGATTTCATAATAATATATCTATATTCTACAAACAAAGCTCTTGAGAAAAATGTGTCTAATACAAATAACGAACACGGTAGCATGTCACACATATCCACATATCAGGTTATGGTATGCAAGAGTATCTAATGTCACGCAAATATGTATGACAATGCACTTGTATATGACGGTAGAAAACGCCAGAAAGTCTACTCAGGAAGTAGGTATTTGTCGGGGAATTAGCTTACGCAAATAAATACATACAATTTTGATCCCATTCTATTTATTACGGTGTAAAAATACGACTAGTTATGCCATTTTCCACAGTTATTCCGATTTCGCAAAAACAAGTATCAGTTGCAGAGATATCAAATTATCAATTGCAAAACAGAAACGTTAAACAAAACAAAAATAAACGAGCCTTCTTGAGCTTACCGTGGGACTTATTCAATTTGTGTAATTTGTCCCATATTTTTGTGATACATACTTTTTTTTACAACCAAGGAAAAATTTAGGTTAACGTTCATCTGTAATATCTGTATGTATGTTTGTATGTATATTTCTTGACACGCCCTACAGCCCATACTGCTGGACAGTTGATAACGTAAATGTTAGGTTTTTTAAATGAGTCTCAGTTGCGGGAATCATATGAGAACATCATTGAGAATCATCCTTTATTCCATTTTGAACCATATCACTGAGACTTAAGCTAAGATTCAGATTGCGTCGTGTCACGGGTCAAGAGAGGCTCAAGCCTCTGAATCGGGGTCGTGTTTTCTATTCCTAAAGCTCTTTGGCGACGCCTCTTTCGAACCGTTTTTCTAACCTAGCATTAATACTTATATATAAAAATATGTGTTTATAAAGATAAGACAAAGTTATAGATATCATAATGGGTCTAATACTTTGTCTTTTAATCACATTCACATAGCACGTAGATAAAGAAACTTTATATATTATTAATAAAGAATCATCATTGGGCAATTTACAAACGTCCATTGGATACCCAACTTATTCGTATCGTTATCTATGCTAAATATATTTTATAACAGTGGCTGAGCTTTATCGCAACGGTTACATAAAAAATATACTAAAACTTTTTGCGTTGTCCAATTTCCAGTCCGAAATATTTGTTTAGCAGAATCCGTTTCATCCAGATTTGTATAATTAAAAACACGTGTAGTAAAAAACTGATTCAACAAGAGTTCAATGACCCGTATCAAATTTGAATAGAAGACTGCGTAAGCGACATATGATACGACATACAGTGCACTCGTCACTATGCTAGTCCGAGGGACGGAAGTTAAATTAACTACGTCATAGTTATCGTAAATTTTCTAGCTTAATACATGTCAGCTAGACTGCCATTAAACTGAATTGCAGTTTAGCTGTATTATTTGAATGTAACACATATATTATAAATGCTTATTAATAATTGTAAATCCCGGGTCAGCACAACGAAATCATACACAATAATTCGGAGCTGATTGTTCCTACTTACGTATAATTCTAAGCTATCTAGTTTTTAGCTATTGTTTTATTGCACACATGCACATTGTCGTTGGTGGGTGGCCCACAGGTCTGTTGTATGCAGAGATAACTCTGGAAACTTTGTTCAAAATACGCATTGGTTACTTAGAGTTCCGGTTGACAACCGAAGAAAAATGTTTTGTCGCGACCTGAAGTGTCATTCGGCTCTCAAACTATACACATTTGTTATGTTATAATTATGCCAGAGCATAGTTGGTAAGTATGTCAGAGGTGTGAACTCACTACATTTTTAATCTTAGTAAGTTTCGCTTGTCGACCGAAAAACGATTTGTCGTTCGGCTCTCGCACTACACGCATTTGTCATAGTTGGTATGTCAGAGGTGTGAACGCAGTGCATTTTGAATAATGACGGTAGAGGTATGCATGTCAATGATCTGCCCGAGGGATAGATGTGGCACTGTTGATATTTACGCTTATTAAATACCGGTTTTTTTATTATCCTTAAGATGAAAACAGATAAATTTTCTGAAACATACTTGTTATTTGATATTTATGTATCTGAACGAAAGAGAGGTAAAATCACAATAAAGTGTTGAAGAGATTTCCTTCATCCCGGTGCAATATTACTCGATAGTCATGATAAAATATACAGGTATTTTTAAATCGACCTAAAAACATTTTACCTATCACCTGAAATTAAAATAAAAAAACAGTTTGAACTGCTGGATGTCGTTTATGTTACCAGAACATGTATGCCATAATATGAAATTAATGTTATAACATCAGAGCCCCTAGTGTAAATTTATTCGATAGCGAAACGTGAGGTACGCGTTTGCGTTAAGTCTCATTTTGCATGGGATTTAGAAACAGCGCGCCAAGTGGGACGTTTTGGAAACTCAAAATCCCATACAAATGAGACTTAACGCAAACGTCACGTTTCGCTATCAAATAAATTTAAACTAGGGGTACAGATAACAAAATGATAATGTAAATATCAGTAGCAATAAAATCAACTGTTTAATGTTTGGGGTTTTCCGAAAAGCTATCAATGTTAAGTTTAATAAGTGACACGTTTATATTTAGCATGATTATTGAATACATCCGGTCATTTGATACTGTTAATATTTTATCACCCATACTTATTAGGCAATGGGTACTTAAACTTTTGATAAAAAATACATGATGGAATTATTTTAATAACTGAGAAAAAAAAAGTTTTATTTATTTATACAAAAAATTACACGTCTTTATTTATCACACGCTTCCAGACTATTCGCAACAATTTTATTAAAGATATTATCCTATTTTAGTTATTAAACTAAAGGTACAAATAGTACATACTAAAATGACAGCTGACATTGCAACTACAGTAAAGTAAAAAGTACGTCTCTGAACGATCCTAGGTCTTCAACAATCGCGACAGATACATTATTAGTCCGTTCCGTACTCCATACCCATGGCACGAATACACGAACGGTACATGGCCGTTTATACTGACACTAGTGATACTTGTGCTTTGGATCAATCACGACGCCGATTTGCGAAACACGGCGCGTTACAAGTCATATGACGGATGTTGATTGTTTATTAGAGTACTGGTCTATGATAGTGTTTTTATGTTTATTATTCATCAGGTAAAATGGAGGAGACTTTTACTCTATGAAGAGGTAATTGATAAAAAAGTTCTAATTAATTATTTGTATATAGATTAAACACCACGCTTTTCTCAGCGTAGAAAGGTTTTTAACGTATGCGTGTTCATATTTCAGAATACTTAGTATTATAAAGTACAGTTAATGAAGACATACTGTTTCCTTGAATCTCTTGTTTGTATATGATAAGATTGATAAGAATCCCGACTGATTTTTTTAATTTTTTCTGCTCAACGCAACCAAAAGTCAAACCCACAATTTTTGACCACCACACACATATGCAAGGTTAAAACAAACAATGAATATTTACTTCGTTGATGATTACGTAGCAACGCTTTCTTACGTAATAATTTTAATCACTAAACTTCAGAGAAGCACAATAACATTACTCAGTTTTATTACTACTGAAGTAAGAACGTGTAGTCACGTCCCACTACCTTGTTTGCCCCACTGAGGAAGTGTACAGACAAACATACACTTAATTTAAACCTTATTGTCAAGACAAAATACTGTGTAGCTGTAGGTACAAATCTGTCTAAGATGTTTGCACCTAACGACCTAGGTAAATTTACGTTCGTAGCATAGACTATAAATAGCCAACACACCCATCGTGAAGCAACCTAACCATGTTTATCGTTAGGTCACAAGTTAGTGTCCATTACTGTTAAGGTACAAGTTGGAACCCGGCGACGTGACGTTGGGGGTTTCGGGATTTCTATGAAATACCATACGAAGTCAGCGACACGTAGCCAGCGACGTGTCGCCCGACCGTAGAACAGTATTACCTCTCTCACTCGATTATTTTTCGATATGAACCGAACCGATTTAGATGAGTTATTTGGTAGGGGTGGAAATCGTTTGAGGCCCGAAGAAAGGCAAAGGATAGTTTTTACAATCATCATGGTCATTCCACGCAGACGAAGACGCGAGTAGAAGCTAGTAGCCTATATGTACATTCGCGGACTTTAATTGTTTACTGTTAAGCATCTAGGTGACATGGGCAACTATATGGCATGGGGTGGAGTGACGCTTAACCAACCGCACCCATCTCTCATGTAGGTAAGCATTCCTTCAAAATTCCGAAAACCAATTCCACTAACAGCAAAAACAATAAACCTACACTTAAACTCCAAAACTTTAGTGTTAACGCTTCACTATTAAAATCTTTCCCAACCTCGTATATTTTTCCAAGCCCCCTTCGAATTTGAACCTAAATACTAAATAATACAGTCGATATTCCAAATACAAGTTTACTAGCTACGCAGATTTGAAGATGTCCAAGTTAAAGCACAACATTCATAAATAGAATAGCGAAAGCAGTAAACAGTAACGTAAACTACAAATGGAATCTCCCCTATTGTGATATTTCGAAATGTCGTATCTCCATACGCGTTTCATAATGACATACGACGTTTTTTTAAGTGAGCGCCTTGTAATATGATGCTTCTGGACGTGTATTATGTACATTTTACTGTTATGATACTTATGACGTAGGAATCTATTTAGATGGACCTAGTTGGTTTAATTTAATTTCATTTATGCATAAACTTCACGGTTTTACATGCTTCTTGTTCGTTTATTATGGCATTTCGATCTACAGGGAAATTTTGAAATTATACAGCATAATAATACTTATGCGATAATGATGTTATGCATTAACTGTCTACCTACAGGTGCTTTTTTAAGTCATTCTTATTCAAATCGTACGCATATGTATATTATTTAGAATAAAATACAAGTTTATTTATCAATTTAATTAGTCCAACTCTGTTGTGCCATATAAATAAAGAAATATTATAGGGACAGTCTTACACAAATTGACTAAATCCCACGGTAAACTCAAGGAGGCTTGTGTTGTGGTTACCCAGACTAGTACTTAAATACACAGAAAACATCCATGACTCAGGAACAAATACCTGTGCTAATCACACAAATACATCCCTTTACCGGGATTCGAACCCAAGACCATTGGCTTCATAGGCAGGTTCACTACCCACTAGGACAGACCGGTCGGCAAAACCGAAATATAGAGGGCAACTGACGATTTTTTACCAGAAATATTCATACATACAGAAGGTGTTTACGACCATCGGGGTATCAAGTATTTTTTTAAATAAAAAGTTCGGTTTACTCAAATGTATAACTGAAAATATGGGTGCACACAAGTTGCTCAAAAATATGTCCCATAGCTCTTAAGTCGGCGACATACGACCCGTAGATATGAAGAGTTTTTACCTTTCATCTCCAGTCCAGTAAATCAGAAAATATGCTTCTGTTTAAAATTTTCCTCGCCATGGCTACGGCTCCATCTTTCAGTCCTTTCAATTTATGTGAGAATTCATCATAATTATCGTCTATCGTAGACGGATGTCTACAAGTCATAGCTAGTCGCAAATATAAACATGTTTCCAAATGAATCAGTGATAAGACAACGATAACATACGAGCCAACATACACACGTACATAATACATGTACATATATTAAGGTCAATAGTCAATACGGGTAAGAGTGGCTGCGGGATAAGTGTAACTGGCCTTCTACGGGGCCTGTTTGTCTTTTATCTTTTATCTATTTTTCAATTTGTTCACTCTATATTATTTTATGTCTTTTTCCTTCTTGTCTGTTACCTTTCGTGATTTTTCTCACTTGATGGTCTCATCGGAAGATCAGCGCTGGAAGCCACCAGCAACATGCTGAGATGAGGCCATTATGTGGCACTTTATACTTCCTTTGTTTTTGTTATATCATGTATTTTAATGTGTCTTGTTTGTGTCTACGAATAAAAAATATTCTATTCTATTCTTTACACATTTATAAATTTGCCGCTAAATGCAAGTAACAATTGAACTTGCAATTCATGTGAAGTAACTATTCATTTGAGTATTCCTTAGGCGTGAATTATACACAGGCGGCGTAAGGTGAAGGGCGCGGCGCAGGCATGATGCTGCTTATAAACGTTTTCATACAAAATGTAGGACGACATGTCGTGAATCATACCTAGAGTCAGACTAAGCTAACTTGGAAACCATTTTGATAGCCCAGACTTTGCAAGGGTTAAGCAACTGTCATAATACCATAGAAGTTAAAATAAATATATTTATTTTAGGTACAACTTAAAAAAACCATAATAATAATAAATTATATACTAAGATATTAAAATTAAAACTAAAATATAATAGAACTTAAAATAAACTTATAAATAAAAAATGCTCCCCAGGTCACCTTCATGCATTATGGTACCCAGAAGGCTGGCAGCGTTACCTTTTTGGATGGCCAGGCTTATCCTCTGGCCGAGATAGCTGCCAGCCCTCCGGTCACCTGAGGTGTCTGTTAGACGCTGGGAAATTTCCTTGAATATTATTTTTGCGCTAGGCCCCCACGGTCCCAGAGTTTCTACGCCAAACGGCGCAAATATATAGCCCTCACCGAGGACAGCATATTTGCGCCGTTTGTTCTGTTCTGCGGTTGTAGCCGCCGCTCCTGCCTTGACGGAGGTCGCTTGTAGGTGGGACGGCGCGAGCGTATCAACGCAAGTGGCGTCCCACACGAGCGTCCTCCCAAGCATCCACGGAATGAGTGTCATGCCGTCGGGTCGCTTGCCGTCGTCGCGTGCGATACCGTTCGGCTCTAGGATGGCCGGCACGCTAACGGAGGCAAGCGCCCTCCGGATGACATCATAGAAGTTTGACGTTTAAATTAACACTTGCACTGTTTGGGCTGTCAAAATCGCTGCCAACTGACTTTACCCAAACTACGCGGCACGCGGCTCAAGCGCGCAGCTTGTCGCCTCGGTATATTTTGTGAGACCGTTTTGAAGCGGCATCACGCCTGCGCCGCACCTTCACCTTACGCCGTTTGTGTATAATTCACGCCTTAGAGTATCGGTAGACAAAATAAATTATGGACTATAACTATATACGTGACGTTCCACCGGCAACGGTAATACGTATGACGATTGGCGCTTTCGCTATTATATATATATTAACAACGCTCCAGTAATAATGCAGTGCTACGCGACATGCGCCAATAACAAGGTACCTTTTCCGTGAAACGTCACATGAATATGTCTTTGACACAAGTGGCACTTCAATTTGTACTACTCACTCAAAAACCAACAACGGATTTTTTTCTGTCGTTCAACTATTAACCTATCAATACCCATTTAACTTTCAAACGTTCGTCAAATTGTTAGACATTCCCGTATTAGAACCCATTGTAACCCAAAGACAGAAAACACGTGTCGGATTTATTCCTAAAAATTCGTCACATACCCATAATGTTAGTCACGCGAATTTCAACCTTGCTGTATTGATTTAAAATCTAAAAGTTCCTAGCATTTTTAGAGAAACCGGTAGCACATGTAGGGGTGTCATGTTACGGGTCACGTCTAGGGTGACATTGCAAACGCTTGCAGAGCGCAGGTGTCTCATAAAACCAGTAATACCACTCTACAATTACGCAAAGTTGTGATGGAACGCAATACACTGGTTTTATTAAACATTCGACTTGACCAGCGCTCGTCAGATGTTTGGAGTACGCTGCCTGAAGATGCCAGTAGAACGGAAAAAAGCAGTCCGTTGCAATTAGAACCTAATTAATGTACTAATAAGGTCACTAATTGCAAGCTGCTGTTGACCGTTACAGTCGTTATGGGGTTTTTAGCTGAGTAAGACGTGAAGCTCGACTCAAGTTCGAAGTCATGTTTTGTCTAACGTAGTTGAGAAACGAAATATTTAATGTTACATATTTCAGGAATGAACTTTCCGTAGTTAAAAATATAATGTTTTATTGTTTTTTTTTTGAGTTTTTTAACACCTTGTCAAATAAAAAAACACACCTGGCTAAGTAGCAAATATGTATGTAGTATAATTTAGCTTACTTCAAATGTGTAAGTAGGTGACTAAGAGCGTAAAGAACTAAAAAGGCCTTAGAACTGGAATAATATAAGTTTTACGGCATAAAATTAAATGGATTTTCTGTTAAATTAATGGATATTTAATCGCCTACAACATTATTTTAATTACTAAAAATTTAATTGACTATAGTAAAAAGGAGAACTTAAAGCTTACAAGAATATTTCTCGTTCTAAACAGTAAGGTGGTTACTTTGCGTAACGGGCAAATAAATCTAATAATATCCAATACCAAGAACAAGTACATAAATCATTGTGTAAACATGAATATAAGTGCCTAACTGACCATGCAGATTTTATATTTCTGATAACAGTTTCGTTTCAATAAGCAGTCGGTATGGCAATCGAATCATAGTGAACACATTCATAAGTATGTTTTTATACTTTAACCGGTTGAGAAGCGTTCCTATCGGTAAAGAGAATTCGATTCAAGGTACTTACATCTACATTAAGCAATCATAAGTAAACGAATTCGTTCATCTTCGTCCCGTCAAACATCCTGCAGATGTTTTCATTGTCAATTTGTTTTGCGACCCGTACTATGAACATGACAAGCAACATTCATAGGCCTGCCTTTGCTGGTAAGAAACGTTTCTCAACATCGGTAAAACCATCAGTCATACTTACTCTGGTCTAGCCAAGCGGCCGAGGCGTTGTGCTCGTTAATCTTTGCGAATAAATAGAACTAAAAACTGGTGCGCATAATGTAAAACACAAAAGCAAAGAGTTGTAAGTGCATATACATTTCATATGGACATTACGACATTTTGTTTATAACTGTTGATGTTCTTGTATGTGTTTCCGTATGAGGTACAGTCGGAGTTAATGCAGTGGAGCATGCCAGTTTTTATTGCAATATGAATTGAATGGCTAATAGACGTTAACAGCGTAGCGTTTTGCATACAAGTTCTTTTATTCATAATGTTAATTATTAAACAGATTGGATATCATCATCATCCTCCTAGCGTTTGTCCCGTACTGTGACGACCACTTTTCTCCTTCCACTTCACTCTATCCTGGACGTCGTTCCCCGCTAACCCTTTTGGCGTTTCAATCTTTGGCGATGACATTGCGTCACCGCTGCCTTGGTTTGCTCCTCCTATTTGGACCTGGTAAGGTAAAGCTTTAAGGGCTCTGTTGCCTACGTATTCAGGCGGCTTTCTTGCCTGCCCAACCCACCTCAGCTGACTTTCTTGAAGCTTATCGGCGACGTCTCTCACTCCGAGGCTACCACGGATGTGTTCGTTTCGAACCCTATCAAACCTGGACCAGTCAAACAGATTGGATATCGCTTCATTAATTAACACTAAAATAATACAATGTTATTGTACTTATAAACAACAAAGTAACTGGAATCTCCAGGCAGCATAAGTGTTGTTTTGGACAAACACGAAGATGCAGGCCCTTTATATGTATACTAACCATTCTAAAGTCAGAACAATCATTTTCATTCACAACAGTTTCATGCAGGGGCGATGATTCAATTATAGAAATTAGCGGCGTCACGCCAAGCGTTTAGAGACGTTTGGTGAAATGTTGGAAAAAAACACCTGCTTCCAAAATTACGAAAGGAATTGACGTAAGTAAAATGTAGTGTTGCCAGGCGTACAATAATAATCGTACATGTACGATAATTTGGGCTCCGGTACTAGGTATGTACGATGCAAAGAGCATTATCGTACGCAAAAGAACGATAATTTCAACCTTTGGACGATGCCTCCTAAAAAGTCTAGTATTTAAAGTATTTATTCATAAATATAAAACAGATTTTTGCGCAATTCAGACGAAAGTTGTGTTTTCTTTGATTATATATTGGAAATGTATGCTTCTTTTGCAAGAAATTTTTGGAGTAATGCCTTTTTGATAGGTGTACGATATTTTTTTCAACGGTACGATAATTTTACACTCAAATACGATTCTACTCTTCCGCTCACCTGGCAACAGGTGACATGTAATGGCGCAGTGTTAATGCTAGGCGGGCGGGTCCTACGTAGTGTAGAAGTAAGGAATATCACAAAACCATAGAATCGTAATGAAACATGACCTTTTAATTGAAGAAGGTGACTTAATATATAGAATAGTAGTGTAAATTTTAAGAAATATTAACTAAATAAATGGTCATATCATCAATGACTAGAAGGCTTGTTTCTCAAACATTCAATAATTCTGATAATAAACTTGTGCACTTACAGCTTTTTTTTCTTTAACTGTAATTTATCATAATCTTTATTTAGTATATAACTATTACTTTTACATTTAATATACGCACTCTACTCCATTACTAGTTTCAACACAAAATTAATTAAATAATTAAACGTTGAATGACATTTTGATCAAAACATTTTCATTTTGTTCTTGGCAACTAACATTGTAACCTCCGTATGTTTTTATTACGGCACTTAGCAGATATCATTTTATTGTAAACATAAAAATAAACTGTTTTTGTTGTTGTTAAAATGACCAAATCGAAAACATTTATTGTAGTTGACTTAAGAACTCGATCAGTTTAAATAGTTTGTAACTAAGTAAGAAGAAATAATAGTGCTTTGGTTTCATTGCGTCTAAATATCATAATGCCATTGCAGTTATATCTCCTAACTTTCGTAACAACTTAGTCCCAAAGTGCCTAAATATAAAATTGTTTCCTTCTTAAAATGGCCGAAGGTCATAATGACTTTTATTCATATCGTCCATGTCCATGTCTCATAATACCTAAATGTCAAAAAGTATGTTTCCTAAAATACGGAATTTCAGATGGACTTATTTTTTAAATATATATATATTAAGTTTAATTATGTCTGAAGTGCATTTTTATAATCTTTGTCGTATTTACAATATTTATTCAATTATCTGCCGGAGCTAAAGATGGATAATATTGGATAAAATAGCACTCATGAGTATGTATAGTCGACATTTAGGCATTATGAAAGCACGTCTATTTGAAGTTTAGGCATTTTGGGAATATTTTATTATGAGAATAAAAATTAAGCGCCCTGAGGTTCTGGCACTTTGAAACTATTCCGTTTTTGAAATTTAGGAATTTTCATAAGTGAGTAAAAACAAAAATATCACAATTTAGGGTCTATTAAAGCATAAAAGTGTCATAATTTATAGTCTAAAAAGCTAAAACTGTGAGTATATTACTACTTAAATTATATGGTCATCTTTGTTGGGTAAAATATTCTACAAATAAACATTTAAAAGAAGGACCAAACACGCTACAATTAAGTATACGTGTTTGTAAATGTAAATTTTAAACCACAAACATTGGCTTCCAATTTAAATGTTAATAAGTTAAATTTCAGCATTAATTCTATGATCGTAAAAAATAGAGCACAAAGCGGTCATCAATGAAGTTTTACATCCTACCTATATCTATGTCCACCCATACGGTACGGTGGGCAAAAACAACCGCCTACCAAGTTTCGCGGCCCGCCTCTAATGGCACCATTGGTGGTCCGACGTTTCACGAGTCCAAGAACGACACATTTACACCCATAACGTTGTAAGTCTCACATAAATTTCATATTGACTGAGACTTTTTTCTTTCAAGCGTGCGCGGTATATCCTTTAAATTCAAAAGGTTGTATCTCCCAACAATTTTCCTTAAGACTCGTGTCGTTTTAATTCTCAAACGTGCTAGCCCAAGAACGAATCCTCTCAGTTTTATAAGGTCTTATCTCTCTAAGAATGTACTATGGCGATTGACGCTGTGATTCGGTGCGCTAAATAGCGATGTAAGTAGCTTAATCACTTGCTAATTATCATATAGGTGCTAATCGATTTACATGTGCCTTATGATAAAGGTAGTAAAGTCGAATTGAGTGGCTTTACCAATTAGTAGGTATTCATTCCATTTGTAGGAAGGTTTCTACTTGGAAAAGTAACATGGAATAACTAACTGTTTTACATAGTCAATGAACGTTTAGTGCAGTAAAGGGAATTATTATTATTAGTCTACAACAATTCGATTAAAGTTAGGTATATAAATGGTATTATGTTTCGCAATGTAACATACATAAATATCATACTTTGCGAAACACGCCCTTATGGCTTTCACAATAAAGCCGTGTATACTTTATTAACGCTTCTTCACACGAATTATTTTTACGAACTCATTATGACTGCTAAAAGTTTTTGAAAAGCAATATTTTTTTTTATTACGAAAAGGTAAGCATTTGACCACAATCTCACCTGATGGAAAGTGCCGATGCAGTCTAGGATGGAACATGCTTACCTAAAAGATGTCTATTCACTCTCGATTTAAGAAGATCCAAGTTATAATAATTCATAGTAAATTGGATTTTCAACCTGAATTATCAGGTAATTATACCCATAAATATATGCAAGATTAGTTATAAATGGATTCTACTTACTAAAAGTAATGAATTTATTAGTGTAATCGTATAAAACACAATTAAACTATAAAACTTAAAACCTAAATCTAAAAATAAATAATACTAAACTTAAAATAATAGTACATTACGATACACGTGCGAAAAATAAGTGTTTTAAATCGACACGAGTTGCGAATTACCTATTCGCACATGTATCGTACAACGTTTTACAGTACATATGGCCCTTTAAATGTTCGACACAGTAACGTAATATGCTAATTTTCGCACTAGTGCGTTAAAGTAGCACCATATGTACTGTAAAATACTAAAAAATATCCCCTTGCGGCATGGTGCCGTAGATACTGGCAGCATTTCCTCGCTGTATTGCAAGACTAATTCTTTGAGCGAGGAAGCTGCCAAGTTATAAATATATCATCATTTACAAATTATGGTATAGTCATAGACCTTATACTAACAGTACGGGGCAACCATGATCACTTAATAAAAAAGTATGTAAGAATGGCGCTTACGTTGCTAAACGTCGCCAATGTATTGAAGTATTCTTAATAATATCGTAACCGCCAGTCCTTATTGCACATACAACCAACTAGAGCTTGTTTTTTTTAACTAATAAAAAATAAACCGGCCAAGAGCATGTCGGGCCATGCTCAGAATAGGGTTCCGTAGTTACTCTTCCGTCACAAGAAGCTAAACTGAAGCTTAAAGTATAGTAGATTGTTAACCAAGGGATGAACTGTGGATGTACTGTATGTCTTTTTACTATGAAGGGGAAATATTTTGCGATAACTCAAAAACAGCTAAAGTGATCATGTCCGCTATAGTTTTCATTTAATGTCTTTCTGAAGCTCTACTTCCACGAATTTTTTCATATTTTTTGGACCTACGGTTCAATAGTTAGAGGTGGGGACACATTTTTTTTTTTCGGAGCGATTATCTCCGAATATATTCACGTTATCAAAAAATGTTTGTTGGAGACCCCTATTAGTTTTGAAAGACCTTTCCAACTGTAGGATTGAAGCAAAAAAAAAAAATTATCCCCTCTTTACGTGTAGGGGAGGTACCCTAAAAAAAAAATTTAGATTTTATTGTACGACTTTGTCGGATTTATTGATTTATATATCCATGCCAAATTTCAGCTTTCTAGGACTAACGACCACGGAGCAAAGCCTCGGACAGACAGACAGACGGACATGGCGAAACTTTAAGGGTTCCTAGTTTACTACGGAACCCTAAAAAGGCTAAAAAGAACTAACTCTGCACAGATATATTTTTGAAAACAAATATTGTTTTACGTGTTCCAAAAGTCCGTTCTAACATTTTTTTGCTCTCGTCCGTTACGTCAAAATGCCAGGTAACGAATGAATCACAGACTTTTTTGGGAACGAATACTTGTGGGTTGCGACTGACATGCAAACAAAAATTTTGAAAGCTTGTGAGATATTTCGTTTATTTTTGAATTGAGCATTCCAAGCGTCAAGCTTCCGATTTTATGTAATTATACCGTAAAAATTTAATTCAATGTTTTTTTTTAAAATAAACTAACATATTATTTGTATAGCGAAAGTTGTTAACTAAACGTAAAAAAAAGTTTACCAGAGCCCCTAGTGTAAATTTATTCGATTTCATGACGTGACGTACGCGTTTGCCTTATATCTCAATTAGTATGGGATTTAGAAACAGCGCGCCAAGCGGAACGTTTTGTAAACTCAAAATCCCATACAAAATGAGACTTAATGCAAACGCGTACGTCACGTTTCGCTATCGAATAAATGTACACTTAGGGGTAAAGATTATTTTAAAAACTTGGACCGCCATGCTACTTATACTTATATGTACTTCAGTAGGGCTAAGATGGTCGGTTCTTTATCATTTGTCACCATGCCTGTCACGTTCTAACAAGTATGTAAGTGCGAAAGTGACGGGCATAGTGACAAGCGATAAAAATGGAACCATGCTGCCACTGCTAGTAGTGTAGCGTGTCAATGTAATGTCACATTGCTCTTAAAAAAGGTGGTATCGGACATAACAATATAAACATAAACTGCTTTATTAGTTAAATTTTCCACGCTCTTTACAGGTACAAATGGGTGGATTTCATCAAGAAAATTTTCACCATACAAAAATTTATTTAATTTTTTTAAATCAATAAATGCGAGAATATCTACTCTAATTTGTTATGTGATATTTACTGAGTAATTATGTTAGATTTGTATGCGAAATGATGGCATATTTTCGAAATTATGACCTTTGAAAAATAATAACACGAGATGGTGATGGCCACGGTGGTATGGTAATGATTTTATTAAATACGGGGATGACATCATGTGTATGGTAATGATGTTTTATTAAAAAAAGGTGTAAATAAAACAACTTTTTTAAGCATATCAACAAACATGGGTATTTATTTGAATTGTCAAATAATAAATTTACCATTTTCATTGTTCTATATTACCTTTATAGGCACTTAAGAACAACAACATCAGCAACATGATTAAATAATCAACTATATGGTTTTAACCAATCTTCTATTCTTAACATTGTAGTTTTTAGTGCCGATTATTATAATTTCGGTTTCGTAAACTTTTCTCATCCTTAATCACTTCCTTTTTCCGTTTAATAATTCGAATTGTAATGCCTAAGGCATCCATAATATGATAAAATAATCATCTACTTGGTTATAATCAGTTTTCTATTCTTAACATTGTATTTCTTTGTACCGATGATTATAATTCCTGTTTTGATAACTTTTTTCACTTTTAATCTCTTCCTTTTCCGTTTGAGGATTAGTGTTGTGATGCTTTGGGCACCCATAATATAAACTAATAATCATCTACTTAGTTATAATCAGTTTTCTATTCTTGACAGTATTTTTTTCGTACCGCTTATTATAATTTCTGTTTCGATAGCTTTTCTCACTTTTTAATCTCTTCTTTCTCCGTTTTATGATTAGTGTTGTGATGCTTTCGGCACCCATAATATAAACTAATAATCATCTACTTAGTTGTAATCAGTCTTCTATTCTTAAAATAGTATTTTTTCGTACCGATTATTATAATTTCTGTTTCGATAACTTTTCTCACCATTAATCTCTGCCTTTTTCCGTTTAATGATTAGTATTGTGATTCTTTAGGCACCCATAATACGAAATAATAATTATCTACTTAGTTATAATCACAGTATACTTTTTTCGTACTGATTAGTATATAATATCTGTTTTGAAAACTTTTCACACTTTTAGAATCTTTTTTTTTCTATTTAATGATTACTCTTGTGATGCCTTAGACACCCTTGTCATGATAAAGTAATCTTCTAAGTACTTAGTTCTAGTTTTTTATTTATTTTTAGCATTGTACTCTTTATCACTTATTTATCCTGTTATCTGTCAAACTTAAACTAATATTACTATTATATAATAATAATAATAATAATAATAAAATTCTTTATTGCACACTACATAAAAAACAGATACAGAAATTGATTACATATACACATATAGATATCTTTTATATATTTGTTTTTTTTATTCTTTGTCTATAGCTTGATTTTGTAGCTTTCCATTTTTACTTATCAGTATCAGTCAAGTTTTACATTTTAAATAGTGTATTTAATCATCATAGAATACTACTTGATTAAATGTTTTTTTTTTTACTTTATATTATCTATTTCGTATCATTGATTCACAGAATAATATTCTCTCCGTATTTAATAGAACTACTTATTTATGGATTTCGTATAGAGAGTGACTAACTTGTTTGACAATATTTTTATATTTGATGGTTTAGCTACAATTTTGTTCCGAACATGAGAAGTAAGATGGTAAATTCGTGACATCCGAAAGAGTTAATTGCTTGGTCATTTTTTAGCGTTGTGACCTGACTTTTATTTTTAGCTTAACTCTTGGGTTTGCCACAGGAACTTGTAATTGCTATAAAGCGTAAATGTTTTCCATGACTGCACACCTGTCCATAAGTGCATTTGAAACAACTTGAAGTTCTTAGAGTCAATCTGTTACAGTTGCGCTGCCATAAAACCTGATGAACTTTCAGACTGCCATTGAAAGTTTGAAGTTTATCAGCAATCATCTTTACTCTGTTCTCTACTTCAGTTTTATCAACAAGAATCATTGTGATATTGGTGCGTGGTTGTACGATAGTTATAATTTTTTCAATAGATGTTATACCTATCCGTGCTATGGTTAACTGCAAAATCAGCCGTTCTTTTACCTATTGAACGAACCCCATCAGCAGTGCCTTTACCGTGCCCAGATTAGGTGTAGTTCCATGTTATTTCGGTAATTTGTGGAAAATCATTGGACCATTATATGAAACATATATTTATTTCGGTATTGAGATTTCGGTGAGTCAGACTGAAAATGTAATATGTTTATAAATGGATTATTTTCCATTGCTTTATTGATAAGTGGTATGAGGTGTGCCCATACGGCTGGAGCGTTGGCTTTAAACATTCGCTGACTGTGTAGACTGAAGTTGCTTTTATATCACTTATTTGGAAATCAAATGCATGAATGACAGCAGTGTGAAGACATAGTTCTTTACGGCTACCAACGAAATGAAGGGATTGAACTTCATTGGAGGCTTTTATTGAACAAATTTAGAAAAAACGTCATCACCGTACATATGGAATCACAACCGTCCATTGCTTGAGAGCCGGTAATGACGGTTATGGTGTTGACAATTTTACGCATTTATTGTAGATTGTTTTTGAACACTAACATTCATAACGACAGGGTCATGACACCAGTATGTTCCCTTAGAGTCACATTATCGTAGGTAATTGATTTTAATATCAGACAAGTACATACTGTAAACTTCTCCTGGATGGTTATGAAGCAACAGCGTGACAAATCCCTTTTTGAGGAACAGATTTCTATATTTTTCTGCTTAGCGCGCGCATAAGGAAACGTGTACTCGCTTTCGTTGCTTAAGCCGAGCTGAGGAAGCGGGCGGCGGTACGCCCCGCTATATTTTGCTGTATAAATACATAACTACCTCGACTTTGACAATACGCTGACGGTGTTGACGAATACTCGTGACAAAACTTTATTAAATTTTTAAAGTACGTACTCGGTGACGGAATAATTTTATATTTTTTTATATGTAAAACAACACCTTCGATGATCTAAAAATGAAAAATAAATCGCAATCGTACGTTAGGTATTCGACAATTTTTACCACAAACAAAGAGGTTCAGATTTTTTTGGTAGACGGTGATGATTTTAGACACATGAATCATTTTATTTAAAAAAAACTGTTCATTTATCGGAGTTTTTAATTGAAGGAACTTTAAGATGACACCACTTAAAAACAAATAAAAAAGTTGCAATACGTAAAACCTACTAGTTTTTTTTATAAACACCGAAACGTAACTTTTCGCCGGAATTTGAAATCCACCCAAATACATTATTATTATTTTATTTTTTTTATACTACGTCGGTGGCAAACAAGCATACGGCCTGCCTGATGGTAAGCAGTATCCGTAGCCTATGTACGCCTGCAACTCCAGAGGAGTTACATGCGCGTTGCCGACCCTAACCCCCTCCCACCCTCGTTGAGCTCTGGCAACCTTACTCACCGGCAGGAACACAACACTATGAGTAGGGTCTAGTGTTATTTGGCTGCGATTTTCTGTAAGGTGGAGGTACTTCCCCAGTTGGGCTCTGCTCTAGATCTGGAATGACATCCGCTGTGCTGTGCCCTACCACACAGAGCGAGATGACATTCACAATGCCCATACCTCTCTTGTGGACGTAGTTTAAGGACATACCCGGGTCCAAAACCCTATTAGACCCTATTAGAACTAGAAGACCAAAGATTGACATGATTCGTTAAAAAAAAAGGTACATGCGTAAGATTCGATTCGTTCGACATGTTTTGTAGCAGCTTGTATAAGTTGTATATTATTTAACATCTTTCATGTAAGACGCTATACCGTTAGTGAAATTCATGATAAGTGCAGTTTAAACATTAGAGCCAATTTTATATATTTAAATAGCGAAACCTGCAATAAATTCTCCATACAATCATCAGACCCTGCCAATTCACACCACATTTGTTAGCAACCTATTTAAGACCAGTAGCGAAGACCAATTATGGACCTCAAGCTCTCTGCAATCACCCTGTACCATGAGATCTCTTGTAAAAACAATAGGAGCACCTTAATCCAAGCAACTTTCAACTCTAACCTTATAAACATAAGGTTATAAGTTTCAAAAGCACAATGGCAGATGACGGTAGTAATGAGACCGCTACCAGGTGATCTTTAATTGTTTTTTGAACAGATAATTAAAAATGCGACTGAAATTAACTGTAAAGTATAGAATTAACTGGGACAATTGCTACTGTATAAGGAGCATAGCATTTTATTTTAATAACGAAGGGGATCCTAAGGGTATTCTCATTTTTAGGGTTCCGTAGCCAAATGGCAAAAAACGGAACCCTTATAGATTCGTCATGTCCGTCTGTCTGTCCGATTATGTCACCGCCACTTTTTTACACTAAAACATAAAAATGCTAAAAATATCTTAGTTTCTAAAACAATATAGTTTTGTAAAAAAGTATACTCGTCTGAAATTTTTCAATTTGATTTAAAACAATTTTATTATTATTAACCAAACATGACTTAATAGCGTTTAATTATGTTTTGAAATTACCTCCGACGATATATATTGATATGGGGTCTATCCATCGAGTATAGTTTATGATAATGACATGACAAACACAACCATTTGGACGTATTTGACTTTGAGATACTTTTACCTACATGGTGATTAAAGCAATATTGTATTAAAAAGCCGGTACTGTTCTATTTATCGTATTGCATTTTATAAAAAAAAAGTTGGACACAGAAACGTACACATAAACTGTATTACAGCAAAAAATATGACAGAAAATAAAGTGTTCCCCTAAGTATTCCATTTTTACCAAATCTAGGTACGGAACACTATAGATAAACTGAATTTTCATCTATCCAACAATGCAAATAACACCTGAACCTAACAGACAGCACATGACCAAAAAAAAAGTATCCGAATTTACGAAATTTTACAACTCAAAGCGTAAAATGGTACCTCATAAAACTTCGGTAACCAGTTGATATAATTTTAGATCGTAACGAGCAGGCTTCGTGGTACCGGGCCAACCGGTTGTGATGCGAGCTCGTTGGTGGAGCGATTATTATTGGATATTCGGCTTTGGAATTTCGAGGGATGTCTAGTGCGTTTTGGTTGTTAAGTTATGCTACTGAGTTTTGAGGCTTTGGGATCTGTTAGTTTTAGAGATAATAAGGCGTAAATTAGTGACAAATCAACCAATCAATAGAATTTATTTAAGTTACGCGCCAAATCAGATCATATTGTGAGAACAAATGCCACGAATTTTCTAATAGTTTTGTTATTTACAATGTTACGCCGTCCGCGTTCGTCAGTTAATTGTTGTTGAATTTACATTAGGTACTAGCAAGTCATCAGGATGGTTGGTACTTCTGTGGTTTAAGAAAAACGGGTGTATTTTCCACTATGTGTTCTTTTTGTAACAGTTTGAGCCATTGTACCAGATGATCGAGGAATTTTGCTCTGTATGTATCGGATACCTACGAAACAAGATACGAAATTAACCGGACAATACTCTTCGACGATACTTTATCTTGACCAAGTCATTGTTGTTAGCTTACACCAGAATCGTAAAGTGACTAATCATTTTAAGATTCATTGCCCCTTGCGCTACATGCCTATCATTCTACTAAAACTAAAATACTTTAGTAAATCATACTTATAGCCAGTTTCACAATGTCCAATTAAAGTATTAGATAGCTAACTAATAAATAAATTAACTGCCCGATAAACTTCCTACAAAACTTAGCACTTCATCTACCAGTTAGCTTATTTGAAGATTGTGAAACGCCAACGATGACTTTATTGTCAGATAAGTGGCAAGCAGCTTATTCTGGACTTTACTTGGACATTGTGAAACCGGCCCTTAGAAGGGGAATAATGTATTTTGAGTGTAAAGGTATGTATGTTACCTGTCTTAACCTTCTGAGACTCAACTCAAGTCTTTTGAGTCTAAATTGAAGAACTCGACTCGTTTTTACGAGAATCAGAGCTTAAAAAACTTCTGAGTCTTTTAAGTCTCGAGTCGAGTCCTTTATTGAGTCCGTTTTAAGCGCGACTTAAAAGGACTCGAGTCTCCGAATAGACTCAGCCAACAATTTTACAGGTTTTTACCTAAACTACAGTAAAGGAAATAGGCGTTATTGTATGATTTATGTTATGTACATACATGAATTTTACATAAAGACAACGCATTTCGAAGTTATTTGTACAAAATTAAAAGTTCTCCGAAAAATACTCTAGTCTCTACAAACGACTCAGAACTCTAATAAGTCGAAAAGAACTCGAGTTTCGTCTCAATTATAAGAGTCTGAAACACTGAGTCGTGTCTTAAAGCAGAGGACTCAAAGGACTCGAGTCTTAACCAAACCTACCTGAGACCCTGAAGCAGTTTTGTTATTGAATTTTACTCTTTTCGTTACTAATGTTATTATATAAAAGCTCAGAATAGATTGTAGAATGTGTACAATTTGTATGCGCGGTCTCAGGATATAAAAACGCCCTACAATTGTAAATTAAAAAAAACATGTTGTTCCTAGTCTAAGTCCTATAGCAGATTTTTTCATATAAATTAGTACGTGTCGTTAATTGTTACCATCATTAATTAATTAAATGCGTTTCTAGTTTTTAGCATATTTTCCCGTGCTAGGAATTGAACACGCCTTTAAAGGAGGTTTCCTTAGTTGTACGGTGTAATTACATAGCCAGGACCTACTCAGTAGTTAAATTACTTAAAACAAAAAACGTACGCAAGTTATGAGAATTTGGAGTTTAGATATTTTATGGTTGTCAATAATTATATGTTAGTACTTTAAGTTT
The DNA here is from genome assembly GCF_033807575.1 of Cydia pomonella. Classification (NCBI taxonomy): domain Eukaryota; kingdom Metazoa; phylum Arthropoda; class Insecta; order Lepidoptera; family Tortricidae; genus Cydia; species Cydia pomonella. Next base: position 5,586,747 of record NC_084725.1, on the reverse strand, counting down.
GTCTAACTAACCTGACAAAAATACATAGGTACTCATAAATAATCAGACCTTAAATTAGTCGTACTCGTCGAAGTCAACGATGATAAATAAATGTTGTTCTGCATAAGGAGTGAAATTTTACAGTTATTGGCGCTTAGGCTAAAACCTCCGTTTTGACGTAACCGCCAATATTGATAAACAAATTTTAATAACCACGAACACATTATTAAAAATAACGCAATGTCATAAAATAAACAAACCGCAGGTAAATATACATTATTAAAGGTTATGTTATTGTTGGTCGTAAGGGACAAATTTCGTCTGACTTTTACACCTTTAGCTGACACATTCAAGTGCACCCATAAAAATTATAAATAAAGAAAATTGCTGTATTTTATTTAACCATTCCAGGAATGAATTGAATTACAAATAGTTCTCTCACTGCAACGGCGGAACGTGACCGGAACGACAATGCGTTTTAACTTTAACAGTTGACATTTCACTTTTTACAAGTCCGTTTAAGCTGAAGTCAGAAAACTTTGAAATTAAATCCTGCAAAGTATACATTTCCTAAACCTTAGGCTGCTATGCCAATGATGCGCAGATTATTAAGAGATGTGCGGGAATCATCCAACCGATTAATACTAATGCTATATGCTATGCTATTGGTAGATGGGGTAGTAACGGGGGAGGGGAGCAAATACGTATTCACATAGCTTTAACTTTATTTACACATTTATATAGGTATTTTGTAGTGTTATTGAAAAACAGGACGGGAAAGAATACGGGACGCGATACTTAAATACGGTGACAGTCCGGTATATACGGGACGTATGGCAATCCCAGCTATTGTCTCCTCTTATCTCTGCCACTCTCGGACAGTGGAACACGAGCCTTGATCCCAGCTGTTACCACCTGTGCCGATAATAACACACGGGGGATAACCCTAAACAAACGCTGCTTTTTTCCGAAATATGTACCTATTATAAAGTGATAAGCAACCCATTTTTATGGACATGTATGTAATGGTCCTCGCGATGACTTTCGAGATAATTCTTGAAACTTGCACCACACGGCGCATGCGTGCTAATTATTGCCATTACGACCGTGCCATGTGACAACAACGGCCACTGATAATTGACCGCAACGACCAACTATAGAAAAGCTAATTTTGTTCAAATTTAATTGTTAAGCTCAATAATAATTATAAAAGGCAACCATTCTGTTATTAGTCTTGTCAAACATTTCTATGAGATAATGAAACTACTTGGCTTTTATTAATAATTAATTATAAAATAAATATGGCAGCCATACTGTTATTTGTATTGTGTCAAAGGCATAAGAGTAAATAATAAAATATGGTTCATTAGCAGGTCTAGCTTTCGCACACATTTGCTTTAAAAAAGTAACTTAGGTATTTTTTTTTTCTTACAGCCAATCAGTTTCAAATCGAGAATCCACATTGACTGATTAACGTCAATCAGAAGTGAACTATGAAATTTTAAAAATTACCCTAAGTTATCTCAATACACCTTATCACTATCAACATTACATTTTATGTTCAAAAGTGACAAGTGCCAAATGTAAAAAAATACAAAAAACTTAGGTTCCGATCTAACAAACGACAGTGTCGGACGAACAAGCCACAGGCCCATGTTTTTGCCCAAACAAGTCCCATGTGTCATCAGTTGTAGAATATTTATTTAAAAATCCAATGGCAAAAATACGAACTTTCCAAAGGACGGACGCCCTTGCAAAAAAAGTTGGCTTCGGATTTTACATATTTATCTCTACGTCTCAATTTCTAATTATCATCCCATTCTCAACCTTACAGCCTTTGCCTTAAGAGACATTCTCAGTTTATGAACTGTTTTGTTTGTTTGCTTTTTTTCACAGATTTTGGATGCAGTGTCTGTCCGTCCGTATCTTTTCTAGGAAACCCTCATTACGCGAAGTTGATATATTACGATACGCACCAAGTAATTTGAAATCGTCTAATTAACTTGACTAATTTTACTGAAATAACTTTCTACGACTGAGCTAGGCTTTGAGATTAGAAATTCAAAAACGATTCTTGCTTCGTCCGCCATTGCTCACTTGCTTAACCATTCTCATGTTTTTTGTTCGTCGAGTTTGGCCACTAGTGTTATTATTTTTTAATCATAGACAAGGGTTTTCTTTTGTAAACCATAGACATCTTTATTTATTATATTCAAAATAACAGGTCAAGGTAACTGCTAAATGTGCAGCCAAAACGAATAATGATTTTCAAATAGGAATTTGAAATGAGAAGCTAAGTCTACAAGTTTGAAATTCGAACGAACTGGCTGGTTTTACAATTGATGAAACGGGATAACGTACCTAACAGCCACATAAACGTTAAACAAGTTTCTGAAAGGGACTTTTGTTGCCAGTTACAACCAAATAGGTCTTGTGTTTTATGTTTCAGCGTTAAAACAACGTATTTATTGGCAAGTAATGTAACGGACTCTGACATTGGCACTTAGTTTTTGTGAGATCGTTACTAGTATCGCCATAAAAATAAATTGAACGCGGCTTTGCTGACCATTTGTGTTGGTACTGCTTTATTGTGAATCTAATGACAAGTCTATTATAAGACTTTTATTTCTATACAAACCTAGTTTTTTTAGCATTAGACTGGTAAACAATCTTGACATGTATATTGATAAGTAACAGCAAATAGGTATGTAATAATTATATAGCAAGGACATATATTTACATTATTTCGGTTTCATAAATGAAATAAGTAATAGAACAGTTACAATTTTTATTTTATGTTTTTCAATAAACATACACGTCAAAATTATTAGGTGTTGGGAGAAATTGCCAAGTTATATATTATTAACGAAGATCCGTTATCCATATATTATTAACGAATATTAAGTTATATATTATTAACGAATAATCAATCCGAGGGATATCGTCACTTTTTTACTACTGTACTACACATTTTTATATACACAGTGTTTTTTTTTTATTTCCGTTAATTGCAAGGGTGCATCCCTGAGCTAAAATTAAGTAACTTTCTCAAAGACACCGGTATTCTAATTAATTCCATTTCGGAGATAACCAATAATTATTTTTTATCTGATAAGGCCCTTACGAGCGTATAGAATTGCCTTAGAGCCTGTTTTCATATTGATTAGTGTTTAGTACGAGTTCATACATTTGCTAATAAACGTAAGTACTATCTCGGACGATCGGTGTTCAAAATGATATTGATATGACACAATTTTCAATTGTTTAGTTGAGTTAAACGTAGGCCAAACTGGGAAATGTCTAGGTGGGTGCAGTGAGAAGCTTTTAGAAAAGTAAAACTTATAATTATGAACTATAAGTACTTACTTCTACAGTGTTTTTCCTAAGCTAAAAAACGAAGTATTAACCTTGTTTGCCACCAACGTGGTATAAAAACGTAATAATGTGTAGTTTAAGTTTATTATTATGAGGCTGGGAACATGCGCGGGAGTCGAGAATTTTAATGCGCGCGTGTCGGACTTGGAGGTGCGGCGTGGAATACTGAACGCGGTGAGGGGTTGAATAAAAGGATACTCATAGATATAGGTACATATTAAATAAATTAAGCTATTTTAATAGTATAGCACATCACAATTACTGTGGAGTGTGGACTGATTTAAGGTAATTTTCATCCTGAACTTATTGAATGTATTGACACAGACATAGACCGCTTACAAGTTATCTGCTTTGCCCGAAGGTTGTCCGGTTGACTGGAAGAGAAGGCCTTAATGCCTGCTACTGGTAGCATTAAGTCCGCCTTTTGTACGTTTGTATTTTCTTTTGTGCAATAAAGATTAAATAAATAAATAAACACGCAAATAATTAAATGAATAAAAAAAATTAGGGACATTGTAAAATATATCTAAAAAACCTACGCGTAGTAATTAAAATATTAGTAATTGGTTAAAAAGTTAATAATCAGCGTGGGTACATATAATTATACCGTTTCGCCAAAGGGAAACAGATTACAATTCTAAATAAGTTATAAAATACCTAATTAGTACCAATAAGTACACCCGAAGCGTAGGAAATGTGATTAAATGAATAATTCAAGATGGAGTCGAGAATAAGACGATTGTTTAAATTCGGAGAAATCCGCGTTTGGCCTCCTTGCCCGTTTTGGGAATGCCGGTTTTTTGTGTTTATTTCAGTTTGTTTTGAATGCCTATTTAAATAGTTTTCTTGCTGTGTTAGCTATGATTATAATCGTGATAGCCATCTATTCATTCTCGCAAAAAGATATAGAAAAAAAGAAAATTATTTAATTTTCTAGATTATCTATCTAGCCTTTTTATATACCTACCTTCCTAGTCCGTGAAATAGTTTGTCAGTAGAAAAAGGCGCGAACTTCAAATTTTCTAAGGGGCAATAACCCTTCGCGCCTACATTTTTCAGCTTTGACGGAAATGGCTTGACAAACGATATGTTTAGTTATTGTTTTAGAAAAATACACTGTTCTTTATTGTCTGTACTAACTGCCCAATAAAAAAAGACAACGTTAAGCTTAGTAATAGAGAGACAAAGGCAGCCTTATCGCTAAAGAGCGATGTCTTCTAGACTATCTTTATCCAGTTATGCTAACCTTACAAGTTTATCTTAGACTTTTATTGTTTTATAGTACAGGTAGGTGTAAGTAGGAAAGTTATTCTTATCCATTATCTCGTGTTAGAACCGGGGACGCGATTAAAGGTACCTATTAGAACTCCAAATCTGTAATTTATTCGGAATAACTAACAGTAAATAAATCTAAAATGAAAATATAGGTACAAACGATTGGTATGTAGAATGGTTAGGTAGGTATTTTATTTAAAATATTTCGACGGTAGGAATTTGAGTAAAAAATCCCAAAAACTCGATTTTCGAACTGGCCACTCGTGACCCCGCTGTCGCGTTTTACTGCGCGCCATAAAAAAGGAAAAAGAAAAAAGCGTGTTTTTCTTTTAAAAGGTTATAAATAATATTTCTTTTTGCTCGCGCTACGGTCAGTTTTGAGAAATGGGTTCGGTTACTGATTCGGCTGGATACAGGATAGGGAGCATTTTTATTTTCGTACACCGATTCATTCATTAAAAAAAAACATCTGATAACACTGATTGATCACAATGCCAATTTTCTCAACGCTAACGATTTGTTTAAATTTAAAAAGTTACGCACATTGTTTATGAGCGGTTGACAAAACAAAAAACGTTCCATTCCACGTGATAATGACTAGTAATGGCTGCCAATTTAGTTTCCAATGAAAATGTAACGTGTAATTTCTATATCAATAAAAAATGGTTTTAATATGGTCATCGTTTTTATTAAGCAGGTGCTCGAACTTCGTAGGGGTATTTGTTATTTATTAGGGTAATGTCGTAAAAAATATGGCAACACAATTACAGTTCTGTCCCTTGACATAAGTATTTATAGAATTATTCTGGACATTAAGTTTGAATAATTGTTAAAGCAAGTGTCCTTAAAAGTAGAATTTATGGGCGAAACTGCATTTTACAAGTGTTTAAGAGCTTGGTAGTCCAAGTAAACACTATCGAATTTGACCTCAACTTATCCTAAAAACTTTAAGGAAATTATAATTAATGCAGTTTGTTAGATAACACGGCTTTAATCCACTTAATGGTATAGCTATAGGTAAATAAATACTTGTGTCCTAAGTTATCCGCCTCCTTATAGAATTTGAATCTAAATTTTGGTGGAAAAAATATGGAACGTCAGCTTGCGTACCTACAACCTAAAGCAAGGAACCTAGAGTTAGACCAAGCTAAGTTGGCAGCGATTTGGATAGCCAGATAATTTCATAGAAGTTTGACGTTTAATATACAGTCTAACACTTGCACAGTCTAGGTTATCAAATTTGCTGCCAACTTTGGTCTAACCCTATATATCTTACTTCTATTTATTTCGCTATAGCTATTTCTCTTTTAAAGTTTTAGATAGGTAAGAAACGTAGCAATTTAACTAGGAACCTACCAAACTACCAATCCACATAGCCTAGGCATTGGTAGGATTTTATGCATGTGGGTTAGGTATCAAAAGCGTATTATCTCACAAAAATAAGAAATAAAATAAGGTCTACTGATTGGTTAAAAAACATTAAGCCGTAAGTATTAGCATTGACAGTAGGCATCTACAGTAAAATTGCCGCTTTTTCCGGTAAGGTAACTAAACTGTATAATTGTGACGGCAATGTCTTATTGTGTTAGGTATTATACTATATTATATTATATTCAATATCAGTGGTCTAATCAGCATTCGTGGTTATTTATCTGATATTACGTTACGATATTGGCCTGCGTGTTTTTGTTTTTTTATCTACCTACCTACCTAAATAAGCGTGAAGGTATTTTAATGTAAAATAATTGTTATTTGTCTCCCAATTTGTACTCTATGCTTTCATCTGTTCAATAACATGGTTTGTTTGTAATCTTATTTTTGGGTTAGGTTTAATAATAAAAACACCGACGGTTTGACGAACGGTACTTATTTCTTTCTCTTGTCCTTTATGAAGCGTGTTACTTTGTTTATCTTTTCCTTTGCTTTATTAGTCTATTGTCCGTTTTTTATTCTGACAACGGCGTTCTCGTTACAGCCAGAGCGTCGGTATTCGAGTCAGCTCAAACTTGGCTTGCCCATCGGGCAGTAAGCAAAGTTCACGGCGCCGTCACCGATAAGTATTAATTACATTATAAATTACTCGACATACTTCTAGAGGACTGATAACACGACCGGCGGCGCCAAACGCACATAAAACTTAATAGAAACAACGGATGTAAGTAGAAAACGTTCACACCTAGCGCACGCATTTATGTAAATACACAACGCTCGGATCGGATAAGACTGTCACCGTTTAAAATTATGTTTATTTACTAGATTTTATAGCGAAATCGAGGGCCAGTGACCCCTTCAACACTGATGGACCATAATTAATCAGTCTGGACATACCTAAACACATCGAGCATGGCTTCGAAACTCCAAAACACGTTTGAAAACACTTCACTGCACGCACGCTACTTGGTTATCACACACTGTTGGCACTCGCGCACGTAATGTGGTACACTGGTCATTATTTTTGTTTACCGGCAGTTTTTGAGGTTGTTTAGTAACAGCAGACGAGCATGTTCGCCGGTCGCGAGTCTACTGCACACAACAATGGTCCGTCCCGCGCGCGAGAGCGCGCACACTGAGACAGCCACTCACACAGAGGCGGGCGTGCACCGACGCGCGTATAAAAAACCGACGATTGGTATGCAGACGTTCGGTTTGAGCAGGTCCTCGGCTTGGCGCTGTTTTCGTCTGCGGTTCGGGGTTCCCGGTACGAAATTTGAGATTGCCACAAAATTGTACGCGCTTCGTATTCGATCGGTAGGTAGTTCAAATAATTAATTATAATTAGTGATGCAAATAATTGGACGTGGGTTTCGTAGGTATTTAAAAATTAAAGCTTTCATTTAACAAAATTATGATTAAAACGTTCATAATTTAAATGAGCTTGGTGATGGTTGGTATCTGGAATATTAAATTGAACATTTCACAAAATACACTTATTAATTGCTGCATAAAATTACGTTGCAGTAACTTATGAAATCTGAAATCAAGTCTGTTTTGAATAAATAAATACAACAGTTTTAATTAATTTTCTGATTCCTCAATCTGTTTTTATTTCGTACTAAATCTTATGAAGTTTAGCAAGCATCATAATTTTAAGGTAAAGCAGAAGAACGGATAGTATGAAATTTTATGCAAGTCTTGTGCTTTAAATGTAAAAATATGCCGTAACGTGGACGAAAAAAACGACGAAAGAAAAATATTGTAGGTATTTACATCTCTCATATTTGTAAAAACGTTTAATGTTAAGGGGCCCACTCATTACCAGTTCGAGAACGATATCGGCCCGTCAGTTATTCGCGATTGTCAGCTTTTGCGAATAACTGACAGACCGATATCGACCGGCGAACTAGTAAACAGTGGGCCCCTTAACTCTTTCCTAATTTGCGTATTTAGTGTACCAAAATAACAAAAAAATTGTCACAATATAATTAAACAAGGTAAATAAAAAAGAACAGGTGATTAATAGTCTACAACTAAAAATCAACGATTTGAAATCAAGCTTCACTAACGGTTGATTGAACTCATCTTCTTGGCCATATTATTCTAAGTTTCTACCGTGCAACAGTACCTACTTACAAAATATACCTATCGAAATCCGTAATTCTGCAGAACTCCAGAAAACTCTCTAGGCGGGCAACATTTAAAACAAAAGAACGGCAGTCAGCGAACCTTGAGTGGGTAGGCGATACGATTCGAGCCTGCGCCCGAGTCAGCGCGCCATGTTGCCGGGGCGTGAGGGGGACAGCGCTCTACAATCATCGCCCCTCCCCCTCGCACGCTTGTTAGCGTTATTGCGTGCTGTAACTATACTCGTCAGCGCTTTACCACACACCCACACGCGCATTGTTATCTTATACAAAATTTATAACGACCAAGTCCGATTTCGTCTCGCGTCCACTCCTAAAAATCTTGAATTTCTTTTTTTTTAATCTGACGCCCGCGGTTGAGATTATAATGCCGGGCATTACGCTCTAGTTTGTACTTGTTTGTTATTTTGGCAGCACTGCGTTGATTGGCGGGAATGAATGAACGTATGAATGAGTTAGTTCGATTGAACTAAATTGTTTGCGGTGTTACATAGTAAATCAAACGTGGTTAGAGTGTGCATGCCGCCATATTATAAGTTGTAAACTGACACTCGTGAAGATCTGTAATTATTTTATTTGCCTACCTGCTGTCGGCTTGGCCGTCGATAGACAAGGTGATTAGTTGTGAAGCTAATGACCACGTGCATGTTTGTTTTCTTTTAAGATAAGAAGATTTGTCGTCTTATTTAGAGCATCTGATTTGAAAGTTTTAAGATTCATTTCTACCAACGCCTGTTAGTTTGTAGGTAAAGTCGGGATCTTTTTTGGATTAAGAATTTGTCAGTCAAGTCAGTGTCAATAACAATTTATTATACTATATAGATTCTAGATCTAGCCTGACAAAGTTAATTTAACTTAACACAACAAATTAGTCAAATTACATAGGTAAATGAGATCTCGCTTGAAAAATCAACAACGGGCACAATACCTAAGTACTTATTAATTACGCTGCTGCTACGGTCACGTCTGAAAATATCGATACGGACAAAGTGCCAAAAATATGTATACACTACCCTTACATATGTGGCATAAGGTCGAGTATACATATTTTTGGCACTTCGGTCGTGTCGATGTTTTTACACGTGACTGTACCTATTGCAAGCGTGTGGAGTGTGCATGATAATTGCGAGGCCCTCACGGCTATGGGACACAAGGATTGGTTATTTGACAGATAAATCAAATTTATTCTAAAACCTACGAATGTTCCTAGTTTCGTCTCGTCGAGCGCAATAATCTCTATTAGAAGAAAAATGAGTTTCCCTCGGTGGCCAAGTTTGTTTAACCCTCTTGCCTTGAAACCCTCGCAACGCTCAAGCGTCCATTCTTCGACCCACTCGCCACGCTTGTGGTTCAATCATAATTGATGAGCTTTCGCTTGCTCGGGTATCAATATTTAGCGCAAGGAATTAAACAACAACTTTGCCCCCTTGTAAAAAAATAACTATCTATTTTTATCACACCCGCTCCGTAATCCGTAAGGCCACCAAAACCGGTTAAGGATTATAGGTATTCGTAACCTATTTAAGTGTTCTAAAATATAAATGTCACAAAAACTGAACCGATTCCACAAAACCGTTTACAATGCCAGCCAATCTTCATATTTATGAGGACTACTTGACCAAAATGTGCTTTTGCTTTCTGGGAGCGGTATTAGGTACACGAATTGCTCTATAATCACCAGTGATCGGTTATTTGGATTCTCCCTCGCGGGATATCAAGTAGAAAAGTTAATATAGATACGATAGTTTCCCGAGATACCGAACAAACCGTACAAAAATAAAACAATTTAAATTATCTCTAAGGAATTTTTTACTCTTACATGGCAACCAGTGGAGACAAAAACTTCTATTCTTTTCCTAATCTCAACATTTTATTTAAAGCAAAATATATTAAAACCTCCACAAAGTATTAGCACATATCTGTCATGATGGAAAAAATACTTCAAAATCTTGCCATTGACATTTCATTATTTTCTCTGGATTTCAGTTCTAATTATTTTTGGTGAGCAATAAAACCATTTGACATTGTGGACATTGTTTTTCTCAAACTACCTCTCAGTTGAAAGAAGTGTAATTTCAATTTTGATAACGAATTCATTTATACAAACAATTAACCCGTAGTAACCATATATTAGCTGATAGACACGCGTACTTACTCGCCGAACTTTTATCCAAACGGTACAAAATGTGTCGCTTTGGAGGCAGCAAATGAGCTGTCAGTGTAAACACGTGTGCTCATTAGTTCGATTTAGACAAAATAACGGTGAGTAAGTACTCGTCTATCAGCTACTTAGATGTTTCAAAGTGTAATAAAATAAACACATTGTATTTTTTTGCCTTTTCTAACAACATAAAGCCCGGATTCCCGGGGCATATCCATACTAACATAATGATTGAGGTCGTTCACCCCATGTCGAATCCAAAAAACCGATCACTGATAATCACTATACTACGCGCTTAATATTATTTCACTTGTTCGGGCCACAATAATAGTACTCAAGGCAAATGCTGAACAAAAAAGTTTGATATTGTGTTGCACCTCAGCAGTTAAATAGTTATTTACTCTACATATGGAGCTACTTTACTGCACTAGTGCGACAATTAGCACATTACGTAACTAGTACGTAAGGGTCATATGTACCTACTGTAAAACGTTGTACGATTGGCGATGTACAATGGCAACGTGTGGCGATAAATTAAAACACGACCGAAGGGACACTCCCTTGTGTCATCTTGCTTTGTGTGGTAGGGCACAGCACAGCGGATGTTATTCCAGATCTAGAGCAAGCTAAGGTTACCAGAGCTCAACGAGGGGTGGGGGGGGGGGAGGGTTAGGGTGGGCAACGCGCAAATCCTCCGGAGTTGCAGGCGTACATAGGCTACAGAGACTGCTTACCATCAGGCGGGCCGTATGCTTGTTTGCACCCGACGTAGTATAAAAAAAAACGCAGCTCGCACTGTTAGTGCTTGAAACTGAATACTGATTATGTATTTGTTCTGCTTTAAACATATTTTTTATTTTATATTAAGTGACATTTATCCAAAAAATGCTGTGTACCTACTAGTATTAGTTGAATATGTACCTAACTCAAAATGACCTGTAAAACATTGACTTTTACCAATAAATTTCTTGTATCTTGTAGAAAGGAGACCTAGGCTCTCCGAAACATGTCGCGCGAGTGACTAAAAAGTGAGTGTAATCCGTAGAATTATTTTAATGTTAGTATGTCTCACGAGAGTTTAAATTCGACGATTTAACGACTTATAAGGTGCTGCTGCGGATGCTGATCCCGCTCGTGTTAAGGAAACCAGATGAAGCTCCCGCTTGGGTACACCATATATCCCCATAACCCCACCCTCTAATCCCCATCCCATCTCATAGCAACAGGTAAGGACTATCAAAATTTTTTAAATGATCTGGGCTAGTGGTAGGGTTGTCATACGTCCCGTATATACGGGACTGTCGCCGTATTCTACCCGTCCGTTTTTGTCCCGTAAATCAATATCACTGTAGAATACGTTTATAAATGGTCATAATCATCTCTGTTTAACCACATTGTTTATATAAGTACCTATGTGAGTTTAAGCTATGAGAACATGTATCTGCACCCAGTAACGCCATTACTACCCCATTGTCCCGTATCCGTTCCGAAGAATTATGGCAACTTAGCTATTGGAGGAAGTTACGGATGGTGTACAACTAAAATTACTAGGACCACCCCTCCACCCCTCTATATCTTAAAAAGCGTTTCAACTATCTTTCCTCGGTCCGCTGTGCGGAGATGCATCTCCTTGCTCCACCACCTTCATCATCAAAATTTTATAGCAACTCTTTTTCTTTTCGTGCTGTTCGGTTGTGGAATGCTTTGCCATTAGACATAAGACGTGCTAAATCCCTTCCCGTTTTCAAAAATCTTTTGAAGACTCATTACCTTTCGCTGCCTTAACTTGCCTTTATTTATGATTATATAATATATAATGCATGTATATATATAAGTATTTATTTTATTAGTATGTAGGTATGTATTATATTGTTTGCGTCTTCATTTTGTTGAATTATATGTATGTCGGCACTACCCGTTCAATGTTGTAAGTTCATAGTTTCCTGCTACCCAAAGGTTGTCTGGAAGAGATCGCTTCTTATCGATAAGACCGCCTGTTGTTACCTAACTTTTACGTGTTTTTTTCATTTCCTGTCTATTTTTAACTGTATGGTGCACAATAAAGAATATTTACGTACTTAAGTACTTACTAGGAATGACGGTGATGGTGACCTACCGCTAGGTACAAAATAAACATACATAATTATTAAATTTTTATAAATAAAAATACCAATTAAGACAGTATATAACTATATATAGCTAAATAATATACTTAGTATATTAGTACTAAGAGAAATTTGGTTGCATTTAATATCATGCAAAACCGCAAGTTTGCAAATTACCCGTCCAATTTGTATTAGGTATGCCTAAACGAAAATAAAATTAACGTGAATTTCATTGCAGGTCTGTACACTCGTTATGCCATCTATGGGATATTATCATCACAAAATACTTTGATAGAAGTGCCATCTATGGGGTTTTTTATACAACATACTGATTTTTGATGCTACTGCCATCTGACGGTCGTGTTCCGCGTTTTTTGGAACGAGAGCTTATTGTAGGACTACCGGCCTAGTGTTTGTACATTGTAAATATAGATGGCGTTATAATCAAAACTTAGCAGCTTTACTAATTACTAAAAATAGATGGCTCTGTAGTCAAAAAAGCTTCATTTCTAACTTTTCATGTAGGAACTCTGTTGCATGTCTATTGTCTGTAGGTTCGCATGACTGCATAGTGAATTTAGTTTATCTTGTCTGTTAAAAAGCATATAAGTACTCTACTCACGTCAAATCACATAATTTGTGCCTTTCTTTTCCAATTAAAAGTCTTAAACTTAGTCTTGCATGCCTACCGCGCAGCTTCCTGGCATCTTCTCCTGTTGACAAGATGGTTAATTGCTCATCATTGGGCCATCCCGACACGAACATCACAGGGATAATGGACGACCGCTTCTTCATAAAAACGTAGTCCCCGTTTTCCTATGTGTCAATCGAAAAAACCAAACATACGGGCATAGCTGTGGTTAATTATATCAAATTCTGTAGAAATATAGTATTTCTTATTATCCAGAGGAAAGCTGTAGTGAGTGTCAATGATCAATCTACGAAACGATAATGCGTTAACTTGCAACGGGTTAAGTACATGAAGACTGGAAGACAATAAGATCGTCCTTACCCTTATTCGTCAGCTCCAAGTTGCCAGAATGCTGCAGATGATGGTTGATTAGAACTTGTATTTCAACTTCTTAGGGGTTTTATTTATTAGTTTGTCGTCGCGCCTAATAGAGATTTCTGGCGACCAGAAGACTGGCCACTATTCGCAGGCCATTTTTTTACCGACGGCGACGCATAGGTTTGTACTAATCATTCCGTGTTAGTCAGTTTTGTTCTGTTTATTTTTATGTTGTTAATAAATCACTAAAATTGAGTTAGATTATTAATTCAGTCACAATGTATTTTGTATATATTTTAAGTAAGTATAGAATTGGCAAATGTGCATAGAGGCACAGGGTATGTTCAATTTATTGACAGTATTGACATTTTTGAAGTATTGGTTTCACGTCAACTCGTCAACTACATATTTTAATAGTTTTTTTTTCAATTGTGTTATTAGCTATTACCCGACGGTCGGATGAAGCCACAAAAAAGGTTTGAAGTCAAACGTGCAATATCTATTAAAGCCTGACCATTAATATATGGAGTTGCAGACGTACATAGGCTACGGAGACTGCTTATCATCAGGTGGGCCGTATGCCTTTTTGCCACCGACGTAGTATAAAAAAAGTAATATATGATCGCGCGCCATATTGCGGAATTTCATTGGTACTAAATTTTTCATACTAAACTGAACTGTCACCCTATACATGAGAATAGGGACCGTGCGCGTTGGAGGGTCTGCCATCTTGTGGCCTGAATCGGAACAATAAACATTTACATTTACACGTCACGTGTTTTCCTGTGCATAGTAGGCTCTGCCATCTTGTGGGTTACATCGGAACAATAAAAATCACATATACGCCTCGCGCCAAAAATCTGACGGCTCCTGTGCTGCCGCCTACAGTTCATGAACGCTCCCTATACCAGCACCCTTTTGACAATGATCATATTTCTGGTCGGGCTTTAGAAGTCTGGCTAGCAAACAATTTTTGACAGATATTTCCTTGTTGTATCACCAATTGTCTAAATTTTTGACAGATATTTCCTTGTTGTATCACCAATTGTCTATGATAAAAAAAAGCTAAACGTGTTTTGTCAATTTATGTCATTAATTCTAATTGTTCGCGGTTTATTTTAAATAATATTATAGTCTATACCGAGTGAGATCCGCAAACTATAGTACTTATTATTTAAGCTCTTAAATAATTACGACAATGTGCGATTTGTGCGAAGTCGACGTGACGCGTTGTATAACGAAAAACTGCTATGTTTAGGTACAAGTCGTAAACAATTTAGTAGGTTAACAGTTTAGAATGATTCACGGTTAGTTTCACTAGACTTAAATCGACCGGGATATAAACCGTGATTACCTTTTATATTGTTTTGTTTTCGAGCTCCCGATATTTCGACGCAGTTACACGCATCTTGTTCACGGGTAACATCGAAATATCGGGAGCTCAAAAACAATACAAAAGGTAATCACGGTTTATATCCTGATTGACGATCGGTTTGGCCTAGTGGGTAGTGACCCTGCCTACGAAGCTGATGGTCCCGGGTTCAAATCCTGGTAAGGGCATTTATTCGTGTGATGAGCATGGATATTTGTTCCTGAGTCATGGATGTTTTCTATGTATTTAAGTATTTATAAATATTTATATATTATATATATCGTTGTCTAAGTACCCTCAACACAAGCCTTATTGAGCTTACTGTGGGACTTAGTCAATTTGTGTAATAATGTCCTATAATAAAAATAAAAAAAATATCCCGGTCGATTTAAGTCTTATTTAGTAGGTTGGTGCATTATTAATATTTTGATACTTAAAATACTAATTCTAACATTTGCCTGTAACTTTGATTAAGTACGTGAATCTATTAATACCTGAATCTCATGAACAGGACAAGTGTATAAAGAAATGGATAAACTAGAAGTTCTGGAAAATATCTGTAAAATCAAAACATTGGAACGTAACGAGTTACTGAAAACCAATATTTAGAAAAAATCTGTGGAGTGACTGGTCAGTAGTAATTTGATATAAAATTATAAAATATATAAAAATATCTTGGTGAAACATGTCTATATATAGTAAACACCTCTATAATGGAACAGGCACCAGTAAAGGAATGGTATAGACAAATCCTGTTAAACAAGTATTTACCATCAGTTTTTAATCGCTGGCAACATTTTACCATAAACAAGAGCCAAAGAGCTGCTTAAGTTTAATTTTTTCATTGATATTTGTTATTTTGAAAATGAATGGCAGCATACATTCCATGACTGAAGTCAGAAACCACAGTTTTAATTGGTTAAAAATATTGAAACCAATTGCAGTAGCTTTCATTAAATACATAGATAACATAAAGGAAGAATTGGACATTCAACTTTTGAAGCGTAAAGCGGTAGAAATTTTACAGGTGTCGGTGAAATATCAAAAACATTCCCAATGTTCTCTCAAATGTTCCATGATTGGTGCCGTTAACATATGTCTTTGTACTTTACATAGTGGTAGAAATTATGTGAGCTGACTTTGAGTGCACGTCAACATATATTTTTTAACTTATTTTCTTAGGTACCTTACGTGTGCACAGAAAGTCAAAAATATTTTATAGTATTATTACTACTACACAGTGTGACCAGCCCAAGATTTTTTGAAATTTCCGCCAGAAAATTGTGTAATATTTCAGTAGCCAGACATAAGAAGTAAAACTAAATTATTAATTAAATTAGGTAATAAGAGTAATAAACACCAACCTACTATGTATTTTTCAAATATTTTTCAACGACTGTTGTTTGTTGCCCCCAACGGTTCCCGGTAATTGTAACACCAAATTGCACTTTTAGGGTTCCGTAGTTATATTAACTCAACGGAAAACAGTTAAGCTTTATTAAACTCCATAGAGAATATCTAATCGAAGAATCTTTAACAAATTTGTCTCTTACCTATATTTTAGATTTTTAACACGTAAGTGATTATCTCCCTGCAAGTGTTAACCCGGGTAAGGACATTTATTTGTGTGATGAGCACAAATATTTGCTCCCGAGTCAAGGTTACATTCAGATTCCGACTGCAACAGCGTTACTGGTAAATTGGAGATGACACTGTCTATTAATAAGGTTGCTAACAAATTAAATTATTTTCAGGAAATATTTTAATTTGCTTTTGTTTCAAGTAGAAACACTACTATATAAATTATAAACTGACATAAATGTCATATACTAAGAAAAAGTGACCAAGGCCTCCAGTGCCCCAGGCTGGAATCGAACCTGGGTCCTCTGCTATCGCGGCAGGTGTCTGAGCCACTCAGCCACTGGGGTCACGGCGGCAAAGGTCGAATTTTTCCAAGGTTATACATTTCTTACTAAAGTCGCTAGGTTATGTCGTTTGGTTGCCAACGTTGCTGTCGCGATGGCATAGAACGTATAACTACGACACTGACTGACAACGCCCTTTTCTACTACGGCAATGCTGCACCAGCAGCTCTGCAGCTGTATCGCTACTACAGTCGTAATCTCAATGAAACCTTAACCCTAATATCTGTTAAAATCGTTACACAAAATCACGAATAGGTACCTTATTCTTCCGATGCACCCTGCATTACCAACCATCAACAACCGGGCCACCATCTTTAACGCACTAAAAAACCATTCATATACTTTATTGCAACTCAATAAAGTCTACATTGGTAGGTCATTGGGTCAGTTGTACAGCAATACTCTTAATTAATCATCAATGGTCCTTATCTCTATACAATAAGGTTCACGTTTAGTTAGCAATGTGGATGATAGTAGCTGTACTAACAGCAACATTCCATTCTGACCATCGGTGAGTCTTATCCCTTTGAAATAAGGTTCACGATCAGTTAACAGTGAGGATGGTACTCGTACTTGATGTTTTGGAGCCGACAGGAAATCCTAGTATGTCTTGTCACCTCATTCGCCTAACAGAGTGTTAACTGTAGTAACACTAGCACCAATGCGTCGTGTTTTTATCAAACCACTTTAACGTGAACTTTAGATCCATAGAACTATAATCAGACAAACTTTCGACAGTAACAGTAGAGTCAAAGAACTGTACTCATTTCCTTTTTAAGGGTCTTAAAAATGTATATGCAAGATGGACGTTGTTGCCTGATCCAAATTTCACCTTTTCGACGCCAACGGCGGGATATATCCCAACTGCGATACAACGTGAATGACGGATTAATCCATCACAGACCACAGAGCAACATAGATCTACGTGCATATGCATAAAGTTCAATTTCAGTTTTGACACTTCGGTGACGTGGCGTCCGAGTGACAGCTTTTGTGTTAATGTATGTACCGTGTACATCTACATCTACGAGTATAACTAGAGTTGCTACTGATTTAAGTGGGACTGGGCTGGACATGTTTGCCGCTTGCACCCTGAACAGTCCGCCAAAATGGTTACCGAGTGGGATCCACGGAACACCATAAATGGTGCAGGCCGGGGTGCAGGCAGACTCGGGACGACTTGGATGCATTCTATCCTGATTGGTGGGAAAGTACAAACTATACGATCGAGGAAACTCAAAGGCCCACTACTCCCACAGTGGGACACTAAATTAGTCTAATAAAAAAAAAAGAAATTAACCCAGGATGTAACCGAGGAGCGTGCTTATACTGGTTTCTGAGCCTTTGAGAAAGCTTCGATTGGAACGAAGCGCGTACGCATCAGTAACCTGTATTGGCGTCACGTACCCAGCTTACACACTTTCTCCGGATTCTTGCGCATCGATTTGGCGGTTGATAGCGAAAAGGTCATGTCAAGTTAAGATATGTAAGGAAAAGGTACAAGACAAACTTACACAAATTCACAAAGCTGGAGAAACTTAACCATGCGCGGAAATGTTGTCATTATGCCGTGAAACATCATGTATCTGCATTAGTGCGGCGACGCGCTGGCAATGGATATTTTACCCGCTCGAAATGGCCCTGTTTTTGTTTGAGTGCCGTCCAGCAAAATTACATGGCCACTTAATGAATGGATTCATTCATAATGTGTTCATTAAATGTTGCAGCTCGGTGTGTATTGTAATATGCCTAAATTGAATACATTTTCTATTAAGTTGTACGATACTGGCCGAACTGTACCGAAAACCGCACACCATACCACCAGGCTAACTACCTCCCACCAGCTACCGGCAACGCTTCAATGAACTTACAACTATTTATTTATATATTTGTTAATGGAACACAACTGACACAAGTGGGTTAAAACATAATAAAACAATAATCCCAAAACTCATTTAATAATCAATCATATTTCGTTGTAATAAGAGTCCCTCTTCGGAACTCAAAAAAATCAATCAGGCAACCGGTACACCGACAGAAGAACTAATTTGATAAGTCCGTGTTTCCCACTCGAGGAGCGAAACCACAAAACAATAATAAACACCTGAGTGGACGCGGGGTCATTGGCCTTCCACCTCTCCCAGAGGTTCTCTTTTCGAAACGTTCTGCGCGTGTGACCCTCCTGCACTTGGTCACAGGTGCGAGGGAAAGGTATGAGGGAGTATTTAAATTTTTCAAAAGGCAGGTAATTATAATATTTTTTTTATTTATATATCAAAGGGCCGACCTGTACCTATGAATTACGTATACTAATGAATCACCATTTCGTTTATTGAAGTCGAGGCAATATCCTTTGTCAATACTATGCTTGCGGGATAGGATAAAATCGTTTGAGAATTGCGACCTGTAGGGGAGAACATCCGGAAAAAGCATTTCTGCCCAAGCTGAATCGCTTGCGCCAATGCTCGGTCAAATATTATCAGTCACAAAATAGATTATTAATATTTTATACCTTTGTGTTGATGAATGATATGCGACCTTTGTGTTGATGAATGATATGCGACCTCTGTCACAAATAGTCGGTTAGTTGATAGTTTCAATAATTAGGGTGTTAATCCATAGTGTCAAGTCAAATGTCAGCGGTTGCCATTGCGGGGGACGGAATGCGGGATAGATCTTGTTATAATTTGTGTTGTGATTTAGTTAACATACATACATACATATAATCACGTCTATTTCCCGGAGGGGTAGGCAGAGACCACGGATTTCCACTTGCTACGATCCTGACATCCTCTTTCGCTTCCTTTCATAATATTCCTCATACACGCTCGTTGGTTTAGGGTGCTCTTGACCTGGCCTTTCTTCAGGATTTCCCCGATTTGATCAGAGAAAGTCCGCCGAGGTCTACCCCTTCCAGCTCCCTCTTCTACTTCTCCCTTATACACTCTCTTTGCTAACCTTCTTTCACTCATTCTTTCCACGTGTCCAAACCATCTCAACACACCTTTCTCAATTTTTGTCACTACATATTCGTTCAGTCAGTCCACACTTTTCCCTTATTACTCTGTTCCTTATTCTATCTTGATCAAGATAAAGATATTTTACTATTCAAGTAGGCATATTACAATGAACTTATGAACGTCAAATAAAGCTATACCGGCTCTAACCCTACACCTCTGACCCAAGGAGATTTAAATCCCCCCTCAATTGGAGGAGGGTATCCCAATATGGACCAGCAAGAAAATTGTAAAAAGCGTACGTCGTCGTCGTTGTCATGTACGTCGTATAAACGTACGTCGCTTTAGAAACTCGTAGTTAAAGAAAACTAAATACTTGACTATTTAATAAGAAACTACATATATGTACAGTACACAAGGTTGCTATAAACTAACCGTCCCTGTTTGTTTTTCGGTTTGCGTTAAAAAACCTCTAAGGTTAGCAAATAGTGTTAAGTATTTTTGTTCGTTACATCATAGCAAACTCTGAAGGTTGTATAAAGACGGTAGTTTTGTAGACTTCGACCCCAACGTGTAAGTAAAATTAGGATGAGAAGAAAAATCATGAAGACTCATACGCACGGCAACGATAACCTCCAAGTTGAAGAAATGGCCGTCCAGGAAATGGCAAAATTTTTGGGGTGATGTCCAGAATTTTGTTAGGATATTCCAAATTTTCATATGACAACCCTGGCTGAAGTGCACTTAAGAGGAAGAGGACGGCCGATTCTCGATACAAAGGTAGTCCCCATTTTCCTTCTGGATATTGACATTATGGAAACTATATATAATTTGATGTATATTAACCATAGCTATGCCCCTACGTTTGACTTTTGACCTATTACTGAGACTCCGCTGTCCGTCCGTCCGTCTGTCACAAGGCTGTATCTCATGAACCGTGATAGTTAGCCAGTTGAAATTTCTACAGATTATGTATTCTGTCGCCGCCATAACAACAAATACTAAAAATAGAATAAAGTAAATATTTAAGGGCTCCCATACAAAAAAGTGATTTTTAGATAATGGTACGGGACCCTTCGTGCGCGAGTCCGACTCGTACTTGGCCGGTTATTTTATTATTATAAAAAATTGTAGACACAGATTTCATACAAAATTTAAAATGCTTCTAACTCCAACAATAATTAAAAAATCGATAAAAATCTAATAGCTGTGGTTGATATACAATAAATTGTGTCAAAAGATTTTCAATCATGTTAATATCCAGAGAGAAAATTGAGGACTACTTTTGTATGAAAAGGCGATTTCACGCGGGTCCTTCACTTTCGTCTTAATGGCACGATCTCAGCTGGAACACCCCAGCTTGTAATGGGCCTTCTTGCAATCATATTCTGCCACATCGTCTGCCGTGGCGTATATTACAGACCTGTTCGATGTTTACACCTGGCATATAGGTCAGTAGTTTTTGCATATCACAGCCGAACTAGGCTCGACGCCGGTGTTCGCTCGCGACCGAGTTTGAAAGTGAAGTGGGTTCGGCTACAGCGGCGCGCAACCAACGCGGAAACTGAGCTGTTTTAAAATATTTCATTTAAAATTTTGAAATTAAATAAAAATGAAAAAAATCACCTATGACCAAGATTTGAACTTGCGACCTTTCGGAAAACCAGTCCGAACACTCTTAACCAACTGCGCTATCGAAGCTTAACAGAAACGTGTGAATTTATTCTTTTTTTCCTTTTTGTTCAGTCGCTTTAGACATCGTTTTAATATTTTTCTCTAAAACATTTCAGAAAGCATTGTTTTAGGCCAAGCAGCTTTTGCTTAAAGTGATTCCCTTTCTATTTCATATTTTTTTAATGGATCCCTCCTAACGTCAAAAATCACCATGAAGCTCATTCCAGATCATTCCTTGGTGTAAAAATTAGATAAATAGATAGGCAAATGGCGCGGGTGCACGAAGCGGGCGCACGTACGCGGATGCCATTGTAGGTAAAATCCGTCGCGCGCGCCGCGCCAGTTAGCGTTGCTCATACTATTTTTTGTTAACCCGGTCAGCCGCTTCGTACAACCGCGCCAGCTAGCGGATGCCCTAATCAAAGATAAGGTTTCGGAAAAAATGTTGATTGAAAATATAGGCAGGGAAGCAACAGGGGTAACCCACTTTTTAAGTTTTTAAATTTAGTATTGTTAAATTTGGGACTCTAAACTATATCAGAAAACATCATTGTAGATTCAACTGCTATATTTGAATGTAAGCTAGAAGGAAAATGAAATCGGGGAAATCCTGAAGAAAGGCCAGGTCAAGAGCACCCTAAACCGGCGAGCGTGTATGATGAATAATATGAAAGTGAAGGAAACGAAAGAGGTATGTCAGGATCGTAGCAAGTAGACATCCGTGGTCTTTGCTTACCCCTCCGGGAAATAGGCGTGATTATATATTTGTATGTATGAAAGTAAACAAATGATTCCCTACTTCTTCTTCTATGAATGAAATGAAACTGTACTAAATTTATCACTATTGCTCGTAGTGACTTTCCGCGATGACTTTCTGTGTGGATGGATAATGGAGAACCCTACTGCTAAATCATAAGATATGACGAAAGTCTAGTTTTTACGATAGTATACCACTGTCAAATCTGTTTCTATCGCACGAGTATGGAAGAGTGATAGAGAGATAATAGCGTTTCGTTTCCTGCAAACGATTGTCATCTTGGCTAGGCCCCTTGAACTTCTAACCTAGAGGGGAATCAAGCCTTTTCGGACTAAATTACCACAATAAAGTTCCCGGAAATGTATAGGACTGCCTATTATTCTTTATTTCCTAAAAATTGCACTTGCTGTAAAATATAGGGTTGTTGACAATGGATTGATGATTTAATTACGATGGCTGTTTTAAGGAAGCATACTGCAAAAACCTCGACGGCCATCTGTTCTATTTAAAGGGCATATAAAAAATATTGTAAACTGAAATTTTAGATTTGAAATAGGTATATGAAATATACATGCACTCGATCTTAACTGATTATGTAGTATGGAGTATATGGCACTTAAAAAAATACCTATATTATTATATCCTGTTTAGATACAACCACCTAGAATATTAATATAATTGTTTTCCCCAAAGAAAAGTGTTTTTACTACTTAATTTTGTAATCTGTTTCTAAATTTTCCCATATTTTATTAAATTTCAAATCCCGGATGCACCAAAACCGATAAAACGTTGACGACCCCTGGCGCTCCGTTCTAGAGAGGTGGCGGTGCGTGCGCGCCGACCCGTCTCAGTCAAGCGCCGAACGCGCCGCGAACAACTTTCACAACGGTCACGACAAACGAACGGACAACGGACATGACTACATAAAAAAAAAAAATTACAAAAATTTTTTGGAAAAAAAAATTACGAAAAAATAAAAAACTTTTTTAAACGTGGTGTTGTGATGTCCATTTAAAAGTGTGTGAAAAAATGCTGCAGCCGAGATTATTTGGATGTGCTTTCGACATGAGGAGCTTTGGAGGCTTCGTGTGCTTCGCTATAATTTTAAGCTCAGCTCTAGTTTCGTGTCAAGGTAAGTCACATTTTTTATGTGGGCCGCACAATCACTGTCAAATTGACAAGTTGAACATGTTAGACCTACCCTCTGTAAGGTACTTATGGGACAAGATAACTTTTAAACTTTGGTAACGACCAAAAAAATGTCTCTGGTAAAATTATAATAGCAAAAGTATTAAGAACCAGACGATTTTACAATAAAAAAGTGCTCTATGATACACTGTTACGAGTATTAAAAGCATTAATACTCGTAACAGTGTGGAATGTAGGAAGTAAATAAAAAATAAAGGCATTTTGTGAGTATAACTACATGAAATTTCATGTAGTAGTAAAGACATCAACGCGCTCTATGTAGGTAAAGCTACTCGCACCTTACTGCGATAATTACACCTTTTTAAATAAGAATTCAAAAATCATTGATCAATCTTTATTTGCTTTGGATTTTTTAAACTAATTTAAAAATCAAAAACCATCTCAACGACAAATCTTTTTTTTTTTAAGCGACTTAAAAAAAGGATGAGGTTAACAACTTGACCGTTTTTTTTAAATAAACCTATCCGATCGAAAAATATAGATAATTTTCTTTACATTCTCCTCAATGGTGCAAAAATTACCGTATGTATAAATTGACAAGCCAACCGGATACATTTAAGTGGGTCAAAATGTCAAAATCGAGCTGTAAGACTGGTAATGTAATAGCAGTGAAAGTTATTTAACACTCCCATGTTACCAATCACTAAGTAATTAGGTACAGAAAGGTACATTCTAGTTATAGTAGTTTTGCTACAGATAAGTAGCATTTGCAGTACAAATGTACGGGTTCCGGAAAGCTCCAAAACCGTTGGAGAAGTTGTTGGAAATTTATGGAAAATTTAATAGGAATTCATTTTGGAAACGGAAAATTTTGATCCTCATTAAAATTTCTGAAAATTTTCAATGTGAAAACGCAATTTTGGAAACTATTCATGTCATTCTCATTCATCAGGCTCATCAGTAATTTGGAGTCCTCATATAAGACTTGACTGTCTTTTAGTCTCAACATGTTTTAAAACTTTTAAGTTGTCTTTTGGAGTGTCCAAAAAAATTCAAGATTTCGCGTATAATTAAATACTTGTAGTTATCTGAATAATTTACAACGTAAATGATTTCCTTGAAACTGAGTCAATTTTTTCTAATCTATGAAAAACTGAATATAAAAAATCGTTTGTTGGTCACAATCATTGTGTTAAATTGAGAAAGGGTTGGGACCTCCTAGTAAGTATATCAGTACTTGTGACAGGAGACCCCGCTCTTCCAGCAGCAAGCAGCTGTGTAATCTAGAACCATAAGACTTGAGGTCTCTTACCAATGATAATAAAAGTCAAATTATTAATATCCTCGTAAGGCCCAAGGTCCTACCTATAGAACTTATTTAGTTCGATTAAATTTAAATCATATTCAATTAGGACAGAGTTGCATTTGTTTTGTATCGTGCAATTTTCAAACAAAATAAAATCAACTGTATTCCGTGCACTATAGGTTCAAATTCCAGTGGCAAATTTTGGATTTTTCATTTCTATGGCTGGCCAAATGGCCAAATGGCCAAATGTGACGTTTAGCGTCGCAATAATTAGGGTAGACTGCAGAGTGAGACGGAAGAAAACTAACCTGAGTAAAATTTACAAGATGTATTCACAACAAAAAAAAACTAACTAAAAGAAGGACAAGGTCGTGAGTCTTTTCTGAGCTGGCACTACACAGTTAGGTCGGAAACAAGCCCTTGATAGGGGTCACTTCCCTGCACTACGGTTTCGCACTTGTAGAGGAGGCCGTCATCAGCAGGGTTCCGGATCCTCAGCCGGAACCTTCCGGAACATGAACGGGAGCACGCGCAGTGGGGTCGGTGTGTTCCAATTGAAACCCCAGACTTGGTCCCTGGAATTCCGGTAAAATGGCCATTTCAAGAAAAGTCCGATTTTTAACTAGTGACTGCGACATCCGGATTTAGGCCAAATTAATGTGCTAATTGAACAGTAGGCTGGTTTAGTGAACCCCAAAGCATTTAAATGGTGATCAATGATGTGGCAGTCACAAGTAGAAACATCATTATTTTTTTAAACAAGGAAGAAAGTGAATCGAAAGCTATTAAATCTACTTCTACTAACATAAAAACAACTAAAGGCATTACCAATGCATGAAAACTACAATTCGGAATGTAATTTTGTACTATTAAAATAGATTTAAGCATAACTTTAACTATGATTTCCAAGATTTTTACAAAGTGGGTAGACTTATATTTCTAGAAGGATTGAGAAACTTATTATTTCCAACGTTAGTTCTATAGGAAATTACAGTTAATAAAAAGTTAGTGAAATATGTACCCAGTAAGAACAAAATGTAAAATGATTGCATGAAGAATATGTTTCCTTACTATGCTATTAACTACGGAAGTTACCTTATTCTAAAAACTACAAAATATTCAAAACACTCACCCTATATGATATTAAGAGGTTAAATTTGGCAATGAAAAGTTATAACTAATTCTAAGCTCAGCAGGTCAAGCGGCATTTCATAAATTGGTGTGATATATGAATTCTTCTATTTTCGTATTAAAATATACACCTTCATTAAATCTTTAAATCAATGAAAAGTCGGTTAGTAAAGTTATTCGAAATTAAATCTTAACTCATGCGTATTGAGTTCAGAATACTAGTAAAGATGTTGTAAAATCTCGTTTGATACGTAACTTAAAATCAAACTCTAACCTTAACACGTACACATAGAATTCAATTTACCAAATGCTTTTGCTAATGTTCAAAAAGGCGACTTATGTGGAGAGTAACCAGAAGAATGCCAAAAGCACAAAATTAAATCCGACAGGTTCCCGTTTGTGTCAAACTATGTTAATGAGCCATTATACCTATCTTTGATTAGGTGGCCAACTGGTCAAGGCCTTTTGTCTAAATAGTGATTTGCAAAATCTTTACTATTTCTAACTTTACGGCCCGATTTGAACAATGATTAAGACATGTTTAAGATCTTGGAAAGATCTGTAAAAGATCGATAACTAAACGACATGTCAAAATTGACGTTTATTTCGATTCCGCTGTGATCCAAATAAGATCTATCTACGATATTTCTAACATCAAAGTGACATTGATTGCCCGAATCGAGCTGCTTCTGTCAATTATACGACATACAAATGATATCTAAATGAGAACTTATCTCAACCAGAAATTATCGTTATAGTATCTCGTTCTTCGAATCGGGCCGTAAGAGGGAAGATCTTTGCGATCCTAACGAAATAACGGTCCTTTTTCTATGAAATTTCCATTTCGGGAGAAAACGATACTAGTAACTAAATCTTAATAAATCACTTTGATTTTGATGTCAATCGCTTCAGCATACTTAATATATTCTAGGTTTATAGGTTTCGCTTTAAACTATTTATTTTTTAAACGAAAATTATAAACCTAATTTTTTTTTTGTGTCAATAACATACTAAAAAATCATGGAGAATGGAAAATATTTAGAAGTGGAATAAACATTTACTATCTTACATTTATATGGATGAGTAGGTCGTATGCTTCCCTCTTAAATCTTTCCTAAATCTTCAGTAAATAATTAAAAACCTTGGTGATAATCAATCAAGAGGATAGGTCACTGTCATTTTCCTATAAAAACGTAGTCTTTTTTCCTGTCTGGACAACAGGTGTAGTAAACGTGCAGACAAGGTGTTACATTAAATATTGTCACAGTATTCAGCCGAAACAGCATGCAAATGTTAAAATGTACTTATAATCTACTTATTCTAATCCCTATATGTTAATATCACATATCCATATATTCCTTCACTGAAGAAAAACAATATTCTTGAAGCCACTTAGTTAATACATTCTTAAATTCTAAATCGTGCTAGAGCTTGACACTATCAGGTCGTTTATTTAAAAAATTCTATGCAAGTATTAGTCTTAGCCTGAGGAAAATTTTAAAACATACATAATATCAAATAGAATGCCAAGTCATATCCATATACACACAGTTATTTACTTAGATACTGATTACTGACAGACAACGCACAGCCTAAACCGTTAATGTTCTGGCTTCGAAATTCGAAACATAATACGAGTATTTTCCTCAAATGCTGCCGGGCTAAACTAAGAATTGGTTCGTCCAAATTCAATCCCCAAAGATAATGAAAATGGGGTAGTATTTTGATGACTTCCTCCTTTGATGTTTATGCTTTACGGATTCGATATTGAAAGAAAGCTACTCGTATTTGGACCGTTAAGTCGAATCTTTAAACGAAATAACAGTTATCATAGGCTAGAATATGTATAAAATATAAATTTTATACATATTCTAGCCTATCAGCTCGGATCTCCACATGATATATAATGAAGTAGAATTAATAAGCAAGCATCCATAATTAATTAGAGTCTAATATTATAATCGTGTTGCAAATGTTCTCATATATCATTAATGTCAAGGTTTTTTTACATAACCTGCTGTTGGCCAAGATGCAGTTTTGACCAATTTCAATTTAAATATATGAAACTGGTTTCGGTTTTGGTAAAACACAAGTAACTTCATGCAAATTACGCGCATATACACAAAAAATTTGCAAGTTAGTGAAAATATTTTTTATTTTGATGACCTGTCTGACCTAGTGGATAGTGACCCTGTCAGTCTATGAAGCCGATGGTTCCAAGTTCGAATCCCGGTAAGGACATTTATTTATGTGATGAGCACGGATATTTGTTCATGAGTTTTCTATGTATATAAGTACGTATTTTTATTTATTTAGTACGTATTTTTCTATTTAAACATGTATATCGTCGTATTGTACCCATAGTACAAGCTTTGTTTAGTTTTCGGCTAGGCCGATCTGTGCAAGTATGTCCCCAAATATTATTTCTGCTATAGATCTGCTTGTTACATAGGTATCTATTTGGTTAATCATAGTTACATTTAAATTACCTAATGCTTCTGATACTCATTTTATTTATTTATTGTATTTTAATATACTTTTGGACTAAAATAGTGATACATTGATCAATCTAGATATTTATATAATAGGTTCATATTGAGTCAGTTTCTCGATTCTAAATACTTCATCAAAATATACCTAATTCAGCAAACTTATAAGCCTAAGGGTCCGTTTCACAAAGTCTGAGTAAAATATTGGATAGATAATTAACAAATAAATTAACTGCCAGATAAAACTTCTTTTAAAACTTAGCACTTTATCTACCAGTTAAGGTTATTTGAAGATTGTGAAACGCCAACAGCTTATTCAAGACTTTACATGGACATTGTGAAACAGACCCTAAGTTTAATATAACATAATACAATATTTCTATCTAATTCAGGTTTTCCCAAGAAATTAGAACGTGATTTATTTAAAGGTAGCCAGATCTAATAGGTACAATTAATTTCGCATCAACACAATCGTGTATATTTCACATTCTTTCAAATGTTACACCATATAGTTGTGACATTATAGCGATACCAGTTTGCAACCAAATTAACTTCATCGCTATTTTAATTAACGATCGATATTGATAGGTATATAATGATCTAGATTAATAAAGTAGTTCAAGTCTGGCAAAAGAAATAAGTTCAAACAAATAGACCAAAACTGGCTACTGGCAGGCAGATGATGCAATTGAATTGTGGTATTTGTGTAAATGAGTTTTTCCAAACTTTGAACTTATACTTATTTACCTATTGATTATGATATTTTGTATGTAAGTTCTTCTTTACTTCTTAATTTATTATTCTTATTTCTTAAAACCCATATTTTTTCTCGTAAAATAAAAAAAATAAGTAAGTTTTCCTTTGGATTTGACGTGTAATAGAGATATACTTACACATTTTATAGTAAATTGCTTAACTCGTTAGCGTCTTTCCTGTAGATTGCAAAGTTAGCGAATCCAAAGCTAACTGCACCCTTACACTACTCACTCACTGTTACTAGCGACATCTGCACTTTAAAGTTTACAACCTATACATTTTTACTGTACATAAGACTCAAATAACAAAAGCGCGATATGTATATGTATATGTGCCCCAGTCGTAACCTTTTATTGTATTATCCACATAAGTGATATTGCAGGACATTTTTTGTGTCGAATTTTCCATCATAAATTTTCTGATATAACCATATCCTTGTTTTAAATTTTAAATCATTTACTTTATATATGTATTCCTAGTGACTGAATGTATTACAGTCGCCATCATATATATCAGGGCGGTCAGATTGTATTCTAAAATGTGTTTGACCGATGAGAGTAATTTAACCTTTTCGCCGCCACGTAAATGAAGTAAAAAAGTGTCATCAACGCCACGTCAAACATTGCACGTATACAAACCTGACCAAAACTACGACTTGATATGAAGTCGCGGCGTGTGGGACACGAAATGTACTGACTTTATATCAAGTCAATGGCGGCGAAAAGCGTAAGAACATTGTCAAGATGAACCAGCAAAGATGTCTAATACAACAAGTTCCGTAACATTTCTGCTGAATCTCCTAATGGCCGATTACACAGGCATGCAGTGACCGGGTGTGCCAACACTTGCACAAGTCAACGGTCATCTAAATGTCACTCACTGCCGCTATACGCTTCGCAGTTGGGTAATGTTACAGTGTTTGATTTTGTGAAAGGATCAATGTGTGCTTGGTTATGTTTTATGGGATGGGTCAATGGGTTCAATCCAACGAGCCTAAATAAGCTTGATATGGTCTTGCAATTTAGAGATAGTAGATTAGAACGAATAATGAATTAATAGAATTAAATGTAAACGTAAAATAAGTACTTTTAGTGATAAGTATTTTTAATCTAAGAAGGGTGTTATCAGTTTCATTTATACGATATTTCTTTGAGGGTATAGCCTTCGCATATGGAGTAATTTACTTGACTCGGCGAAGAGCAAAATTGTATTTTACAAGCTTTTATTTAACTTGCTCTGTTAGTATGTAAGTTTGTTAGTTAGTGTGGGTCTTGGAAGCTAAATTTGACCCACTTTTCGATTTTCGATTGAGCTGAAAATTTGTATACATATGTAAGTCGGGTGACAGTGCCATATTATGGTACCATCGAGCTGATCTGATGATGGAGACAGGAGGTGGTCATAGGAACTGTGATGAAACAACGCAACCTTAGTGTTTGGGTGTTTTAGAATTGTCTTGATGAGTATTCATTGCCTGTGGAAAGAAAAGTACAGTCAGCGATAATAGCTTGTACCAAAAATGAAATTTTTGCCAAAAAATTTCTTTTCCTGATGTATCCAATGTATATAATGGTTTTCGTATAAGTTTTAAGTGAAATTGTGGATGAATAACTGTTAGGTAAGAGATAAAAAATCTAGCTAATTGGAGCGGAAAAGTACAATAAAAACACTAGATTTACTTATATCAATAAAATCAGGCGGCACATTATTGTTGACTCGTTGTCGTAACTGAGATTGTCGCAACTTTTTCCGGTTTTATGAAGTTACAAATAATACACAAATGCTGTTCCTAAAAAGCTCTTTAACTTGTAGACAAAATTATTTAGAATTCTCGATTTCAAATATGACTCAATAGTATTTAATACACTCGTGATATAATAGAGAGCTTTTCAGTCGAGTACCGTGCCTAGGCAACTAAGCTTGTTGGGCTGCCTAAGTAAGGTATGAGATTGAAAAGCTTGATTATATCACTATTGTATACAATACTTTTTAAGTTGCCATTTTATATATTGTATATGTGTAAGTCTATATATATATATTGTATTATATTATATTGTATATTTATTAGTATATTAGGTATTGTTTTAATACTTATATAAGTAGAATGTGTGTTTGTGTTTAATAGTCTCCATATTTAGCTCCTTGCACTACCTGTTGACTTTTGTATGAGTTCTAAATTTCCTGCTACCTAAAGGTTGTCTGGAAGAGATCGCTTTTTAGCGATAAGACCGCCTGTTGTTACCTGGTTCTATTTTCCTTTAAAATTCATTTTTTTCTTTTACATGTATATAAAATGTATGATTGTTGGTGCAATAAAGAATATTTACTTACTTACTTACTTTTTCTACGAGTCATCAAAAAAAATATTTTTTTACTATAAGACCTAAATAATTAAAGAAAGTTGGTAAGTGTCTAAGTAGACAAAAATATACATAAGCGCGCGACTCTCGCCCCGCGCCCGTTTAGTCTTTTCTATGGGAGCGCGGCGGCACGTGATTGGTAATTTTTTTTTTATAGTTGACTGCAGCGTATCGAAATGAATCTTAGTGTTGAGTGGGAGCCCATACATGAAAAGTACGGAATTATAGTTTGGTATACGAAATCTTAATTCAACCATTACAGTCGACGAGTAGAAAAAAACTATTCTGGTAGAGAATGTCTTTTGGCATTATCCGTCATTTGTACATAATTTGATATCTTTGTGTTAAATACATATATTAGTGGCAAATCCAAACAAATTAAATAACACTATACTAATGAGGTCTGCCTACCCCATTTCTGAATTAACTTCTCATGCGCAGGCGCATTGTGATACAATAATCACTCGTATTGTTGCATTTCTTACGGCTCTTATGGTAACGGTTATTGAAATGTCACTTTTTGTCTGTCATTGTTATGATAAGTGACATAGACCTTGTTTTAACACTTGTCTGTGAATTTGTGACCTTATTTCATTGTGGTAAGGTTAAAATTTGTGTTATTGGTGAATTACTTGTAAAGGATTAATTTAAAATGTCATCCATCAGTTAATTCTGGAAGGTATATATTATATGCACAGTATTTACAAATTTACATGGTTGTACAAATAACATCAAAGTAAATAATTATTATGAAACAATTGTACGATATGAAATACAAACATTAACAAACAACAATTTTTTCGTATTTGGGCGGCAGTATGTTTTCATACCGTTATAAAATAATTCCTTTTTAATGCAAGTTTTATTAAAACATCGTTAAAAGCTTGCCTCATTCCAAATTACAGCTTAAACATATTCCCAAAACAATCAACAGACTCCAAAATGGCCTTTTCATACTTCACTCCAATTTATTAATCTGTGGTCAGCGCCTGAAACAATAGAAAATAAACCTTAGTTCTTTACTTTAAGGTTGTCTTTGCCTTGCTAGCGAACTGGCACGAAGAAATCTGTGACAACATGG
Organism: Cydia pomonella; assembly: GCF_033807575.1. Lineage (NCBI taxonomy): Eukaryota > Metazoa > Arthropoda > Insecta > Lepidoptera > Tortricidae > Cydia > Cydia pomonella. The sequence continues at coordinate 5,554,305 of NC_084725.1, read as the reverse complement.
TAGATATTAAAAGAAAAAGTCGATGACCAAAGTCATTTGCTATATTAATAGTGTGATATGAAATGGAATTGGATATAAAATTACATTGGTCACGAAGAAATCGTGTAAACTTATCTACCTACTTATTGGAATAGATTTGTCATTTTCACATGTTTTTTAAACACTGATTAAATTAACTTAGGAAAAGTTTTAAAACTGTATAAACACAAAATTGGTATGAATTCAGAGCGGTTGTATGCTTGTTTGTCGCTGATACTATAAAAAAACTAACTACTTTAAAAATACCGATTTTTACTTTATATCTATAAATTTTTGGATACACCATAAGTAATTTCTATACATTATTTGGCTGGAAATCAAATCATAAGTCATAACATTGTTGGTGTACATTTAAAATCGTAATACGAGATAAATAGTATGTAATGAGTTTTTTTTTTGTATGTAATAAGACCTTTAGATTTTGCTCATAAGGTCATCCACACAAGTCATCGACCTCTGCCACCTGTCACTTCACATTCACCCGAAGTCCTTCTAGAACCTACTAGAAGGTTCTCTCGTTCTAGAACAAGAGACCTTTGTAACCAGAACCATTTCGATTAACTCTAATCGCCCATTTAAAAGCGTGAAGATAGAACAAGTTTTCTGACAACGGGTCACGATTCTTCTCACTTTCTTATAATGTTTCACGATTTACTTAAAATGTACACCTTATTATTAACATCATAGGGTTCCTTTCAGATTAAAAAACGTTTGCGAGATAAGATTTTTTGTAAGTTGTCGAAAAGTGAAACCAAATTGCATCAAGTATCGCCTTTTGCATCGTATGTGAAGATTAAAGTACCTAATCGATGCTACCTTTATCATGCTAATTTAAACCTTTTATAATTGGGATATGGTTGTTTTTCCCCTAACAAAATCCGTTTGTTGGATTGCTAAGGATTAATTTGTAAAGCTTTAAATTGTGTAATGTGTATTTATATTGATTGATTGTTGTGAAATTAATGGTGGATTTATTGTTTAGCGTTACTCCATACTGTTTTATTTGTTAGCCCTGAGGGATAAAGTTAACTACCAATATTACACAATATATAAAAGTAATATTATAGTATGCATAGTCTGTCAAGCCAAATCCTTCAATAGAAAAAAGCGGCAAATTTAAAAAATGTAGGCGCGAAGGGTTATCACCCCATAGAAAATTTGAATTTTGCGCCTTTTTCTACTGACAAAGTTGTTTGACAGACTATATATATTTATTTCTACTTCACCGTATTCGTGTAAAAAATACGGAGGGGGAATCGAAGGTAAAATTAAACTGTAATTGCAGTTTAAGTACCGATTTAAACTATACCGACAACCGCCAATAAAGTGTTTTGACAGCGTACTTAAGTATGTGTAAATAAAAATAGCATTAGGTACGTTTGACTTGTGAAACAAAAAAAAACCCTCTCTAATACAGATTAAAATAGAATACATAATGTATTAACTAACTAGCTTCAAGCAACACCGGCTTCCGACACGTCTGAAGGGAGGACCCCAAGCAATATCGTACCGTACAAATCGTTCTGCCATTTTTTTGCACTTCTCACTACTTACAAAATCTAATCTATAATGACGACACATATACATAGAAAATGACACACGTCAAAGACAAATCTTGCACACCTCGATCTCTTTTTATGTACAGTCGAGTCACAACACGCACCACTCTATGCCCAGTTGGGCATGTGATTCGGCAGAGGGGAGATAGTGCGAATGCCGACTCCCTCTAACTGGTACCAAAGTTTCGGGAAACGGGCTAAAATAACCACTATACTCAACGAGATTTCTACTACATGCTTTAAATGTTTAAGCCTACCAAAGAGCAATCAACATACCGTTTTAAAATAATGTCCGCCATATTAGCTATTTGACCGCAAACCATTTTATGACCACACCGAATCGTTTAGCAAGTGGCACGGCTGGAATTGAAGGGACGACCCAGTGTCAGCGGATGAAGACGCTAATCATCATGAAGAATTTATTGCATTGACGCGCCATTTCGTATCTCTCTCTCTATAATTATTAATTATGTTGATGCCAGCAGTCCGCGAGTGGGACAACAATATAGCTATGCGCGAGATAGGAAATGCTGGAAATTCTTCGTGCTTAGCGTCCTTACTTTTGTCAATGTATGAAAATACATAAATCTAATAAAAAACAGTAGAAAACAATGTAGAATTATTTTTTCTAACTTGTAGAATAAAGAGCTTTTGCCTAAAAACACGATCTACGTTTGTATACAATAATATATCAAAAATACTTTAACGTATAGAAGGTAACAAATCTACCCATCCACCTCTACTTTCTCTGTTTACTTCCTTTTTATTGTAGGAAACAAATCTTCGAGTCTATTTAACCCCTTATCGCATGTAATATAAAATATTTGTTAAAATTTGAACTTTAATAGCTGTCAATAGAATTGGATATCATATCCGCCATATATGGCTTTCTGCGGTAAAGGGATAAAACAATTTCTCAAAGTCAGTTTACAAACTAAAGAACATATATATGCAACATGGTTATCCGTCGTACCCATAGGTATACTAGAACGCGGATGTGAGATATTATAAAAAAACTAATAAAAAAGGGTCCGGCGTACAAAAAAGTCGTTTAGCATAGATATATTGTAGTAAGTAGTTGTAGAGTCAAAATAATTTGTTCTGTTTTTATTTCAAACACATTTCATTTTTGTTAATCAAACAAAAGTCAACCGTAAAACAAAACTGCTGCTGCGACTGAGCGAGACACTTGTTAACTTAAGTTTAGTATCTACATTACCAACGAACATAAACCAGTACAACCTTACAAACCATGTCACCTTACAGGATATAGTCGACGTCAAAACCATGTCAACAAATACGGCTTATTCCAACAAAATAAGGTTTAAAATTCTTTGACATCTACAAAAACGCTGGCACTGGCACCGCGCGCAAACCTGCATCGCACTGGGTCACTACATATACCTCCTTACTTTTGTAGAAAAACGACTTATGTGCGTTAACCTTTAAAAGCACTAAGACCTTTTTGAAAATGAGACTTGTAGTGTCGAGTGTTCACGGATATCGATACAGATCTCGACCGATTACTTTTTATCGACGATTTTATCGATAGTTTTTGCGAGACTCAAGTGTGACTAAGTGATGATCCTTGTTAATTTGCGATATCTATACTTATTGCGGATGAAAAAGTCGCAACCTATTTTCTTTTTTTCTGTCTTTAATTTTACATATAAATAACATATATTAATTACTTACTAAAATATGACATACAAACAGCAACAAAGCAACATATTGAACAAAGCATTATCAAATTTGATTAGGTACATTTGTGACAAAGAAGCGTAAACAATGTATCTATTTATTGCCTTTTATGTTCATTTGTTTGTACTATTACAGCATTAAGTTATGTTATTACCTATTCTTTATATTTGGAACACCTAGGCGTATCCAAAATACCTTGATGTTTATTGTTTACTGTAAACCTAAAATAAATACCTACTTGCTCAATTCGTCCTCCTTGTGTCGTGTTTTCTTCATTGCAGAGGGTCGTGGCGTCGTGGCCTCCGTGAATTAATTAATTACTTGCTCAATTGAGTCAACACTATTTATCATAAATATACTGCCAAAAAGTGAACTACAGACTTTAAACTGTAATATTTCAAACATGTTTATTTTTAGAGACAGTAATCCTAGAATACGTTAGAATTTATGATTTCAATCGCGCATAAATATCAAATACATTGAGGTTAATGGTTTGGGCTACGATCGCCAACTGTTAATATCGATATTAGCATATTAAAAAAACAAGAACAACACTATACGCCCTTATGGTATATAGACTACACATGAATATTGGTATACCGTGATTTTAAGCTACCAGTAAAAATATGAACATATACTTGACTGCATAATTATACTGTCTAGACTAAGGTATGTTGTAATTGCGTTATAATTGCGTCAAATCCGGTAGTTCTTATTTGTTACAGGCTTCTTCTTGTTTATGATGTTGGCCCAATGACTAATCTAAGTTTGATACCTCGAGACCCGAACGAAAAAAAAAATTCGCGGTTGAAAAACTAGTCCTTTAGCGTTATAATCGCCCAATAAAAAACAAAAACTGAAATTTTCGCTGGTTTTTCGATTTTTGGCAAGTTGCGTTCGTTCGGCGCTCGAGGTTTGCAAAAAATAAGAACTATCGGATTTGACGCACACGAACACCATACTTTCAGGCAACAAAGTTGTCAGGAAATAGTAGCGAGAACAAGTGCCTATAATTTATGTTAATCTACATACTTAAGCTACATGTAGAAATACGTGGAATCCAGCGCTCACAGATCTTCGCAATAAGCGCAACCACTTAGCAATTGACCAGTATACGCGTGAGCCCTGATTAAAAATAAATTAAACGAGGTTTGGGGTCAAGTAACAGCTAGCTCCGAGGCCACGTGTAGACATGTTTTGAGATGCACCATGCAACATATAATATTGGCAACATTCTTGCGGTTTCAGGCATATTGTTACGGTACAATATGCCTTTTATCGCTCTAGAGGGAAATTGGTTTAACTTGTTCAGTCAAGGTATTAGATATCAACACGGACAAAGTGCCAAAAATATGTATGCACGCCCGTATTGCCCATATATTCAGGTAGGGTGCACGGTATACTAGGGTTATGTCTACATTAGCCCTAGAGGGTAACATTACCCACCTATAAAAACCCATTATTATTATTTTTTTTAACTACGTCGGTGGCAAACAAGCATCCGGCCCGCCTGGTGGTAAGCAGTCTCCGTAGCCTATGTACGCCTGCAACTCCAGAGGAGTTACATGCGCGTTGCCGACCCTAACAAGCCTCCCTCCCCTTGTTGAGCTCTGGCAACCTTACTCACCGGCAGGAACACAACACTATGAGTAGGGTCTAGTGTTATTTAGGTTCGGCTTCGGTTTGTAAGGTGGAGGTAATTCCCCAGTTGGGCTCTGCTCTAGATCTGGAATGACATCCGCTGTGCTGTGCCCTACCACACAAAGCGAGATGACATTCACAGTGCTCATACTTCTCTTCTCATTTTATTCAATTCATAAATTCTTTGAATCGACCCCCAAAGATAGATGACTCTTTATTGGCCCACCTCAGTAAAAGGTACAGCTTAAAGAAAAACAATTGATTAATGATAGAGACAGACAACAGGCGATCTTATCGCTAAAGAGCGATCTCTTCCAGACAACCTTACTTAAAGATTGCCCTAAACGGATTAACCACATGATGTCGTTTTTAATTAATTATTTAACCATTAAAATAAGGTTTTGTGGGTGGGTAATGTTACCCCTTAGGGTGAATGTAACCCGAGTTTACTACATATTTTTGGCACTTTGTCCGATTCGATATGTAATATACCTTATCAGGATCTTTACGACTTAAGACATAAATAAAGTCAATTAGGTACTTTTTGTAATTTTTTTTAATCGAGTATATAAATAATTTTACTACGTGTAATCGAGTACTATATTTAATTGTTTCCTGCTCACAACATACATTAAACATGCCTTGTTTAAAAGCATTCAATCGTTTACAACATCAAAAACTCGATAAAAATATTATCTGAATTAAAATTATACGAATATGGCATTAATAATTAAGGTCTGTTTTTTTAAATACGTCGTCGGTGGCAAACAAGCATACGGCCCGCCTGCTGGTAAGCAGTCTCCGTAGCCTATGTACGCCTGCAACTCCAGAGGAGTTAATACATGCGCGTTCTGTTTAAGTAAAGAACGTTTCGTTTATAAAATTAACTTTATTTCTTAATCTTACCAAGTAAAAAAAAAATGAGTTACTCATCCTTTCTAATCCTTATGTTATTAATGTTAACACACTACTTGGAAGTAGACCGTTTTTAATAAATTTAATATTAAATTGACATTAAGCGCAGCTAAAAAATAAAGAAAAATGTCAAAATTCTTAAAATTCGATTGGAAAACGTGGTGAAACTGACTTACTCTTGAGGTCCACGGTCCACCAATGCATAAACCAAAATATCTAGGTTCGTCAGTGAATTTAGGCTACCAGTCTGACAATGACAATTTTAAAACATATTTTTGGATGCCTTACTCGTTAGCTTAACAAGCGTAATGCAATAAAGCGTAATCGGCCCTCATTATCCAAGATGGCGGAGAAAGCGGAAGTACCCGATAACTTTCAAATTAGCGTTGATTTTGGGAGAAACAGAGCGGTGTATTTTGTCACAAAATTTTTAGTGCATGGACTTTATAGTCATAGACTAAATCTTTAAATTGTATAGAGACCGTGCGCGTTGGAGGGTCTGCCATCTTGTGACCTGAATCGGAACCATAAACATGTACATTTACACGTCACGTGTCTTCTTGTGCATAGTAAGTGGTGCCATCTTGTGGGCTACATCGGAATAATAAACATCACATTTACGCCTCGCGCCAAAAATCTGACGGCTCCAGTGCTGCCTCCTACAGTTCATGCACGCTCCCTATACCTAAGTAACACATTAAATTTAGCATACCGAATCTAAAATAATAATAGCACATTAAACAGCATAATTTATTTATTTATTAAAAACTTTATTGCACAAATTAACAGAAAAGAGTAAAAATGGCAGACTTAACGTCTTCGTTCATTCTCTACCAGTCAACCATTGGGCTAAGCAGAAATAATAAGTTTGGTGCAGGATGTTAGAGAGATGGCTCATAAAAGGGTAGATATAAGTCAAATTAAAATAAGTTAAATTTTAATCAATCTATTGAAGGTCATCTGGCAGAGAATGCCTTCTGGGATTAAGTTCGCCTCGTGTACAATTTTTACTGTGCAATAAAGTTTAAATAAATTAACATTTTACTCGTAGGTGGCGTAAGAGAGTCTGATAACGCGAGTAACACGACTCGTGGTCGTGTCAAAATGAGAAAACCATATCAAAATGTGAAAACAGAATCAGCTTCCTGGAAGCTGTATAGATAAAAACGACTACGATTATCAATGGTTTATAGCCAGCGATGTAGGTAATTAACACACTTAGCGATCAGCACCATCTGGTGTGATTTAGGTTAAGCCTCTTTCGATCGATGGTATAATAGTTAGCAGCATTTTGAGCCTATCTAATGATCAACCGTAATTTCGTTAGGAAGATTAAGTAATAATTCACGTCTTTAGAATTAAGATGCTCAAGATGAGATGCCAAAAGTTCGATAATTCTTCTTTGGGCTCGATAGGTAGTCGTTCTTTTATAAGTGTGTGTATTTTTGAAAATGTCCGAAGTTTATTAGTTTGTCTGTAGTTCTTAAATGGACACAGTATTGTATGGAAAGAGCGCTTACTGTATGGCATAGTATATTTCGATGCTAGTACGGAAAGAATGACATTTCCGCACGTGTATCGAATGACGTTTTTTAACACAGTTGCACTACGGTTTATGAATTGTCAAGTAACAGACAACGATGGTACTGTCAAGTTCACAAACATCTTTACAAGCCAAACGCCCAAAAAATTATGCACAGTGGAGGCCTGTGACACTAACAATAAGGTAGTGTAAATATATTTTTGGAACGTAAGCGTGTAAAGATGTTTATGAACTCGACCGTACGAAGTCGTTGTAGGAAGCATTTTATGGTTTTGAAAACAAGTTATCTGTTCTCAATATTTATCTTTTTGATACTTGTTTCTTAAGTAATTGCTTGTAGCATCATTTAATTGGCTTACTTTTGTAATTTAAAGTAGGTGTTTGCGGTTAAATTTTATATTAGACTATCTGTTGTTTCATATCATTCATGTTTGTCGATATATCTTGAGTTTTAGAGACTTGTTTCTTACTTACGGGTCACTTACGGGTTAAAATTATCGTAACAAAAAACTTTATAACTTACTAATGAATTGTTAGATATAAAAAAAAAACGTTACTTATTGTTAAGGCTAAGTAGCTAGTAAAACATATATAGAAACAAAAACTTACTAATGAATTGTTAGATATAAAAAAAAAACGTTACTTATTGTTAAGACTAAGTAGCTAGTAAAACATATATAGAAACAAAAACTGACCTTGAAACTGACAACTGTCACCAAACTGATCTATTTAACAGATAATCCTATACCAAATTGCATTACGGAAAAAAATAAACGGAATTTCCGCTACTAAAATATCCATTCAAAATATGATAAGGTTCATTTTAGACAATGATATAACACTTCATAATAGTATAGAAAAAAGCCCCATTGTGTGGTTATGACACTGTTATGTCACAATTGTCACAATCACAATGTGACAGTAGTTAGTGTAGTGATGCATGACTAAGTATAGTGAACAATGTCACTCATATATGGAGTCCCTTACTGTCCATTTTAGGCCTAATCTGTATGAGAACTTGAGAAGTAAACATTAGGTACATATTTGTTATCTAATGTTGTTATCCTTTAAGTTAAATTAATTAAATAACAATCAAATTATTCTTGTCAATAAAAGATGAAATTTTTTCTTAAAAACGATGTCGAAGAGTTGATAGCTAAGTGGCTCTTGTGGATTAATATTTGCAATATTCTTTTTTTATTTGTATCTATAGTACGTGTCATCCACGATGACGTGCAGATTTTTCAAATCTAAGCGGTCTTAACATAACCATACGACTCAAGGCACGCGTCTTCGTGAATGACACGATCCATAACGTTAACTGATATGAGGTTGGATGGGATGGGGTACGGGAAACACTGGTAAACATTTATACCTACTGTTTCTCTCGCTCTGAATAAATTATACTAAGTAACTATGTTTCTTTTATCCAACATGACCTTGTATCATTCTTGTCTGTTAATAAAAATACACAAATTACGTTGATTTAAGCTTTCACAATTTTTAACTTAAATTTACCTCCGACTTTTCGTGGACGGCGTTGTCCCCGTGGTCTCGGAGAAGACTGGCTAAAGTTGACATCAACATCTCCTAGCCGCGCGAGTTTTTCGAACTACTCGCACTTGGTTTTGTTTAATTTAATACGCGATTAATTCCCGTTTTTATACTAAGCAAATTATATGCTATAAATGTTATAATAGCATTTGGTTTCTAATATTTAAGTCAGAATGAGAACGTTTCGTAGGTTCTTATACTCTTCTAATTAAAATTATATTTTAACCTTTGACTTCAGTATTCATCCATCAGTCAATGTAGCGTGATGTTACAATTATACTTAGGGTTCTTACGTAAAGGTTTCGAGTGGTAATGTATTGGTACATACTTTTACAAATTTTTCTTTTTTTTTTTTCAAAAAAGCGAAACCTATAAACCTAGAATATATTATGCTGAAGCGATCGACATCATAATCGAAGTGATTTGTTAAGATTTAGTACTTGAAAACCGTTTTCTCCCGAAATTAAATTTAAATAGAAAAGCTATTCTTCCCTCTTCATTATCGCAATTTACCAATTACAGGCAATAAAACAGTTAAGTAGTTAATAAGCGTTTAATAACTTGAATCTGTTAGATTTACCGGCCGAAAATAGAAAGCCAATGGAGATGCGCGGGAGCATCACACACACACACACACACACAGTTTATAGACGCACACATATCTACACCGTTTGACCTTTCATCGGAGATTGTGAAAGTACCTATGTAAGGTTGCGTTTATACTGACGTAGGATGCTTTTGGGACACGGTAAGATTACATCGATGACATGCAACTGATGATTTAAGAAATAGTTACTTATATTTTAATGGCCTCCTAGCGTAGTGAGTACTCTGCCTACGAAACAGGAGGTTCCGGGTTCGAATCCAGCGGGCTTAGCACGGTCGCATTTTAACGCCTGTCACCATGTCTATCACATTCTAACAGGTTTGTAAGTGCGAAAGAGACAGGCATAGTGACAGGTGATAGAAATGCAACCATGCTGCCAGTGCCACCGCTGGTAAGGGCATTTGTTTCTGTGATTATTTCTTACAAATATTTGTTCCTGAGTCATGGATGTTTTCTATGTATTTATTTATATACTTAGACATGAAATCGCAATAGCCAAGGACCACGTAACTTTTTTTTTATACTTCGTCGGTGGCAAACAAGCATACGGCCCGCCTGATGGTAAGCAGTTTCCGTAGCCTATGTACGCCTGCAACTCCAGAGGAGTTACATGCGCGTTGCCGACCCTAAACGCTCCCTACCCCTCGTTGAGCTCTGGCAACCTTACTCACCGGCAGGAACACAACACTATGAGTAGGGTCTAGTGTTATTTGGCTGCGGTTTTCTGTAAGGTGAAGGTACTTCCCCAGTTGGGCTCTGCTCTAGATCTGGAATGACATCCGCTGTGCTGTGCCCTACCACACAAAGGGAGATGATATTCACAATGCCCATACCTCTCTTTAGGACGTAGTTTAAGGACGTACCCGGGTCCCATGGGTGGGTCCGCACTAATTTGAAATTCAACTTTAGGGTATTTTTATTATATTCACCCACACCTTACCTATTATTGGGATGTCCAAACTTATATGAAGGCAAAAGTGGTGCAGAAAGTGGGGCTCAGTGAAAATTAAATTTAAATAAATAAATAAGTATCAGTTCCATTAATAAATCCTACTGGCACACAATAATCATATGTAAATCACAAATCATTTATTTCCTTGAAAAGGGATACAGTTACAGATATTCACGTTTGTTGTTGTCCTCCTTATTCACCTAAACAGTTAGAGCTATGGTGGGAAATAGAAGTTCAACCTTGTTATTCGAAGAATATATTCTTCAAATTTTGTAAAGCTATTAAAAAAGGGGGGTGTACATACAGTTGAATGTGTTTAATGACTCCTATCCATTGAAGTCGCGAACAGAATCTTACTAGATTCTAGGTTCAGTTCTACTGAACTGAATTAATGTGAGTGGACAAAACTAATACACAAAGTTACGTAGTAATGATCTATAAAGATCATAAGTTCAAATATTTAATAAGATGAGGTGAACGGCAACCTTGTGTACTCCGTATATTAGTAGACCATTCATATTTCAACCGGCGGTCAGTTCACTTGGCTGTGGTTTTCTCTTATTTACGTTTGTGGGTAGCACGAAAGAACAGTCATAATGCCCTTTAAATTTAAATTGAAGAAAAGAAAGATAAATAGAATAATTTACGGTCATCCAAGTAGCTACGTGGACATGAAGTATACAAAAAAATGCACAAGCGCGCATCGCTATCAAAGCGCCTTATGAAGGCTTCTGGTGACCAGAATGCTGGCCAATATCCCCCCCCCTAACGAACGACTTTTAGTTTTCTATTTATAAGTTTTTAATTTAACTGTTTATGATCAAAACTTGGAACGATCACTAATTTAGTTAAAGCGTCGATAATTAATTTTATCGACGAACACAAGGAAGCACAATAAACCTTATTGTGACTGAACCTGAAATCTTAATTACTGTACAGTTGTTGTAATCATCGAAGGCAACTCGCAAGGCCGAACTTAAACAATTTAGACCGGAAGTCGATCGGAACTATTGCACTGAGCGTGAAAGGTCATGTTTATATAATTTCAATGATACATAATCTTGAGCTTAGTAATATTTAGATATGTGACAATTCACATAGGAAATTAAATTAAAAGTCTTCTTTATTTCTTGACAGATATATGTCCAAGAAAGGAATTGAACGTTATTTTGATCAATTTAGAGAATTTAAATGTGAACTTATAAAACTTTCAAAGCTTAAAAAATCATTTTGTTTTAAAAGTTTATTACGTAGTTAACGAAGTGTAATCTAATCAATAGTGAAATCGTACGTACGATCTTACCGATAATTGCTATAGAGAGTTTCTATAATCTACACATACGTATGCATGTGCATCACATCACATTACAGGGTGAAATTGTTATGTTTGACCATACGCTGAGGGGTGAATATGTGGGTCATACTGAATAACTTTTACTATGGGGCCAACGCAAAAATCGCGAAAGAAAATCAGCTGTTTCTTAGAAAATACGTGTGATTCACCAATATGTATGAGACTGCAGATTTGTTTCGCGATTTTGGAGTTGGCCCCATAGTATAAGTTGTTCAGTATGACCCACATATTCATCCCTCAGCGTAAGGTAAAGTAACAATTCATGCTGTATATATAAAACCAATAATATAAGGAAAAACTCATAGCTGTAAGCATTTTTTATACATATGATACCATCGTAAATTTCCTCGATACTTCACTGGCTCCTGCCCCGATTTCTTCTGATTAGAATAAGTACATTTCTGAACCCCTTAAAGGATAATTTCAGCAATAAATTTTAGTCTATGTGTCTTTTCTCGGATCTTGAGCTATCTCCATACAACACTGAATAAATATCGGTTAAGCAGTTTAAGCGTGAAGACCTTACAGATAGGTTATTTTTGCATTTACAATTTATATTTCCCGCGATTTTGTCTTAGTGGGTTAGTGATGATGTTAATATTTTTTTTTGATAAAGGTCACTTCTGTGCATAATACAATAAAAGTTAGCGACTTTGAAGTTTGACTCTCAAATACTGAAAAAATGTATCCCGCCTGTAAATATGCCACGTAAAAATTTGCTTTACGGCCTGATTCGAAGAACACGTGTAATATCTTGGAAAGATCTTTAAAATATCGATAAATAAATGACATGTCAAAATTGTCGTTTATTTAGATTCCACTTTGATCCCAAAAAGACCTATCTACGATATTTCTAACGTCAAAGTGACATTTATTGCCCGAATCGAGCTGCTTCTGTCAATTATACGACATACAAACGATATCTAAATGAGAACTTATCTCAAACAGAACTTTTCGTTATCTTATCTCATTCATCAAATAGGGCCGTTAGATTCCCTTAAATTTGCGATATCTACAGGAAATACGTGAACAAGTTAGCTATAAAATGTGTATGACCCATAAATTTGTATCGATGATTTTCTTGAAAATGAATGCTTTCAATTTCAAATAACCAAGTTCATCAGACACCGTTAACACATCAAACAAAAGAGAAAACGGCAAACACTACACCGCTCGTTTCTCATCAAACAAATTTGGCCTTAATTATCACTGCGACATTTCTCGCCTTACTTACGAGAACTTATAACTGATAAGGTCAAATATCGGCTGTTCCGGCTTTCAGCACCTTGAGCACGTATTGGTTTATGATTGAATTATTTTTTATAATGAGACGTGAGAATGTATAGTCAACATCATAGAAATGTTTCCATTTCTCGTTTTGAATATGGTGGTATGACTTCCTAACCTAGTTGGCAGCATAAATATTTGTTCCTGAGTCATGAATGTTCTCTATATTTTTATAGAATTGTATTTATATACATCGTCTATTCGTAGTCTAGTCCATAATACAAGTCTTATTGAGCGTACTGTGGAACTAGATAAAATACTTGTAAAATGATCCCATAATATTTACATTTTTTTTTTAAACTTTAATAGGTATATTATGTGGTCATGAAACAAACAATTTTATTTACAATAACAATATACATAATAGATATATGCAGAGGATTACTATAACTAGCTTAAATCTAAAATAGGCCCTTGGGGCATTGTACCAAGGGTGCTGATGGCATTTCCTCGTTGTATCGCAACCAGACGTTTCGCGATTTCTGTAAAAAAACTTGTGCGCGCTGGGACCCCATGGACCTAGAGTTTCAACGCCAAATGGTACAAAATGGTACTCTTACCGAGGCTCTTATATTTATTACGTTTCAAACGTTTGGCGCTTTCCTCCGCTGCGCCCGCTTTTACATTAGTCCGTTAGAGGTAAGACGGTGCCAGCGTGTTTACTGATTTATTTAAAAGTGTTAAAATCTTTGACATCGACTGTACCGTCTGTACCTATAGTCAAAGTAATGTCAGAATTAATTTTTGACAGTTATGAATTGACTCTTATGTCTATGAAGATGAAGCTAAGGCTCAGTTAAACGACAAGTCGATGTTTTAAGCGGAACTAGGTGCTTAGCCAACATGCCAATCGTTAACGCTCCGTAGCATAGCGTAGTCATCTCTCTCTATCACTCTTCCATATTAGTGTGACAGTGACAGATGCGTTTCATTCGCTACCGATCGTGAACGATTTGCATGTTGTCGGCGCACCCTGTAGTTATCATGTGTTCTTGAGAATTAGACATAGGAACGTTTTCTTTTTAAATTTCATACAGCAATATAGGTATAAGTAATAGCTTGATTTTAATAAGTAAAAAGCGTATCGGTGTTTCTAGTTTTTTGTAGGTTCAAGCATGCGCTGTGTCTATTATTTAGTATAACTATTAGTGAATGCGATACGTCGCAAAAAATATATTACGGACGTGTACTAATAGAAATCGTTTTGCGTTGTTTGTTGGAACAATAGATATAATTTTATAGCAGAAACTATAAGTGAAAGCTTTTTTAGTGTTAATTGTTATTTTAATTGCAATTCAATTCAATTGTTGACGACCGGTATGGCCCAGTGGGTAGTGACCCTGTCTATGAAACCGATGGTCCTGGGTTTGAGTCCCGCTAAGGGCATTTATTTGTGTGATGAGCACTGATATTTGTTCCAGAGTAATGGGTGTTCTCTATATGTTTAAGTTTTCATACATATTATATATATCGTTTTCTGGGTACCTACAATACAAGCCTTCACGAGCTTAGTGTGTAAGAATGTCCAGTATTTTTTAACTGACTTCAAAAAAGAAGGAGGTTCTCAATTCGACTGATTTTTTTTATTTTTTTGTATGTATGTTACTCGATATCTCCGAGAATCGTGAACCGATTTTCAAAATATTTTTTTTAATCAAACGGGTATAAAACCCCGAGATTGTCCCATTGGCACCAAGTCGGGGTCTGATGATGGGATCTTGGAGAAGTTGAGGGCACTCTTCAAATGTTATAGGTACATGTATGGCGCTTTTGGTAATATTTGAAGTAGGTTTTAGTTTTTGTTAAAAAGTTTGTTTTTAATGCTCGTATTTGTTAATCCGTTGAACGCTAAGAATCCTAGGCGTAGTGAGCTGTAGTACTTGTAGTACTCAAAGCGTCACAAGGACCTTTTTAGTGTTATAATGTACGCTACCAAAATAACGTCTACATTTTTATACTCATACTCATTTATTCATAAAGTTAATTTACATGTCAAAATTGAATTACTACTAAATTGAAGTTAAAAACAAACTTAAAATTAAAATTACAATTATATTTAAAACAAAACAAAGCCAATTTATATGTCTAAAATAAAAATACAATTACAGTTTTAATAAATTAAAATTGAGATAAGAAATCAAAATTAAGATCAAAATCAAAATATACATTAAAATCAAAATAAAATTAAAATATGAGATCGAAAATAAAAATTTAATTAAAATCAAGATCATATAAAAAATCAAGTACCTCCTTAAAGTTAAATTTGTTATGACGTTTGTGTCCTACAATACGAGAACCGAAAATTATGAATTTTTGGATATACGAGTAAATAGTATTTTGACATCGCACCAACAGAAAACAAAACTATGCCACGCTATTTATTAGATTTGTGGTAAGCTTGAAGAAATCCCTTAAATCCTACAAAAATCGATTCGGAACATCCTACCTTTTTCAACCACGTCTAGACTCATCTACGCTCCAATTCACGCGTTTGACGCACAAATTACGCTAAAAGCATAACGTAACGTGACGAGTAACGAAACGTAATGTGCCTATATGAACTGTATTTTCTTTTATTCGTAGTACATAGTTAGCTGCCCAATTGTAAAGCTTATTGCTAAGACAATAAGCTGCAAAGATGATCAGTTAAATGTTTTGCTATTCGTACAGTCACCATCAGATATATCGGGGCGGCCAAGGTACTCAAAAATATCTGAACACGCACTCTAACGCCATGAAAATAGGGGCGTGTTTAGATATTTGTGAGCACCTTGGCCGCTCCGATATTTCTGATGGCGACTGTACCATCCTCGACACATATGGGTAACTGATTATTCGTAAGGGCTCCTTTACACGCTGGCCCAGCGTAAGCCAGTCTAAGGGATGCAGCTATGCGGTGGAATGAGATTGCAATATCACTTACTCCCTCTAACGCATAAATGCGTCCCTTGGACTGGCCTGCGCTGGGCCATCGTGTAGAGCAGCCATAAACTATACCCGTATTCCAGAGACTTAAGGTATACCTATGTTAATGAAGTTGTTAATGTAAAGATAACCATGGTTAAGAAGTGTTGCGTAGAAATAGTGCGTAGCCTAATGACATTGTTTCTTGCAATTATAAGTTCATTAAAAAAGAAATTGACGCATTTCGGCTTGTTTACATATTTGTTTAATCAGCATTGTTTTGCAACTAGGTAAGGTTTTCCAGTGCATTACAATTCTTAATACGTCAAATTTGAGTTGCGTGTCACTACATACTTAGCTAAATTGATAGTTTGCCTGAAGCCATAAGACGTGAAAATAATAACAACATTTTCATACATTGTAGTCATTAATTAATTACATACTACTTATAGGTAAGTTATTTTTATTTACGTAACTAGAGACTGACGACCCCACAGTCAAACTCATTGTTGAGTTTTGTGGGGCTATTATTAAAAATACTACTGTATTTGAATAAATAAATAAATAAATAATGACAATAATATGAGATCCCGGCTTACAATCTTTCTTAGGGCTAAAACTGTACGGAAGCGTGCACGTGCGCGTGCGCGAAAGTTTTGGAGCCGTGCACACGTCACGCAAGCGGTGTGCCATCTCTTATAAGGATCTGTATATTGCAACGCACATGAGCACGCCTACGCACACGCATCCAGTATGCACAGGCCTTAATATTTGCTATGCCTGTTCCAACTTTGCTTTCTACGTGTGTTGTCAAGCTAAGCCTGTATAAATTAAGGAAATATAGGTTAGATATTTAGCTTCATAGGTAATGCTGCTTAAGTCCTACTTTTGAATCTAATAAACCTACTTATATGTTTATCACAAGAATAAAAACGAAAACAATACCCACGGAAATCTAAATAGATCCCCTCCGCAGTAACTTTTAATCTTAGTATTAAAACATAAGCCTCGCAGTACGGTCTGCAAACACCTGCACAAGGATTAATATATATATTCACACTTCATTGTCTAGTCTCAAAATGATACTTAAACGTAAATTGTTTTAGTTCAAGTACCTATTTCATATAATTAAATATAATACAATGTACACAATGTATAAATGTAACTTTCCGGTTGTCCTAATACCTACCAGTATTAGTAAAAAAAAAAAATACAACATATCCGAAAATTTATGAAACAGACAGTAATGTCAAACCTGCTTACTGTATTACTACTAATTGTATTTTTTTTTCTCCTCTGAAGACTAGTAAATAGAATTTAAGTATAGCTCATGATTTCATGATTGCATTTTCTTTATGCTGGTAGTATGTATGTTAACATTATGTACTTAATAATGAACCTCCAGGTCTATGATTCTTAAGTATGTTAAGTACTCTACATTGTACTTTAAATCCATTTGTATATGTGACTGTTTGTGTTCTAAATAAATTAAATAAAAATAAAAATAAAATATATATATATATATATATGTGACGTTCCACGGGAAAAGGTACCTGATGGCGGCTGGCGCTTACGCTATTATTCACGACGCTCCTATACGAATACGCTGCTACGCGTCGTACGCGCCTACCGCCATAAGGTACCTTTACCCGTGGGACGTCACATATATTCTTTGTTTATTCGTCTTCTTAGTTTAGGTATTTATAAAATGGATATAAAAGTAAAATACAAAAATACATGTAAAGGCAATACAAAATACATATACTTAAACATATCATAAAAAACCTAACCTAGGGTGCTGACAGCGGCGGGGCAATTTACGTAAGAGTAATCCTAAGCACTGTGAAATTCTGTCATAATGATTAAATACTTAGTATATACAAAAAGAGGTAATTAACGTAGGTATCACAAAAAAGGCCGTATATCCAGCATTCGCACACTATAATCTGCCTACGATTTTTATGTGTTAACACATTGTTCTCCTTGTTGTTTTTGTTATTTTTTCTCATAATACTGTGCTATCTCTTCTTGGAATTTGTGATTAAATATCATTTAATATTTTTGAGTTGCTCTCATATCACAAAATACCTTGTTTCCTCTGTATTAAATCTTATGGAAGCTGCTTTCGTAGAAGCCGGTGCCTGTTCCCAATTCTTTGGATTACACAGAGTAGCCTAAAAATACGTTGACAATTTTCTTTAGGAATATTTTTCTTGCTTACACGCATTATTATCACAGAAATCATGATTCAATGTACCTAATTTTGTTTTATAATATGTGGCTTACCATCAGAAAAGGGTCCTTCAAAGAAGGGGGAAAATTATTTGTTTGTTCTGTCGACGGTACCTGCGCCTGCGCGTGGGAACTGGCACGCCACGCTAATTAGCGTTTAATCCCGCGGTCTCTTTGTACCTACCGTAGGCGCATCTGTAAACAGTGAGATAATGACAGAATTAGTGACTCAGACGTAGTTAGAGTTAGGCGGCGTTGGCTGAGTTCATTGTCCGATAGGTAACGAGTTAGGATATTTACCCTATGAGATAAGCATGTTAATTTATGTACATTGTTCATCTTTTTTAATTTTGTTTGCGAATATGAAAAAAAAACTGCCATCAGATTCAGACAGGATACAAGTCGGTTTTCTCTTGATGGATTTCTTTACCTAATAACTGGTTGTTTAGTGATATTTTATCAACCAGAAGCAATTGCATTAAGTATCTACTTCTGTATACATTTCAGTATTTAAGGTACGAGAAGCACGTAGCAAGAATTTTGCATTACTGCTATCATCATCGCTCTTTTCATTTATGTCTTATGTTATGTGGTATCATCATTCGGTATTCGTCACTCGTTTTTACTCATATTGCTCGGTTTTAGCCTATTTCTTAATAATCGTATTCGTTTTTTGTCAAGGTCTTCTCTAGACTCATATCATCGTTCGTTGTTCTTTATCTCATTTATTTATTCGACAAAAAAAACTTTCGACACGTTCTCAGTAATTCGAACAGTCGGCGATCAACGATTATTTTATGTAGATATTGTATGCTCTTCTCTTATTTACGATCTACATTCACTTTTTAAGGCAAAATAGTCTGATTCTAACAAAAGAAACGTAATCTGACGTCCAAAGTCAAAGATCAAGTTGCGTTTGCGCGTGTCTGTGCGCGGACGCACGCGCAGAGAAAGTGCCGGCCCTTGCCGATCGCGGAATGTGGGGAAATGGCATGTTTGTTGGTAATTGTTTAACTGTCTAGTATAATTAATTTTGCAGTGAGAAATAAAGGTAAAAAGAAATAAGGGAACGTAAAATGTTTGATATAAAGGTTTACTGAAAAAATATTTTAATAACCTTTTTTGGTTACGGTACTTTTAATTATATTAATACGATTGTCATCTATCTGGTGCAGGGATCTTTTCAGAAATATTGTTTTTACTTATTTTCTAATTGTTTTAGAACAACTTTAAGTTACCTAAGTCATCATTTGGACTAAAAAGTGTGTATTTGAAAATAGTAATGAGCATGTAGGTTAGTTGTTCCATTCTCCCTGAAAGTTCGGTTTTCATAAATTCACAATATTTATGAAATCAATTTAACTATTTAATTATCGAGAAATAGGTAGGTACTAAAAGTTGCAAGTGTTAAAATAATAATAAAGTTTATGTAGCTATATCTAACCATTTTGTAACAACCTTGAAAGTAATCATTAAAAAGATAATTAGTAAAGTCAATCATCCTTGCCGGTAAGAGTCGATCATCATTGACGCAGTCGCTAAGCGTGACTATGCCATTACGTTGTCATAGTTCAAATGTTAAAAAGCTATATTATAAATTAAACTTCGATTAATAAAGACAATGATTTTCTGTGGGAGGCAATAACTTGAGAATTGACGACTACTAATCCACTTCATCATGTATGTTCATTGTACAAGTTTTGACAAGTACTGACCAGTGTCTCATGACAGGGTCAGTTGGAAGATCCTGATGTACTTCCATCGTGTTAAGGTCCATTGTATATGCTTTGTTAAGCACTGTCTCTCATGATCGAGTCAGCAAGCAGACAAAGAGAATAAGAGGTATGGGCACTGTGAATGCCATCTTGCTTTGTGTGGTAGGGCACAGCAAACTGGATGTGATTCCAGAACTAGAGCAGAGCCCAACTGGGGAAGTACCTCCACCTTACAGAAAACCTCAGCCAAATATGACTAGACCCTACTCATAGTGTTGTGTTCCTGCCGGTGAGTAAGGTTGCCAGAACGAGGATGTGGAGTGTTAGAGTCCGCAACGCGCTTGTAACTCCTCCGGAGCTGCAGGCGGACATATGTTACGGAGACTGCTTACCATCAGGCGGGCTGTACGCTTATTTGACACCGCTTAATGTAGGATACAACATTGATTTACGTTAAGAAAGAAAGTATTTTTTATGGCGGATAGGCAGGCGTTTGACCACGATCTCACCTGATGGTAAGTGATGATGCGGTCTACGGTGGTGCACGCTTACCTACGAGATACCTATTTACTCTAGCCTTGAAGTTAAAGTTAAGAAAACCAAAGTGTTAGGTACTTATTACTAAGAGGCAACATAGTGAGACGAAGTCGTATCGTGGGTATGTGTGTTGGCCCTAACTCTATTTCAGTATTTTATAAACCAGTAAACCTTTGCTTTCCGTAACTATTACTTCTGCAGAAAACGTTTTTCCAACATACTCGTAAAACACTCATAAATATCCGTTCGTGTCTCCGACCGATTGGAAATATTATCAAACTGATGTTGCATGGCATTATGCAACAAGGAATCAGTTTTATTGTGTAATTTATTACCGACCGATTATCGAGTAGGTACCTAGGGATCCGTATTGGGATCGGAAAAGGTAGCACGCGTTGAATATATAATTGTTATTTAATTTATTAATCACAGGCCTTTTACTGGCGACCAATGGGAGAATATGGGTTGAAAGCACTAAGCAATAATGTGAAATACAATTTAAGTACTGTTTTCTACTAATGCATAGGCTACCAAATGAAGCCTAAAAATTGCCATACAGGGGATATAATTCGTGTATAAGCGAATTTTGGCATAGTTGTAGACGAATTTTCCTTAGTTTGGTGGCCTACCTAGTATGGTATCAAAAATATCCATGTTCTATGTTTCTCAAAGATTCTAATTGGAATTTAACCCCTAACAAACATACGATGATACCAACATGGCTGTCAAGACTAGCACTTAGCAGTACATTTTTGCAGCCTTTGTGTATTTGTCATATAATAGCAACTCGCCTATCTAAATTTGACGCCTTCAGCATCTTCGCTAATAACATTTACCAGACTCTGAGCGAATGGAGAGTTGATCTGTTATAGTTACATACGGGAAAAAAAGAAAAAAGAAGCGTTTTGATACCCGGCGCATTTTTTTTCAGTTTATTCAAAAACCAAACAGTCATATAACCACATTTTACAATTTAGTGAAGTATCCGTATATGCAAATGTAGACTGCACTGTACTGATGGTCATGAGTACGCTATATTTAAAAAAAACTACAGCTATCTACGGAACCCCGTATTTATCCAGCACGCAAACTTGGCCCGTACGTCTGTACCAGTACGAATTAATTTAGCTTAATTACACTCGTAATTAGTACCGGACTCGAACTTCCTAACCTAATGTTGTAATGCTACGTTATGCGTATGACAGGAATGGTCGGAGCCGGGCGTAACTTGACAATGACATGACAGTAATGGTTAATTGAATCTTTTGCCTGCGATTTTGTTCACGTAGAAGTCTTTTTAACCTTTTGAACGCCAAGAACACCTAGAGGCATCGTTACTAGTACCCACAGCGCCAATGACAACTATAGGTGTCATGGCGGACGCTGTCAAAGTAATCTTCACACTTTCGAGTAAGGTTTACATTAGTTCCCTTGAGCCCGGGAGCTTGGCGTTTGAGTGATGTTTGTGTTTATGACAATTTCCAAATTCAAAAGTGAAAAAATTGGCCTGGATCTTACGAGTATAAGCACGGTCTAGATAAGAAAACAGTCGATATCGATGGAAATTACAAAAGATTCTTAACAAAACACTAATATTTTGTACAGAAAACATTTCATTTGAAGCTAGAAATATAACTTCTAAATTTGAATCTATTCGTAGATATGCACTCAATAAAGCTATGTAACTGAGGTATGAACCAATATATGTTTTATTTACAGGTAAGTGTCGCGATGTCGACAGAGCTCTGATTCTCACGCCGATGATGAACTTTTTGCCATCCTACGCAACGGACCTTGCTGGTATTTGCACAATATAACACTTATTAATCATATAGTAATAGTAGTAGTAATCATTTTATTGTACAAAAACAGGTTCACATATAATTTACAGAAATTGAGATACAAAGGCGAACTTATCCCCTATAACTACTCCCTACCCAACACAGGTCTACCCAACTTAAGGTCGCTCTTACTCACAAAATCATCACATCATATTCACTCACACACACACACACACATCATGATTTTTATTTCTGATATGGTTAATTTTTACTCAAAATTGTAAATGTAATATAGGTAGTATTAGTTAGTTTTCTCTTTGCATGTATTTAATTCAGCAGACGTTTTTCATCAATTATCCAAGATAGGATTGTATTTTAGTTTAGAGGATACCCCAAAAATGTATGTAGTAATTCTGTAGAGCGGTCACCACGATACAGGCCTAGCCTAGTGTGGGACCACTGAGCTAGTTATGTAATTTTATCTTCTTTCTTTTAATAAACGATTTTTTATTTTTTTATTTTTTTTTTATAAGGCATTTTTCCAGCTAAAGGGGCCCACTGATTAACAGTCTGCCGGACGGTATCGGTCTGTCAGTTGTTCGGAACTGTCAACATTTTGTTCTAATTGGCAGGCCGTCCGGCGGACTGTTAATCAGAGGGCCCCTTAACCTTCGAGTAGATGAGTAGAAAACTCTAAGTAGATAGAAAAGTCATATATGTAGTGATATGTAATCTGGCCAACTGTTTTTGATACTAGATATAGTCTGGCTAATTGGTTAATTAGTTAGCCATTGTTTTGCACACCGCTTATGTTAGTAGAAATAGATGATTTCGAAAAATGTAGGCGCTAAAGTTCAAACTCTTATACACAATTTCGCGCTATGTTCTGCCGCCGGAGTGCAGCACAAGCAACAAATTTTAAACCACATAGTAACTTATACACACTGTGCCTTAAACAGTTTAGACAAGTTTTCACAGATAATAAAATATGATATTGATGCAACGCGAAAATCGAAATTTCGTTATCTGCCTCTATATCGCTTGAAAGAGGTAGGCTCTCAAATTGTGCTAGTGGCGCTCCCTACGCAGTTTTGCGTAATAAGAGTTTTTGCAGAAAGAGAAGAATCGTGGGATGTATTGCTTTCCATATATTTCACAACTCTTTTCATTCCGCACAGACTCTACCAACCTTAATTTCGATTATTTTTATACCATTTCGATGGTCTTTGGTACTCTTAAAATAATACAACATATTTATAAAAATCATTTCGATACAAATTAATGCACTTGACCAGACAATAGAACACCTTACAACCATCATTATTCAATTCACACTGACGCTGACGTTATTTCAATCCACTCACCTTACTCATTCAAATGTACCAACCGAACGATTAGACACAATAAAAAGGGTGCACCAAAACATCCGGCCAGAGCACAATCACTCCATTCTTAACACTTACCGAACTACTCACTCCAGGCAACCAAGATAAGTTTAGCCTCACTATTCATACAACAAAGATGATGTTTATACTGGTCGTTCGAATTACTGTAGTGTTGAGACTATCGAAAACCAAGATGGCCGGTACTTTCTCAGAGTGAAAGCAGTTTCGTCATCCGCGTCATTGAGTCAAGGATGTGTATTGGTATGCTAATGGTCGAGGTAATCATAGGTGTGGACTAAAGCCTGTTATGGTCAGGCCTTTAGGAGTTAGTCTTCGTAATGATAGGTGTGGATGCTATTCATGAAGGGAAAAAAGTTGTTGAACGCTGGTATCGTGGATCTACATATTGATAGAAAAATGTAACTAGTTTAATGGATACAAGATCTTATCATAAATTAATGATCTCTATCATAATTTGACTGCGTGATATGCCTTAAGTTAGTAATAAAAAGAGGTCGGAATACCCCGGCCCACGAGCGGCATCGGCTCTTAAAGTACAATTGCGGCTCTTGAGTTACTATGCGGCTCTTTAATTACAATGTGGCTATACTTATTATCTAAAAAATATATATGATAAGCTTTAAAACAAAGTACAAAGTAGCGTGCACATGCCAGTGTTTAAAATAAAAATCCAAAACTATAAATAAATCCCGTAGCTAACTTGTGAAACATTCCCACCGTCAGTCAATCCCTTTCGGCTTGCTATCATGTATGATGTATGTAATGTCAAACGCAACACAATTAGATGTAAGATGCTAATGTTTCGCACTATTCCACAACAGTTTCTCTTGTAATATTTATACTAGTCGGATCTTCACCCACAGGATGAGAACGTTGAGATAACAATGGGACTAATAACATAATAAATTTGCATAGCGAAGGGAAAGTAAAATAAAACAGAAAACTAACTGCCCACATTGTTGGTGGTTCTCACGGGGGTGGTAATTAGAACCCAAATTATATGATGTACAGACGTGGTCTTAGTAGGAGGGTTCCGTGTACCTACATTTCAAAGTAACATATCTTTAAGAATCACTCACGCTAAAATGGTCCCTTACAATTAATTGTTCTGTTTTTTTTTTACGCCAAGGCAGAATTATTTACAAATGTTGTTAAAGTGCAAACAGCTGCAACTAAAAAAAAACTTTTTAGCCTGAGGCCTGAGTAATAATAGACTTTTACAGTACATATGGTGCTACTTTACCGCACTAGTGCGAAAATTAGCATATTACGTTACTGTGTCGAACATTTAAAGGGCCATAAGTACTGTAAAACGTTGTACGATACATGTGCGAATAGGTAATTCGGAACTCGTGTCGATTTAAAACACTCCCTTCGTTCGTGTTTTAATTTATCGCTACTCGTTTCGAATTTCCTATTTTTCGCACTTGTATCGTAATATACTATTAATGAGATGATTTTTTAGCGAATGGGAAATACTTCCTTAAATTAGGAGGAAGAATATTTAATATCAACAATACCTACATCTACACTATCCTTAATCGTAATATAAGGACAACTTCTGCAATTAGATTGTATCTATCTGTGTCGCGCCATATAAATGCAGTATCTCCAGTACATAATTTATTTTATTTATCTCGTGTTCTAATCGCTATTTCACTTGATAACGTTTGCGTTAAATTTATGATTGAAAATTTATATTTGCCATTATTACATTAATGACTAGAAATCTTGAAAGTTTAAATCACTATATTATTTGTCATCGACTTCAAACATATCAATTGATACTGCTAGTGCATAAAAAATAAAAAAATAAAAAAAGCCTTTATTTTCTCAAACACAAAAAAAATACACATCTGATAAAATGACCAATAAAAACGGTGTACGAGAACCCCTCTATAGCGTATACGCCTCCTCCAAGGTTTTCCAGAGCTCTCTGTCTGAAGCTGTTGCTGTCCAGTTTGGGCCAGCGACTGCCGCTAGGTCGTCTGACCAGCGCTAGCGCATAAACAAGTGATAATATTTTTTCTTTTGAAGTTGGTGTTTTTAAAAGGTTTTTTGATAATTATCTAGTGGTCTGATATTCTATTTTATCGTGGAACCCTAATACTCTCTACAAAACTAACTAGCATCTTTCTCCTTATTGTGCGGAGAGAACACTCAATCAATAATATACACTAATTACTGATTAGTTCTGACTGATTTGAACTTAGTTTCACTTTTCTTAGACTAGACGCACGAACGATAATTATTTAAACATTGTTTATAGTAATTGGGCTGTAACGATTTTGTTCTAGTTTCTACATAATAATAACATTTGAAGGAAGTAAAAAGTAACTACTTCCATATCAAATTTCATCTAAATTAATGCAGGGTTAAACCCCTGCACTAATTCCTCTGTCTGTCTGTCTGTTTTACCGTGAAGAGGTAAAACAGACAGACAGACAGAGTTTCTTTCGCATTAATAATATTAGTAGCGGTGATTTTTTTTAGGCTACTGTCTGTCTGTTTTACCTCTTCACGGTAAAACAGACAGACAGAGTTTTTTTCGCATTAATAATATTAGTAGCGGTGTTTTTTTTTTTTAATATCTACTTTCAAAAAACCATCCGACAAAACAAGGGTAGAGTTAATGTAATGATTAGTCTACATTCTGAGATTAAACAGTTATATTTTAGTTTTTAGGACACACGCTCTCTCAATGTTCTACCAAAATTCGCTATTTTGTTTCAATTACCTTACTAAATGAATGGTATAAGGATAATTAAAAATAATCACTTAACTATTATTATTAAGAGCGCATTTACCAATTAACAATTTAATATCTTAGTACGTAATCTAAAACAACGCTTAGATTTCATTTTACTATTTTATAACACCATTGTGACCTACTGTAGTTGTTTTAACTGTAAAATAAATGTCTCAAACACAGTTGACCATATCAAATCAGTATTCAAAACATAAGTAGCCATGTCTAGAGTAACGTCAGAACTGGCTTCCAAGTTTATGTACACACTAACGTCATATCTTCATCACACTTTCTTATTGACATACGCCTCTTTTAATATTGTGATCCATAATCAATGTCACACTCTAAATGACAGCGGTCATTGTCAATCGATTTCAACGCTTTTGGATGCCCCGATTAGTTGTTTTACTCTTATTTGGTTATGGTAAAAGTCTTCGTTTATTTATTTTTGTGTATTTGTTGGTAAATATTTTAGTTTTTACAAGGGCTTTTAGATCAAATTCGTTCTTTATATAAAATAAGGTTTATAAAAGGTGTAAGTAACGTGCAACGGTTTTTGATTGAAAAAAGAGAAAAAACTAAACGATTAGCGTTTAAATAAATAAATATTATAGGACATTATTACACAAATTGACTAAGTCCCACAGTAAGCTCAATAAAGCTTTTTGTTGAGACTGTTGAGGGTGATTAAGCTGTTATAATAATTAATGGACATTGTTAAATAGATTCAGAAATTCTTGTAATTAACGAAGTTCTTTAGCTAGCAGCAAAGGAAACGTCTAAACCTAGTCTACCTAGTGCACACAGGCTGACTCACTGTCCGAGTTGTTTCTCGTTCGGAATGGGGCCACTTTCTACCGGCCAGGAACTTTCCAGCCCTTTCGCATCTTTATTCGTAAATACATGGCCCACAGATCACCTGTTAGATGGAGCATGTGAAACGCATAGGATGTGATTCCTGGTGACCGCAAGCGCGCCGCTAGTCTTCTTAAAGTGCCGTAGGTTCAGAAAGTGGAGTTTTTGCATAAATCGTATTGCTTTTTAAGGTAACAACACGGTTGCCAAAAATTTATTAGCAATCTTGAGGATTTTCTCTAGGGACTTCAGCGATTCGAATCCTGATTTTTTTTACTTTCGCTCTATAGAACAATCTCGAACATAGGTCTAAAACGCATTATGAAAATTTGTAACAATTTATGCACAAAAGCTAAAAAATTGTTTTTAAAAATGCACAATTTTATTTTTGAAGGAGTTCATCGATTACTTTTTTCTTGTCTTAAAACTCACAACAACATGATATCCGTGAGCCGATCCCGAGCACGCATATCATTCTCGCTCACGTTCATTGAGCTTGAAAGAAGAACACGATCCTACGGGGCCTTCAATGCTTCCTAATGCAGAATCTATGAGAGGTAGTCTCTGACACCAACATACATAGGTCCGAAAGATAAGTTAAGGCCATTTGAAATAATTTGCTCTATGCCTGGAAGGTAGAAATGTGTACTTATAATATAAGGATTTCTACTATTGTGGAGAAAGTCATTTTGCTGTAGATAATTCTGAATTATCTACTAATACATAGACTGGTTGTAAAACTAGACCAACCTACTTGTAACTTCGATTAAAATGTTTAATAATTTATGTCCGCAAGATGAATGGAATTCGTACTTGTATTCTTCTATTCGTACTTGTACTATTCGAACGCATACAAATCCTGGGATTCTAACTACTACGTCAGTAGGTACGTGGTATACAGGAACATTTATTATTTAATAATACCTACATACTTACCTATGTAACCTATATACCTACAACCTGTAAAAAATAAAAAATAGATGACAATTAATACCTAAGTACTAAGTTAGGTAAGATGGATAAAAATTATTTACTTAGTTACTTCACTGGCTCAGTGACCCAAACAGGATCTTGGCCTCTGACACAAGAGAGCTCCAATCTGCCCTATCCTGGGCCACTTCACGCCAGTTGGGTATTTCGAGGGCGGACAGGTCTTTTAGGGCTTCATCACTTCAGCGGAATCTGGGGCGCCCAGACGGACGTTTTCCACCCGGGTGCCCCACATACGCTCTTCTCGCAGCACGATCCTCTCCCATCCCTTCCAGGTGACCGAGCCAATTATATTGGGCACCGCAACCAGCTCCTCTAGCTCCCTTCTTCCTACGCCTCCAAGTTCCATCTTCATCTCTGATGGCCCCAGAATCTTCCGCCAGATTTTCCTCTCCGCCAATAAGAGCTTGGATAAAATGTAACGCAGTAAAAATGGGAATATTGCAACGAAATTTGTAAACATTTCCGTCAATGTAAACAACATAGTAATTCCACATTTCATAATAAGTAATGATGCAAAAGTTGCGCATATTTCACAAACTTTTATAAGAAACACAGTGTCATTAACTATCATTATCATTACGACAAATTTCAACAATTAGATACACCTACCATCTCATATGAGATTAAACAAGCGAAAACGAACCCTATATCAAAGGAATAGGGGCTGTAACTGATAAATGGCGCCCGCGCAGGTTACGAAGTACATTCTTGAGCAGTCGTTTTGGAGAATGGATTTCTTTTCTAATTGGAAATGGTTGCCATTAAACGTAGGAGGCATCATAGGTGGATATATACTTATATATAGGCCAATGGCTTGCTATAGTTGTAGTACAATGAAGGTTATCGCGTTTAATTTCGCCGCTAGGGGCGTTAGTGTTGACGAAGGTCTTTTAAAATGTCAAATGCATATAATTTTTGGGGGTTGCATCCTTTTTTATTGCGACTTTTTACTCCTTATTCGTAATTGTGGTAATTTTTTTCTTTTTTATCATTTGATTAATCATGATAAACATTAGATATAGATCAATAAATGTTAGTGGTTTAAAAATATCGCCAATTATAATATATGCAAAAATAAACAGGTTTAAAAAGTTTTTGGCAAAAATTTCATTTTTGGTACAAGCTTTTATCGCTGACTGTATTTTTCTTTCCACATGTAACTAATACTCATCGAGACAATTCTAAAAACCCCAACCACAATTAGGTTACGTTGTTTTATCATAGAGTTACTATGGCCACCTCCTGTCTCCATCATCAGATCATCTCGATGGTACCATAATATTGCATTGTCACTCGACTTACATATGTATGCAAATTTTCAGCTTCATCGGAAATCGGGAAGTGGGTCAAAGGGTCTAGCAGGCTAAGCGAACTAGAGGTGCCCCCAACGACGGATTTGGTCAATCTTTCAGGTGGTGTACTGGCAAGTCCTAAGAACACTTTATGCTTAATATCAGTCCTCGATCTTCTTTTGTTTTCGAGTTATTCAGGATAATGTAAAATAATCAGCGTATCATTGAAAGTCGCATATTTTGTAAACTGTTCAAGTTAGATTAACGAAACAAAATTATATTTGACAATAATAAAATAGGCTACAAAACACACATTTTTAACCCACGTCATGTACTTATACTTCATTGTATAAAAAAAAAACATTTTATTTTTCTTCAGATATATTATTTTACTTTTCGCGGAGGTACACCTCCAGAAAAAATATGCATGGATAGCCACTAGTACCCGCTACATACACATATAAAAATATTTGAGTAAATCATCGTGCGTCATGTCAAAAAAAAATCGAATAAGTAGTTAGGAGCATATGTAAACAAATTACTAGTGCAGGGTGTAGATAAGTTAGTATGTAGGTGTGTAACCTTTTCTTATAAACCTATTTATAATGCATCGACGATGACATGTCAACGTTGATAACATTTGACCCACATTCTAGCTGCATATGTTTTATTTGCATTTTATGTTAGAAAATGGATAACACTAAGTGTAAGTCTTGTGAAAAAACATTAAAAAATATTGATGCTAGCGGGCGTCGGTGGCCACCTTTGCAAAGTCTTTTCTATTCTTGGCCAGTCTTGTTACCGTGGCCGTGTCCTTGACATTTGTAAATTTTTGATTATGGAAGGTAGAGGCAAGGAACATAAACTCCATATACCAAAAATTGTCCGAAAAAAAACATAAATAGGTGGCGCTACAATACCTAGAATACTTGAGAAAAAAATCTAGTCATAGACAGCACACTTCACTCCGTCAATAACGCCTAGGTTCTTAGCTACTCTAGCGCTACTCTGGAGAGATTTGGAACTATTATTTATAGCTGATAGCTGGACACTTTTGCAACAGTTCTGCCTAAGGAGATTTTGTTCCTTGCCTCTACCTTCCATATTTTTGATGTTGTCGAGCCAGTTCATCCTCCTTCCCCGTTTTTCCTCTATTTTTCCTTCTATTATACCTTTCAACAGATTATACTTTTCATGTCTATGCAGATGTCCAAAGTATGCAATCTTTCTCCGCTTAAGTGTGGCTAGTACTTCCTTTTTCTTCTGCATTCTTTTTAGGATCTCTAACGTTGATTGGTCTTCACGAAATATAATCAGGAGTCGTTTCATAAGGTATCTCGTTCGCACTTATTGGTGCGCGTGAGATAGCTGAAGACTTGACTCAAGGATATATCAAAATAAGTGCAAAACCTTATCAAATACTTGAAGCGGAGTCCGCCTGCTAGTTGAATGGTATCCTGTTTTAGTTTTAAATTACAGATAAATGCATTGACATTTACAACATGCGGTTACCTTGAATAAACAACCTTCACTGAGATTTTTCTCGGCCCTTGATTGGACAGCGTAATTGTGCTAAGTGTAACAATCTATAGTAACAAAAGGTAACCACATTATAAGAACAATGACAGTAATCTCCGCTTGTTAAAAATCTCGTGACAACGCAACCTCTGCTCATTCCTAATATTAATGAGGCCCCGAGACCATCAATCTCAATTGTCTATCTGATAAATGCCAATCGCGATTGACTGCATATAATCCCGATTGAAGCGATCGTTAATCGCGATTGACTGCATATAATCCCAATTGAAGCGATCGTCAATCGCATTGACGTGATTGAAGGCGATTGACAAAATTTTAGATTGTCGTCGCCGATGATTGTGTTATTGACAGTAGCTTCACTGGCTTCTACATGAGGCATATGTCATCAGTGTAAAGAATCTCCAGAATGGTGGTCCTTTGAACTTTGAACTTCGCTCTAAACCTAGAAATGTCAAAGACACTCATTTCAGTTCTGACACCCACACATTAGGGCTCACGCTAGACGACGTCCATAATGTTTTTCGCCGTCGAAAACAATCAGGAGGACTATAATCATATAATATTACATTCTTGTCTGCATTCAGCTTGACAGAATCATTGTAATCCAAAAAACATTGATGCTTTAATTAACATTGCAATAATCATACTTCAATTACGATTGTTAATGACGTAATAACTTCAAAAATATCAGTTACTAGCGCATATTAAAGTAATATATATGTTATTTTATAGTCGGTTTTTTAAAAGGTTTTTTGATATGTTTGTGAGAATTTAAGGGTTACGATTGTTAATGACGTAATAACGTTAGAACTCCTAATCGCAATTGATCGTCTATCGGGACCAGGGCCGGATTTAGGGGAGGGCAACCGGGGCTACAGCCCCGGGGCCTCCACAAAAGAGGGGCCCCCAAAATAGAGACTTTGGAAAATTGTCCATTATATTTGGAAAATAATTTGGGGCCAGGGGGCCTCCACTCCTTTGTTGCCCCGAGGCCTCCAGACCTCTAAATCCGGCATTGATCGGGATCTATTAAAATACTAATTAGTTTAATTACATAGGGAAAGTTCTAATTTAATGGGTCCCAGTTATGGGTGAAGCAGGAAGGTTTCCAGTCTTACAGGTATGTGGAAGCCTCCTGTTCCGTGTCCGCATGTTATTATGTAAAAAGAAGAAACCAGCCACGGGTCTGAATGGCAAGTATGAAGTGGCAGTTGTAGCTACTTATAAGTTGGCTTTAGGTATAGACGATTGTGCCATCTATAACCCAATCTCGAGAGTCTAGCTAAGAGTACGCTGTCTAATTATGCAATCACGTGCCTAAGCACGTGCTTTCTTAGATTTCTGGTAATAGTTCGTCTCATTAGGTGCATCCATAATTTGAGCTTTTCAGAAAATTTGCTTCAGCGCGTCTTGAAGCCTGCTCTGTGGCTCATTCCGTTAGGTTAAAGTGTTAAATCTGGTCTGCCATCTTGTCGCCTGAATCGGATTCATAAACATGTACAGTCAGTTGCAGAGAGAGGTTACCTTCCTGAATACTATCAATCTATGGGAGTGTCACCTCTTTCAGCATCTGACTGTATATTGACATTTCATGTCAAAGTAAGTGCTGCTATCTACCGTTTTCGTACGTTTTCTTGTGCATAGTAGGTTCTGCCATTGTGGGCTTCATTGGAAGAATAAACTTACATTTCTGCGCGCCAAAAATCTGACGTCTCTTGTGCTACCCCCTACAGTTTATGCACGCTCCCTACTCATAAACGTTTGTCAAATCTGACAAACCGTTGACAATCGTTTGTACCTATCTGTTACTTTGTTATTTCTGTTAGAAAGACACAGACAAATGTAACAGAGGTTTGTAACAGGTTGCTAAGTTTTAGGAACAAGCGCCACTTACACCATCCCACTGACCCGGGGTTAACCAGATTTCATTTTGTAAATTACGTTGATGTAGGTATCAGAAATACAAAATCATTGTTACCGTATATCAATTTGATAACTTATCAATCTTGTTTATATTGTTGCTGAAAGCGTAATAATAAACTGAGGTACTTGTTGTAAATCGATTGGCCCACTTACAAAGAAACTGTGAAGGTCGCAGGTTCAATTCCCGTTACATCAGAAGTTGATGGTTTGGAATAAACAACCGACCGATATTACACTTGTCTCCATCTCACACGGAACTTGGATTCGGATAAAATTGCAACACGACAAAAAATAATCTGAGAAGAGGAATAAGAAAAAGTTGTTCATGAACTATTGTAAGAATTAAATTATACGCGTAAATTAAATTACTTACTGGTGGAATAACACAGATGGCAGATTTGGTCAAACAGCCAAATCTATTGGAAAGAAGGAAGTCTAAAGTGGTACCCTGATGGCCCCAAATCCATATATGGAGTAGGCTGCGGAATATATGGCGAACCACTTAGGCAGGTTATATTCTATAGGATCTAATTATGAATGTTTCAGTGACCACAGGCAATAACTATTTGTTCCTGAGTAATGGATGTCTATCCATTATAATATAATTGTCTTTTAGTACCCAGAAGCGTTAAATGCTTCCTGTGGAGCTTCCGATTTTTGTAACATATATTTTATTTTTACCTGAAAATATATTTAAATAAGGTACAAAAACATGTCAGAAACAATAAATAAAAACTTAAAATTACAATTAATCTCTATACAGACTATACAAAAATAAAACTACACTAAACTAAACTAAATCTAAAAAAGGCCCCTGCGGCAAGGTCCCGATGATTTGTCATGTCATGTCATGTCATGTCCCGTGTCATCCACGAAAAAAAAAAATAATTTGATATGATATGATGATATATGAAAGAGTCTAAAGTGACAAAAATTTATTGAAAAGCAATTCTTTATACGGCTAAATTAATATCTTGTTGTTATAAATGTATGATCCTTGATTTCACTTTTAGCGTTTGTTAATGATGTTATTGGGATTATCTAGTGAGAGAAACTTATTGGAATCCTTCAGATAAAGAACCCTATTATTACGTCTTACGTCTTTACCCAGCTAGGTAAAATTTGCCCTAGCGTTAGGTAATAGCTAATTAATTTGTTCTGGTGCCAGTTTCGATGAAACTTGATACTCTTCGGCCTAACGCCCGCCCTCTTGATGATCGTCAACGGCCCTAAAGGTCCTGTTTTCTTCGAGTCGAGTACAGAACCATTAAACACCTTTACCCACTGGTCAAGTTTGTCGACCCCCGTTAAGTAACGGGGTCAGTAGGCACTGTCCTCGCCACTGGTGCGTGGGTTCCGTGTCTACATTACAATTAACTGATCATTCGTATACCGTATTACAAGGGTTTAAGGACTATGGTCAGCACGTGGGTTCCGTGTCTGTCCAACACTATTAATTGATCATTCGTATACCTTATTACAACGGTATAAGACCTAGCAATGGTCAGTGTGTTAGTTAATTATGTGGCTTCAATTTGTCAGTAAAGAATTACGAGTATGAGCAAACACTGGAGTGGATTGGTCATTGCTTAATGCTTTTATTTTCAGTATGTAAAGTATACTAATGATAATTGATGCATATATTTTGTCAAGAAACTTAAGAAAAGCCTATAATTTGGGCTTATTCTATCCTGTGATTACATTAGTATTTGCATATGGAATATATTCCCAAATAAATACATGTTAAGTATAAATTAATATTTATCTCGTCTGTTCGTAATTGGAGACAGGGACAGTACATATTGGGTTGAGGTATTGAGGGCTAACTTTCATATTTAGTCAAATTGAATAAATTATAGCAAATTCTATTTTTGATACTGTCATACTCGTAAATCTTATCAATAAACTTAACCCATATAAGTGCTCTTGTTGCATGAAAAGCGATTTATTAAAATAGCAGTTTTTGTCACATCAATCTCAAGCTTTTGACGGCTGTTTCACGACACTTTTTGTTAAAAATCAAAGCCAATTTTGACGCCGACGAAATCAACGTTTATATCTGATACTTCAACATTTTGCTGAAACTTAGTTACGAGATTTAAACTATTTATTTTTTCTACGAATCAACTGAAAAATACTTTTTCTTTTATAAAACTTAAATAATTAAACAAAATTAGTTAAGTACCTCAGTAGTTAAAACGATAGTGCAAAAGACATCAACGCATTCCTTATTCATTAAATAATGGCGCGTTGATATCTTTTGTTCTGTTCTTTGGCGACACGTGATTGGTCGAATTCATTTCACTTGACTAAAGTGTTTCATAACAATTAATTGCCGTTGAGTCGGGAGCCCATAGTTACGAGTACAAGTATGCGAGATATAGGTACAAAGATGAAGTATGAGTCGACGAGTAGAAAAACTTATTTACAAACATTCCCACCCACATTGCTCAGCAACCGCAGACTATTACCTATATTACATTAACATCTCACTAACAAGACTTTCCTTCTCGAACTCGAAACCGCGTCTTGCATCTTGCACAAGATGTAACTAAGTATACTTCCATTTCTATACAATCTATAATAGTCCTTCTAGCTAGATAACTATGTCGTAAAATCGTGTACAAAATCGCGCGAAGTTAGGCTTATATGGTTTCGAATACGGGCATATGGTTAGTTTTACTGAGGCAACTGTACCGTGAAATACATTCTTTAATTAGTGATAACTATGATAATTTTGTTACGGTTTAAAAATAATCAAACTGCATAATATGACTGAGAATTTCCGAGGCGACTTTAAATGTTTATTTTTATTTTATTTAGAATGTTCAGAGTTTTGAATTAATATATTTAAAATAAATTACCTCATAATTGGGAGAAGTGCACATGGGATACCATTTGGCTGAAAACATGACCCGTCCTTCTAACCCTTATAATAGCCTTGATAAGACAGAGGGAATATATTTTCCACCTGATTTTGAAATTTATTTCAAATTGCTAGGGTTCAATTTTGTTTGATTTCCGACACCTACGGCGACGACAAAACGCAGAAGGAGTTTAATCCTCATCGGCGCTCAATAGTAGCACTGATTCTGGTAAAAATAAATACAATAAGGGTTCCAGTTCACGTTACCGAA
This sequence comes from Cydia pomonella, assembly GCF_033807575.1. NCBI lineage: Eukaryota > Metazoa > Arthropoda > Insecta > Lepidoptera > Tortricidae > Cydia > Cydia pomonella. The sequence goes on along the minus strand of NC_084725.1, from coordinate 5,518,090 downwards.
TTAAGGAGAAAATGACTTTGCGACATAAACCCGTAATTTCCATGTCAAATCTACTGTTCAAGAATTAAATAAATACCCAAAAAATGGCTGACCATAAACATGAACTGGTTCAATTAAATACATTCTGTGTGAAGCCTATACTAATCCACTATCCATTTTTGTGTGTTCTATAAGAAACAGTTGTAAATAACGGAAATAAATTATTTGACCGTTACGTGGGTTTACTTTAAATTTTGTTGCGTTTCTCATCTCATATAACGGATGGTATAAAAACACAGTGTACACATACATTCGGATAGGTGGGTAAGTATAGCCACCAAGTGGATGCCGCAAGCTAAGCGCGGACGTGGCAGGCCCGGGCGGAGTTGGCGGGACGACCTAGACACCTTCATCAGTAACTGGCCAGAAATAGCACAACAACGGGAGTTTTTGTGATCACGGGGAGAGCCCTTCGCCCAGCAGTGGCACACTATAACGGGCTAACTAAAAACAAACACTTACATACTTAAAATAACTATTGAAACAAGTACAAGGCCCTTTTAAGTAAGAAGAAGTAAAGTCATTTAGGGTAAGAGAAACATAGGAATCAGTTGCCTCCTGAGGTATTTCCTTTGCGCTACGACATGGGGTTCTTCAAGAAGCGAGAATTCAGGTTACTTAAGGGTCGGAAATGCTTAAGTGGCTCCTTTGATGTCGCTTATGTCCATGGGACGGGAACTGCTTCCTATGAGGCGGTTCGTCTGCTCGTTTGCTGACTAACACATAAAAAACATACCGTCAACCGGGGTGAATAGGGACGCCTGGGGTGAATAGAGACGATCATTTGATTGAAAATTATAGTAGATTATGTATGATACAATTTCTGTGGGTAGTTATTAAGAAACGGTTAGGTAAATCACACGGTGAGGATTCCCTACAAGCCTCTTGCTCCAATGTGCCTCTTGCCCCAATGTGCCTCTTGCCCCAATGTGCCCCTTGCCCCAATGTGCCTCTTACCCCATCTAACCTATTGTGTTTGGTACGAGTCAAACCGGGGATCTGGCAGACCTCGTCGGCGATGGCGGGATAACTTAGACTCCTTTTTGAGGGACTGGCCGGTCGTAGCTCAAAACCGGGATGAGTGGAAGAAGAGGGGGGAGGCCTTTGCCCAGCAGTGGGACACAATGGGCTCGTTATAATAATATAATATAATATAATAACATTGTGAAGCTTTGATATCCGTTTTATTCTTGTATATTGCAAAAAAACTGTATCTAAGCCAGTGTTTGTCCTTTAGTTAATTTGAGACGAAAGTACTAAAAATTTATAATTTATTATACATAAATCTAAACCTAGATCAGATTGACTTAAGAAACACTAAGGCTTAGTCGGCGTCCGTTATCGAGCCCGTTACCCCAGCTCGACCGGTTACATAAATTAACTATTATCTACATTTATATACTTACTGATGGCTGTATCATCTTATATTGTTAGTAATATAGGTTCGAAAGTCAATATACAGTAATTTATATGTATATATTTACCTTCGAGGAAAAAAGGCAGTAATCTAATCGATAAAACAAAAAAAATCTACTCGGTAAAAAATTAAAAAGACCCCAAAGCAATGAATGGATTTTGATAAAATTTATCTAAGTACCGCTAGAAAACCGCATTCTAATCGGTTTACCCGTTTATGAGTCACGGTGCCACAGGCAGACACACAGACAGGCACGCACACATAGCGGTAAAATTTAGACCACCCTACTTTTTCCGTCGAGGGGGAAAAAAAACGGACAAGTGCGTATCGGACTCCCCCATCGAGTGTTCCGAACTTTTTAGTATTTATTGTTATAGCGGCAACAGAAATATATCATCTGTGAAAATTTCAATTGTCTAGCTATCACGGTTGTTGAGATACAGCCTGGCGAAAGATGGACAGACAGACAGACAGACGGACGGACAGCGGAGTCTTAGTAATAGGGTCCAGTTTTACCCTTTGGGTACGGAACCCTAAAAACTAAGAAGCTAGAACTGACCCGTCACGTTCGAAAACTCATTTAATTGTCTACTTTCGCTTCTTATTTTATTGTATTGTTATTGGCTACCATCAATTTGGCAATGAGATTAAAACCCAAAAACAGTGACGCATCGATTGAAATTGTATCAATCATATGATTAATTGAAATCTGATTGGTAATCGCAGTTGATCGGTTTAGAAAAATTGCCAGGATACTGACTGGTTAACCGAAAAATGCAGGTTTCTGAACGTGAATACCACAGTATATTTTGAAAAGCTCTTTCGGCCTAAACAATAGTAATAATATGTTAAAGAATATTACTAATAGGTTCGCGTTCTTGACTAACTACACAATTAAATATGAAAGTCAACATCGATTCATATTTTTATAACCTATTGTACCATAATTATTGCCAATATAGTTCTATACCATAAAACTAAGTGAAACAACTTTACTTTCTGGAAAAACTTTAACATTATCGGTTTCCCGAACATTAACGTTCTCGTAAACGTTAAAACCTCGTGTACTATCGAATAGAAAGTACATGTCATTAACACGATCATAAATCTTAATTATGCAAGGAAAAGCAAGTAAATCTACTTAAGCGGAGATCTAGCGTCTGTTAGAATTCCTAGATTTAACAGATGGCCTGTACAATTAGAATTTATGGTGACAGGGTATTAGGGCATTGCACAAGAGAGTATGGATTGCCGTACTCTCTTCTGGAGAAAGGAGGATCGAGGTACAGGCAGATTAAAAAGTACACTGACATCAAAATTATATTTGAATCGTTATTTAGTTGCGCTTATACTTTGTCCGTAGACGCACGATAACTAAATAACATGATTCAAATATCATTTTTCTGTTGCAAGGTCGCATTTTTATCACTTGTCACTATGCCTGTCATGTTCTAACAAGTGTGTAAGTGCTATAAGTGATAAAAATGCGACAGTACTACAGGCGCTGATGTCAGTGTATGTTCGAATCGAATCCGCTGGTCATCATCATTGGACATGAAAACTCGTCCTTATGGTAAGCGACTAAGCGGGACTTTTGACTAGTTCAGTTCAGATCAGTTTTTAGTTCTTATGACATCTATCCATTGGGACAACTTTGCTAGCGTCAAGGTTGCGGGATGCAGAAGTTCGTTTGCAGGTCTTGAAAATGTGAAAATATTTTCAGGCAACTATGGGCCCATAGATAAATACCTTAAAACTAGCATACGTATCATAAAATATATCTTAAAAACTAAAACACACTAATCCAGTCAGTCAGTCTTGATCCAGTCCTTGTAGAATGCTTGATCTGTTGAGAGAATCTAAACTTCTATATAGGGATCAAGAAAGGATAAGATAAATACATACATAAATTAATTAATTAAAACGGGGGGCTATATGTATAACCTAATAGGTAGACCTAATAGACAGAATGAGCCAGCTGCCAATATAATTTTTTTTTTGTTTAAATGGAGACAGAGACTTCGACAGAAATAAATAACTGCCAAGTATTGACATTGACATGTCCGCATAAATATGCACAAATATGAAGACGTAACTCGCATTCCTTAGTGTGGTCCAAGGCGCGGCGGTTAAAAGTCAGATCAACATATCTCACGATGCCTATGAAAATTAGAAAAACTTTTCACCGGATACGCGGACATAGTACTTTCTAAATCCTTTTTAGTAAGTTGCAAAACTTGTTGTGGACCGACACGAACTATTAGCGATGTTAATACGTGATGACTTTCTACAATGGGCTGGTAACCATCGTTATTGTATTAAAAGTGTGTCTGTAACTTTGTTGTATTTGTGACGGTGAACGTAAACAGTGGACAAAAACCTGTTACACGCATTAATAAGTTTACATGCCATTTGCATATTTTAAATTGAAATTACAGTTCAAGAAATTAAAGTGCACGTTCGCTATTAAGCATTCTATAACAGTTAATAAGCTGATAAGTAAGTGGTTGTTCGGGTGATAATTACAATAGGTAACTAGTTTTTAACCTTGTAATATAACTCCCCTGTTCCACCTATCCCTACCGCCTTATCCACGAATCCCTACCGCAGTGGATTTTAGTTAGGATATATGAAATTATATCCCTACCGGTAGGGAAACAAGAAAAAATATTCCACATATCTCTATCAGGGGGGATAAGGCGGTAGGGACAGGTGGAACAGGGGATATAACCTAACCTAACCAAATAAAAACAGTTTACATGTAGGCAGTAATCTTTTGCTTGTAAAGTACGTGACACTTTTATTTTCGGTGTTTTTTTTTAATTTACTAGGAAGATGAAACCTACTCTACTATTCCTTTGTGTACTTATATCAGAATGTTAAGTATAGCAGAGTATACTCTGGCAAGCCAAATTTGTAGAAAAAGGCGCGAAATTCAAAATTTGTATCATTCTTACGCGCGTGCATTTTTAAAATTTGCCGTTATGTCTGACTGACAAATCAAGCTTACCAGATTCTAATGATTTTAAATTCTTCCTAACTGATTAAGTAAAACTACTACCAATAAAAATCCCTAGCTGTAAACCACTTTAAGAAAACTAGTCTAAAATCTAGTCCGTAGGGTGCACGGAACACTTCGCCCTGTTGGACCGGTTTTTTTTATTATGTAAACATTCCATTGATGGCGGACGTACTATATCCTACTACAAGTAGAACTAATACAGGTTAATGGTAGGTTCGCTTCATTGACTGAGCGTTAGCGAATATCTCCATTTCAGCCTGGGAAAAATGTACAGTTTGCAATTCTCAACTGATTCCAGTGAAATTTTGTGACCAGGTGCGATGATTAAATGGATTACTTTTGTCGATTCAGTTTTTCTATTTTTTTTTTCAAAATGGCGGAGTCATTTATTCAGTTTTATGCTATGCTCGCGACATCTACAGCTCACAGAGCTACTAATATACGTAGGGATATATATTATTTTCACCACACCAACTGGGAAAGACCCTCTTGATTGTTCAAAAAAGAATGAGAAAGTTGCATTTTATCCACTGTAGTAAAACACGCGAGCTAGTTCAACACTGATTTATTGTATAATATGCAGGTAGGTATATTATTTTACAAATACCCTTATCTACTATACTACATCTTATCCCTTTCGGAAAAACAAAAAAGGTAAATAAACAAAAAAAATAATCAAAATAACCATTAAAAAAAAATATCTTACCTAATTCGTACCAAGTTACCAACCTTAAGCCGCCTATTTCAACCTGGTTAATTTTATGGAAGTGACATGGCCGCGAGTGCGACTTTTTGTTTGTTTATACATGGCGTCAAAAGATTAGTACGCATCCGGTTTTATAATATACACAAGGCAAATTAACAAGTCGCTAGTTAAGTTTCATGAGTATGTACCTAAGTTATAAAAATTAAAATAACAATAAGCAACAACAAATTGTAAAATTAACATTGCCTTGGCAATAACAACTATATAACCATGTAAATCTATTTCTTATATCTATATTATTTACTTTAATGTCTGAAATGAAATAACCGCCAATCCACCATTGCAAACTGAGTCTTATTACTTAGAAAATAAGGGCGATAGTAAATTAATTAGTAATGTGGGTTGTAGGTTCATTTCAGACACAAAAAAAAATATCACAACAAATGAAACACATTTAGCAAGATAAAGAACACCTTAATGAGCTACTTATTTGTAACACCTGTGCATCTTTGATGCTACTATTACCTATTAAAAGAGGTCATCGATCTTTGGAATATTATGCAACGCTTTAGCTTTAGAACGCGTTAGAGGTGGGGAAATACAAGGTAATTGACTACTTTTCGCCTCCTTTTGAACTGTTTTAGTACAAGGACCTGACTCAGACTGACCTACTTCCGCCTTAATAACCGCCGGTTCCGTACTGGGGCCGCTCGTGAGCCCCTGGGTCTGCGTGAGCGCCTGGCGCGCCACCAGCTGCCGCCGGTTGCGCCGGTATCTCCGACCCTGGCTATCCGCTACTACGAATGACCGCGGTTCCGGTGCGCTGCCTACAACTGTAACCGGTTTTTTATCGCTTCCGTCAACCAATGTCGCCCTTTGCCCCGGCCATAGAGGTGACAATGGTTTAGCAGATCGATCATAATTTTTCTTTATGTTATCCTTCTGCTGCAATAATCTTTCATAATTTAATTTATTATCAACGCGTTCATGCAATAATTCAGTTTTGATTGGTAGTTTTGTATGTAAACGTCTACCCATTAACATTTGCGCAGGTGAATCTAAATTATACCTCGGCGTTGATCTATAGTTCAGTAAGCTCAAATAAAAATCTTCTCCAGAATCCTGGCACTTTTTTATCATATTCTTAATCGTTTGAACCGCTCGTTCACTTTTCCCGTTAGATTGAGCATATCGCGGAGAAGACGTCACATGTTCTATTTCCCAATCACGCAAAAACTTTTTAAACTCGCACGAGCTGTAAGCGGGACCGTTGTCGGTCACCAACTCCGAAGGGATACCGTGCCGGGAAAACTGTTCCTTCATGAATTTTATAACTAATTTGCTAGTCATATTGTTAAGCATGCCTACCTCGACGTAGTTGGAAAAATAGTCTACTAAGACTATGTAGTATTTCTTCCTATACTCTAAGATATCAGAAGCCAATTTGGACCAGGGCAAATCCGGCAGCGTATGCTGCAACAGGGGCTCGCGACGCGGCGCCGGCGCATGCAGTGCGCATGAGTCACAAGCGCGTACGCGGCGCTCAACGTCGGCTGACATGCCCGGCCAAAACATTACCTCTCGAGCACGACGCTTACATCTATCTATACCTAGGTGCCCTTCGTGTATTTTACATAGCATGTCGTTGCGTAAACTGCGAGGAATGTAAACACAATTATTTTTAAATATTACCCCGTCTATAAATTGCAACGACTCGCGATATGGCCAAAACTTATTAACGCATTCGCTAACATCCCACCTGTATCTGGGCCATCCGTTACAAATATATTGTATTATCGTTTTACATTCCTCGTCTTTTGCTGTATGTTGTTTGATTACGTTTAGTTTTTTATTACTAACCTGCACATTTTCAACTAAGAAACACGTTTGTAACTCGACCTCGTCAGTGATGCGATCATGCATCAACTCTGGCAGTGGGGCGCGCGACAATGTGTCGGCTATGTACATGTACTTACCGGGCGTATACTCGACCTTGAACTCGAACCCTTGAACTCGCATCATCATGCGCTGTAGTCGCGCAGGCACAGCCGATAGAGGTTTAGTAAACAGAGGTTCTAAGGGCTTGTGATCAGTCTGAACTGTCACATCGCGACGCCCATAAATATACTGCTTGAACCTCTCTACCGCAAAACAAATGGCCAACATCTCCTTTTCTATCTGAGCATACCGTGTCTGAGTGTCCGTGAGCGTGAGCGAGGCGAACTCCACGGGCCGCCCGCCCTGAAGCAGTACCGCGCCCACCGCTACACTGCTCGCATCTACGGAGATCACCACCGGCAGCTCTGTCGAGTATAATGCCAACACTGGCGCTGATGCTATTTTAGCTTTTAACAGGTCAACAGCATTTGAATGGTTACTATCCCATATCCATTCAGAATCTTTTTTAAGCAATCCTCGCAGTATAGCCACCGAATCCGAGTAGTTCTGAATGAATTTTGATAAATAGTTTACTACCCCAAGAAATCTTTCTAAACCCTTCCGGTCCTCGGGATAGGGCATTTCCATGATGGCACGAACCTTCGAATCATCTGGACGCATCCCTTGTTCATCAAATTTGTGACCTAAGTAAATAATTTCTGTTACACAAAACTTACACTTTTCTTTGTTGTACCTGATGCCAATTTCCTTTGACCTTTGTAACAAACGCTCCAAACGAGTGTCATGCTCCTGTTGTGTATTACCCCAAACAATGACGTCGTCGATAAAACTTTCAACACCTTCCAAATCCTCTAGGTATTGTCTTAACTTGGCGTGAAATACCTCAGGGGCACAATTTACCCCATAAGGCAAACGGAGAAACTGGTACCTACCAAATGGAGTCGCGAATGTGCAGAGGTCGGCACTGGCGTCGTCCAGCTGCACCATCCAGAACCCTGAGCGCGCGTCGAGCACGCTGAAGAAGCGGGCGCCGCGCAAGCGCACTGCCAGCTCACTTACCGTGGGCAGCGAGTACTGCGCGCGCCGCACCGCGCGGTTCAACGGTCGGGGATCCAAGCAAACTCTAAGGTCACCGTTTTTTTTCGCTACCAAAACAATAGCATTAACCCATTCGGTAGGGTGTGATACCTTTCTTATTACGCCAATTTTCTCCATGCGCTGTAATTCAGCATGTAACTTGTCACGCAAACCTAATGGAATTTTTCTCGTTGGGCATACTACCGGTTGGACATTAACGTCGACTACTATTTTATATTTACCGGGTAATTTTCCTAGGCCCTCAAAAAGATCACAGTAGTTCTCTAATTGAATAGCATCAATACGGCGAACCAAACCTAATGTCACACAGCCTCTCAGTCCCAGTATATTTCGGCAATTGAAGTCAGCAACAATACACTTTAACTCATATTGTTTATTTCTACAAGATATCAACAATCTACACTTACCTATAACGGGTATATTGTGTTTGGTATATGAATACGCACGCTTAAGAACGGGTTTCAATTCGCTTAATTTTAATCCTAAATTTAAGTACTCAGCCTTTGATATTACATTTAACATAGACCCCGTATCTAGCTTAAACACAATACGTTTGTTATTACATGTCATTAATTCCAGCCATTCTTTTGGTGGTTTAGACTTAGAGTCCTGGTTAATAACATCAACGTAAAACATACCGTCCTCCTCGTCCGAATCGTCCTCCGCTAGATCACACACCTGGTCACGTATCACTTTGCGTTGACTGCACACTTTAGCGAAATGTCCCCTTTTGTCACACACATAACACAAGGCACTGTACGCTGGGCAGTGCTCATCCTGAGCGCACCACCCTCCGCCGCACGTCGCGCAGGGTCGGCGCGATGGTCCCGGCGCGCCCGCGCCGGTCGGCGGCCGCCCGCCGCGCCGCGCCCCGCGCCGGCTGGTCGCGCGCCGCCGTCCGCTGGCGCTCGCGCGCGCTCCGCCGCCACCTCCTCGCGCACCCGATCCCCACACGGCATCTACCTGGACGTCCTTTGTATCTCCACCGAAACAACGACTCTCCTCGTGCGACATCTCTGCCGCCTGACAAATTTGCACCGCTTTTGCTAGCGTTAAATCGTCCGTGCGAAATAATCTATCACGAATAACATTATTATTAATTCCGCATACAATTCTGTCGCGAATTAAACTGTCTGTCAACGTGCCAAACTCGCAAGTCTGACTTAATACTCGCAGCGCTGTAACCCATTGATCGATGCTTTCACCATCCTCTTGGTTTCTTACAAAAAACTTATACCGAGCCACCGTGATATTCGGCTTCGTTCCGAAGTGTTCATCGAACTTTTGCAATACCGTTTCGATGTCCTCACTCTGCTTCTCTGTTAATGAAAACGCAGTGTATACTTCGTAGCCGGCTGATCCAATGAGGTTGACTAGCAGACTGGCCTGGACATCGGCAGTCTCTTTGCTCACTCCGGAGGCTTTTAAAAACACCAGAAATTGCTTTTTCCACTTGCGCCACGCCTCGGCCCGCGCGGCCGGTCCGCCTTCTAAAAGCAATTCCGCCGGAGGACGCGCGTGTTCCATTGTGTTTTTGATTTCACAACCACCAATAAACTTAAAACTTGCTGAAATAAGCCACTAACGCACCAAATAATAGCAAACTTTAAATTAATTAGTGACCACCGCTGTCACCATGTAGTAAAACACGCGAGCTAGTTCAACACTGATTTATTGTATAATATGCAGGTAGGTATATTATTTTACAAATACCCTTATCTACTATACTACATCCACATGTGGGGCAAAGTAATCAGATGCTAATTTTGAGTTGTTTCCTTATGATGGCTGGTAAATTTGACTTTTAAACGACGATTTTGAATGATAAATATTTAATAGCATTCATTTGGAATTCATTTGCTTTGATTTTGTTAGATATTTTACAGTTAGTATTTTCCTTGTGTATGGTGTGGTGAAAAATGTTGTGTTTCACTCGGGGGAAAAAATTGTTTTACCCTCGTGCCTTGAAGCCCTCGCAACGCTCAAGATTCAATTTTAGAACCACTTGCTACTGTCTCTATGTTTACACTGAGAAGCCTATTTACTTGTAATGTAAGGCGCCTTAAGGCCGCACCTTACACGTCGTCCCAGTATTTTTAATTCCTATCCGTCGTTAAGATGACTTTGTAAACTAGGTACGTTCTTTTCTGCGCGCCACTTTTGTTTTTAAGTGTTTTATTTCTTATTAATAACATCGTTTTTGTTGAGTGTCATTCGACTGTCATTGGTTTTCTATTATTATTTTATCAATTTTTTATTCACTGCCGTTGTTGAAACTGATACCAGCAATATTAAATTCCGTGGAAATTTTATTTTAATAACAAAGTGGTTTTCGGTTTTGTTTTGTTTGTGTAACATTTTTTAAACGCAGTTTTTTTGTTTACAGGTAAGAGAGAGAGGCGTGTTAAGGCTTTTTAAAGTCACGCCCCGATGTTAACTTTAAGATACGTCAAACATTTGCTAAAGATACGATATGGATTAGATACGTAAGAAAGAGAGAAAGAAATTAAAATAAATGTTTTTGTTTGTAGAATTTCTTTAAACAAAAACGTCACTTTTGACACTGACGTAATCCAATACATATCGTATCTTTAGGACATTTTTGACGTATCTTAAAGTCCGAATCGGGCTGTTAGTTCCTAACCATTTAAGTAAGTAGTTTTTTCCCCTAACAGTAATTAGTTTTTTGACGACCTGTCTGGCCTAGTGGGTAGTGATGCTGCCTAGGAAGCTGATGGTCCCGGGTTCAAATCCTTGTAAGGGCTTATTCGTGTGATGAGCATGGATATTTGTTCCTGAGTCATAGATGTTTTCTATGTATTTAATTATTTATACATATGTATATATTATATATATCGTTGTCTAAGTACCTGCAACACAAGCTTTATTGAGCTTACCGTGGGACTTAGTCAATTTGTGTTATAATGTCCTATGATATTTCTTTATTTATTTTTACTTTTAACTTATTTTGCTTGGTTCTTCATATTACATCTGGTTATTATTAATGCGTCTGTCATGTATGTATGTTCGCGATAAACTCAAAAACTACTGAACGGATTTTCGTGCGGGTTTTACTTACTTATCAATGGAGTGATTCTTGAAAATTTTTACGTGTATTAATTTGTTAAAGTTAAACCGCGCGAAGCCGAATTTTGCATTATAATCTGAGGATTATGACAAATCTGACTAACATTCGTTACACTACGTTACGTTAACAGGTGTATGTTGCCTTCATCTTTATAACGATAAAGGTTACCCTTTTCATCTCATTAAAGCGTCTAAAGGGCCTCTGTGTTTTGGCTTCAGCTCCCACACGCCTCTCAAATGCCCCGAACACCATTGTTTCGTGATGGGTAAAGACATAAAGCTTATTAAAGATAAGTAAGCACGTTCAAATGTGGAGCAATTAAAGTTCGTATGGCGGGGATACCAAAATGTGGTCCCGCTACCGCACACTCATGTGGGGTCGGGCCGCGGGAGCGACCGAGTGACACAGAGCCGTGTGGGTGCATATGTAACATGCAGGTAGTGGGACAGTTCTCTAACTTTAATAGTAGATTGTGCAACGAGGGGGGGGCGGGTAATTGATTTTTTGCAAACGAGGTCTTTAGATGCTCGACCGCCGCAGGCTGGAGTTAATTAAGGACTCGAGTTAATATAAATTATAAACGCCAGTATTTTAAAAGTAAAACTCATTTATACCTACTTGTTTCATAAGAATTAGTGTCCCAATTAAAAAAAAAATACAATCCATAACCCGGGGGAGTTAAAGCTTTTTTTTATTATCCATAACTCCCGCAGGTACAATACATGCCTTTGTCTTTCAGTATACATGCATGAAATAAGATCTGTTTCGAGCAAGTGTGATGAAAATATAATTTGATTACTTGAAATCGTCTGACATACTCCTACTTTACAGTTACAGCAAACTTTACTTTGCCACACGGATGGAAACATTATCATGCCGAAAACGCGCCTTTTTATCACTATTTCACTAATAATTATAAATAAAATAAATAAATATTATAGGACATTATTACACAAATTGACTAAGTCCCACGGTAAGCTCAACAAGGCTTGTGTTGAGGGTACTTACATAGACAACGATATAATATTTATAAATACTTAAATACATAGAAAACACCCATGACTCAGGAACAAATATCCATGCTCATCACACGAATAAATGCCCTTACCAGGATTTGAACCCAGGACCATCAGCTCCGTAGGCAGGGTTACTACCCACTAGGCCAAACTAATAATTAACTTTGAACACATAATTCGAATTTAGAATTATTTCTTTTTTAAATCCGTTTGAATCAAATCATGCCACACAAATCTTATTTGAAGCAATGTGCTATCTGCGTGTCATGCAATAGAAATCTATAAGAAGTATTGATTAACGCTTCCAATCAAATGTGTAAATGTGTTGGTTAAATTTTAATGAGTCATTGATGAAAGGTTTTAAAACGTGTTTGTCATACATAACCGAAATTAAATTGTTTAGACAATTTTTACAATAGAAAATTTTCATAGTAGCAAAATTTTACATAGCCTTTTTCATGATCGCGTATTTAATTTTTCACATTTCTTCATGTACTAGAGATTATTCATTTAGCGTAGTTGTTTCCTTCGCATATATAACCAGTAGGTAAAGTTATCAGTGGCAAAAATGATATCCAGTCTTTTTTTTCGAAATGCGCCTTATCCCAGTTGTTGTTACCGGTTCACTGGCGAAATACTCGAACTATGTATACATAATACATTTATAGTTTTCTTATTAATTTGGGACTATCCCCCGAATCTCGTGGCATGTGGTGAACGCGCATATCAAGTTGGGATGCACCGGAGTTCGCTACGGTACGCGGCTGCGATCGGCTATTGTTCTAGCGTTAGTGATGTGCTCTATAAACATATTATCGATGAAGATATTAATTAAGACTAATGAGTGGAAGCGAAAATGTTTCCAAAAGGTATTTCGTTCTTATTTGATTCGCTTTTTACTTATTTAATGGATATTGACACAATTAGTAATGATGCTGATTTAGGGAAAAAATAAATTCTGTTATCCCTTTTGATTACAATGAAAGTTCTGTTTATAGCTGAAATACATATTTCTTGAAACAAAATATTCTTAACTTTTTATTACCGATATAAAGAGGCCAATTCGAACAAACACTAATATCTTTTAGCTATCGTACGTCTCGCTCGTGCCAGTATACATATATACGGAAAAGTAAGAGCGGAATGCAGGATAAGTAACTGACATCATTATATGATAATACATAAGTATCAAAATAACCGTTAGCAGCTCACGGATTGTATACGTGTCAATAACATTGTGTATTTTTGTCTATTTTTTAAAGTACCGTTTAGACTAAATTTCCCAATACATTCCCGTATTGTGTGGGGACCTTGTCCTTGTAACGCTTCGTGATCGCTTTCGACGTTTTTTTTGCCATTCGTGACAAACGGTTAAACCTATTGTTCATTTTAGTAACAATTCTAATTTATGTAAAAGAAAAAAATAACCCTTACATATACTTCGTTCTATTTTAAATAGACTGATGTTTAAAGTTATGAAATATTAGGCATTGTGGATTACATAATTAAATTTAGCAAATTAAATATCTACTAGACTGCTTTATAAATACATGTTTCATTTAAATTATCCATTAATATTAAAATTTCAACCAAGAATTGTATAAATATGTAAATCTAAAGTAAGTAAAATTAAGTTACAAGATTTTATCACTCACAAACAGAGTCCGCTACAGGTGAAAGTAAATAAAAGCTTGTAATATAGCAACAACAGTTGCTGTCCCTCATTTCCCTTTTTTATATCGATGATCTGAGATTCTGAGCCCATGAAATCGATAAGCGATGGTGACGTCACTAAGCGGCGCTCACAGAACGCTGTATATGGTATTTATGAGATGTACCGCTACACGATGAGATTACAATTTGTCGTTCGGAATTAGGCCAGTGTTACCTTGAGAGTCATCTAAGTCATCTTAACTTAAGACTTTTTTGTTTTCGGAGCTTATACAGTATCTTAAAGTCTTGTTTTTATTGTCTTGCAATGAAAGTGATGCAATGTCATAATTAATGTGAAATTTCTATCAATATATGACGTTTATAATGACTCAACCTGACTTTGTTCTGTTCAGGTTGGTGTAATGTTAGCTTATCGGACTCTAAAAGGCAGCGGTAAAGTGACCCTTGATTTCTACTAATCCCGGGTCCGAACTATAGAATTCTGCCGCTCCCAAGAATATTCTCAGTTTACTAGGGGAAATATTCTCGAACGAAAATATTCTCCATACAAAACGGAGAACGTTCTCGAGAACTATAGACGCTGGTTTACTTCCAAAATTACAAAATACAAAAAGTGGCAAAGTGAATAGTCGTCGGGGAATCGGATAACAACGGTAAGTTTTTAAAAGCTCTGTAAACTGTCAAAGTTTTGAATGTAAAATTGCCATGCTAGAATTTCATTTCATTTATTAATTGTATAGTCATGTACATACATTATTAAGGTGTTGCAATACAATTCAGTAAGTCAGTCCATGACGCCCTGTGAGGACATACAATAACAATATACTAATACCTTACAAATCTAAGCTAATCATTATAAAATAAAATCATCCGAATTTACAAATACCTACACAAAATTTAAATTATTAGTACATTTAAATATGTTACAATTGTATGGATAAATAAATAGTCAGTACAGTAATAATTCATTCATTCATTCAATAAAATAGCAATTATAAATTATCATCAAAAAAATCATTAACTGAATAATAGCATTTATCCAGTAATAATATTTCTAATTTAGTTTTGAAGGTCGCATTTTCAGGTTCTTGCTTAATCGAGTCTGGAATTTTATTAGTTATTAGGATACATTTGTAATGTGGACTATTTCTACACATTTGTAGTTTGGTTTGAGGTAGTTGTAATTTATTCCTATACTGTGCTCTAGTTGTTTCCTTATCCTGTTTTAATTCAAATAAATGAGAGTTTTCGCGAACAAAAATAGCAGCTTGCAATATATAGATGCAGGGCAGTGTTAATAGTTTGTAGCGGACAAAGTACGGACGGCAGCTGTCTGGTATACGCACATTCGCTAAAATTCGAATACACTTCTTCTGCATTATAAAAAGTTGCTCGGCCTCGACACTATCACCCCAAAGGACTACAGCGTACCGAAGCCATGCGCACGCATATGCGTAGTATGCGGATAATGCACACTCGAAGTTTGTGTTCTTTTTTAGTATGCTTAGGGCATATATAAACTTCGACATTTTCGTTTTAATGTTTTGTATGTGGGCCTTCCAATTCATGCCGGAATCTATGGTTATACCTAACAAATTGAATTCCGTGACTTCTTCTATATTACATGTTGTAATGTCTAAACTTAGTTCTAATGGTTTTTTTTGTATAGGTTTAAATTGTATGATTTTGGTCTTTTTCAAGTTAATTTCTAAGTTATGTTCACCGAGCCATTTCTGTACGGTACTAAAAATATTATGAAGTTGTGTGTTACATTCGGAGCTGTTATTGCAACTAAACAATAGAGAGACGTCGTCAGCAAACATAACGCAGGTTGTGTCAGTGTTAAGAATTTTTGGCAGGTCATTAATATATGCCAAAAATAGTAGGCATCCACAAACGCTTCCCTGAGGTATTGAACAAGTAGTATGACGCAATGTTGACGTTACGATCTTTAGTTCCTGGCAGTCCTTATCAAAGTGGTCTACTTGTACGCATTGTTTACGGTTTGTGAGGTACGATTTGAACCAGTTATATGCCGTGCCGCGTATTCCCATCCCGTACAATTTACTGAGTAAGATTTCGTGTGATACTTTTTCATATGCTTTTGTCATATCCAGTAAAAGTCCTATACTATATGTTCTGTTGTTTATATGACCTAAGATTTTCAGCATATATTGATAAACCGCTAATATTGTTGAGTGATTTTTCCTAAATCCGTATTGATTTTTATCCAAAATGTTGTACTTTTCAAAAAAATTATAGACACGATTTATCATACATTTTTCGAATATTTTTGACACGGTTGGTAATAGTGCGATAGGTCGATATTGGTTTGGATTGGTTACGTCGCCGTTTTTAAATATGGGTTTAATAATGGATATTTTAAGTAAGTCCGGGAATATTCCTTGATTAAATGACTGGTTAATCAGTTTTGTCAGTGGCTGTGCTAACTCTAATGCACATAGTTTTATAAGAACGGGCGGCATTTCGTCGACACCAAAACTATTTTTATTTTTGAGCTGCCTTATAATTTTTATAGTTTCGGTTTCGGTCACCGGCTGTATGAATATTGAGTTAGTGGCGGGGGTATGAACACGGCGCGCGCGCGCCGTTATCGCTCCGGCTCTAAAGTCCGTCTCGCCTACCGACGCAAAGTGTTCATTAAATATGTAAGCTACTTGTTCTGGCGCTGTTACGATCGTGTTGGCTACTTTTAATGACATATTTTTATACGCGCGATCCTTTTGCCTCCTTGTCATACTATTTATGAGGGTCCACATTGTTTTCATTTTATTCTTGGACTTTTTCATTTTTTTTGCGTAGTCAATTTTCCTTGACACCCTTTTACATTTTTTAAGGATTTTTTCATATATTTTGTAATAGTTCGAACTACAGTATGTAGTTTTTCCGGAAAGGAGTGTACAGGTTTTTGAAGAGTTTGAAAATGCGCATATGAAAGCATTCAATTTCAAGCACTTATGAGCAAACATGGTGGTCATTACTGCAGATGGGACGACGTAAAGAAAACAGCAGGAATAACATCGATGAGAATTGCAAGATACCGACTGGCATGGAGAAATCTTGGGGCCTCCTACGCTGAAAAGCAAGACTAAATAACCGACTAAATAAGCAGAAACTAAATAACCGGTGCAATATAACTAAGAATCGGTGCTAAAGAAAAATTATGGAAGTAAGATGGCTTTTATTATTATTACATATTATTATCTATGAACGGAATATCATGGAAACCGCTTACCATCAAGCAGGACGTGCGTTTGTTTGCCAGAGTATAAACGGACTAAAACTCAGAGCACTTTTTCATATTATGGTTTATGAAATGATGTATGACCAACACATGTAATTACGTGCTTCCTTTTTATCGGATAATCAATTTATAATACTTAATTTACTATACAATTATAAGTTTTCCTTAAACGTGTTATTGCAAAATGGTTGACAGCCGTAATCACGTACAATCACGTCGTTCCCAATAAACATATTTCATTTATTTATACAGCGTGCTACCTCGCAATCATTATGCGTTTATTTATTAAGAGAGCATTTAAACCCAATTTTATTATCTTTGTAGAATGTTACTGTTAATATATTATGTACCCTATTATTTCTTGCACCTGATTTAATTGAGCAATTTTGTTAATTCAAGTTTTAGTGCATATTTAGAAATACAATTTCTACTTATTTTAACTATTGCATTTTTGTAACAAATCGATTATCAGCTAATGCTAAATTGGTTACGATAAACAACAGATGGATACAAATCTTAATAAACTTGTATCCATCTGTTGTTTATCTTTACCTATTTTTATATAATAATAGTAATAAATAATGCTGCTGTGTCCAGCAGTGAGACGTATGTGAGCTAAATTATATATTAATTATTTATTATATATTAGATAGATACACCTAAAAATAATTTAAATAGATATTTGTAAAATTTTAGTAAAAATATACTAATATGGTTTAAAAAAATTTATTGCAAGAGCCACGAGATTGAGTATCAACTACCGTAAATATGGTTATGAAGGCAGTGGTGCTATATTATTGAATTACCATATACGAAATAAAAATCATTAATTAATTCATTTATTATCGTCTTTAGTATTGTTCATTCGATTTGAGAATGAATCTTTGATTTAGGTCTTAACAAAATAATGACACAAACCTGGTCGGGTAAATGTATGGTACTTTCTTATATTAGGGATAGTTGAAATTTCAAAATATTGATAAACAACCTGTAGCAGCGTATTACGTTCCGGACACCCAACACCGAAACTGCAGTTGCATAATAACAGCTCTGGTTACATAAATCCACCTCTCGCTATCAATTCTATTATATACGAGTGCATAATCAATTTGCTACAGGACCTTCGGATTCAGAATTTTAATTGGAAGAAGTTATTAGTCCAAAAGGCATACGAGTCAATTGAAATGGGCTTATAGGTGTTGATAAGTACGTTGCAGTTTTTTATTTCTTACGACACAATCCTTTATTTTATACGAAAATATGAGTCAAAATGTACTATTTGTTAAGCAATAATTGACAACTCTCAATAACATTTTAAAATTTATTTAAAAGCGGTTCTATCGCGAATATTAACATTCTGCAATTTTGTCTATTTAACACTTTGCCATTGACTCTCTGTTTTGACATTTTGCTGGGACATCAGTTATCCGCGACCACGAGCAGTGAAACCTTCGTTGAAACTTCGGAAATAAAGGTAACAAAATAAATTCGCGATAGACCTGGTTTTCAATATGTTTTACAATGTGTTAAAACGCGAAAGTTTGAGATGTAACTCTTGATAAGTAATAACATTAAATTAAATAAAAGTGACATAAAATATAGGTTCCCGATTATTATAAAAACTAGATGACGCTTGAAATTATCAGTGCCAGACATGTTGAATGTTAATACTTGTCCTTATCCACACCCGCATCAGGAAAGTCCTTTACAACCTTGACAAGCCTATGCATCCTTCCATTTGTCAACCCCTTCACCAGTCAGTCCAACCGTCTGTCTGTCCATTCAGACTAGTATTTCCGTTGTATGCCCTAACATGCGTTACAAAATTGTATTCATGTTTTAGTAGATGTTTTAGATTAAGATCTGAATATATTTCAAGTCAAGATACTTACATTTTATGTGTCGTAGAGCTAACTGTGAGGTCTGTGTGTTCATCTGCCTACTCCAAGACCAAAAATGGTTTGAAGACAAATTCAATTTATTAAGAAAGCGGCATTCTCATTTGGAGAATACGTAGGTGCGTCCTTGTCATATGCACTAGATTTAGAACCGTCCAAATACGTTCTCTCACAGATTTATTGCATACAGCCGGCTACCGACATTCAACTGGACTACATTTGAATTTCAATATTAGGTTTGTGAAGCAAACATGAGTAGAATAGTAATGAAGATTGATACATAATGTAGTTATTTGTGGACTATCACACAACAATGATCATTTAAGACACATATACGAAACTTCCTTGTTCGTAAAAGTTTTGGACCCGGGTACGTCCTTAAACATAAGAGAGGTATGGGCATTGTGAATGTCATCTCGCTCTGTGTGGTAGGGCACAGCACAGCGGATGTCATTCCAGATCTAAAGCAGAGCCCAACTGGGGAAGTACCTCCACCTTACAGAAAATCGCAGCCAAGTAACACTAGACTCTACTCATAGTGTTGTGTTCCTGCCGGTGAGTAAGGTTGCCAGAGCTCAACGAGGGGTGGGAGGGGGGTTAGGGTCGGCAACGCGCATGCAACTCATCTGGAGTTGCAGGCGTACATAGGCGACGGATACTGCTTACCATCAGGCGGGCCGTATGCTTGTTTGCCACCGACATAGTATTAAAAAAAATATGATATTTACGTAGTGGTCCAGTATTCTATTATAATGTGTTTTATTTTTAGAAAGTTACTTACGCCAACAAAGTTTAAAATTTACTAGTTAGAAAGCAGATGTTTTGACGTCATGAATAAACACTGTATCTGTATGAATAAACACTGTATCAACCATACTTTTTATGCCTATTTCTTAAAGCACGTTTACTATGTCAATTATACTTACAGCAAATACCGATTTTTATTTAGAAGCATTATATTATTTAGGTTGTTAACTTGTTACATTTAAAGCAATTATATTTATTACCGTCAAACATTGAATCTATCATATACCTAAGTATCTCTTTAAAATTGACGTTTATGTTCCCCAGTAAAATTCCTAAAACAAACGCTAAAGTACTATTAACAAGGTTCATATTTAAAAGCTATTCGAATCGATATTAAGCTCTTTTGCTGTAAGTCCTAATGTTATTTAGGCTAGATGTAGATTCTGAAGGCCGCGTCCGATGGAATTCGATGAATATTTAACGTGGTCCAGCTTAGTTGCACGGTATTTAGGGGCTTGATTACATTTATTATCATTTTGATTAAGTGCTGTTTAATTGGTTAAGATTGAAGCAGGTGGAATTTGGATTATTTGTTGTTCAATTATTTAGAACCCAATATGAGCACAAAAACAAAATTATATATATTTCTAAAATGTTGTGGAAAAATAAGCTTTTAGAAAAATTTTCACATGAAGGAGACGTCAAAATGGTAAATCAAAATAGTTAATTTTGACTTAGTTTAATAACCTCCAACCCCCAATATATAGCAAAAATTTTTAACTATCGAATCAGGGTGGGAGGGTGGAGGGGGGAGATGTTGTTTTATTTCTAATATGCTGTGCCAATACTGATACCTGAGCAAGCGAAAGCTTTCAAAATTGATCCACGAGCCTAGTGAGTGTCTCTAAAAGTGGATTCTTGAGCGTTGCGAAGGTTTAATTTCAAGGAACACTTTTATTGATTCTCATAAACGTATCTGTGCATAACTTAGAAGCTTATTTTATTGAATGTCAGCATCAGATAAATCTTAGAGTAGGTATTACCAGCTTAAAGCTGTTGAGTTATTTTGTAATCTATCTAAACGTTGTCATTACTGGTTTTGAATATGCAGAGGTAAGTCGAGTTCTCAAGATTAGATTACATGGTATAAAGGAAACCTTATGTCATACTGCGACTTATTAGGATAAGTTTGCGGAGGCTTTCAACTCCGAATATACTTAGTAAGTTTTAAACCAATTATCGTTTATTCTTAAATAACTTATTACAGCGCCTTTAAGAAAAGAGCCGTACTCCCATTCTAAAGCAGGGATCGAAACCGGGTTTTTTGCAAAAAATTATAAATATTATTTTATACTCCAAATGTAGGACTCAGTTGTGTTTTTAGATAACGACTTAGTATTATTCAATTGTCTAATTAGAAATGAAATAATTCACAAATAACGAAGAAATACCGTTTTCGTTCCCATACAAAAAATACCGGTTTCCGGACCCTGCTAAAGGCCTTCAAAGCACTTGCATTCCCTTAGGTGTTGCAGGTGTCCATAGGCGAAGGTGATTGCTTACCATCAAGTGATTCGTCTGGCCTCGTATATCATAAAAAAAAGGATTTCATAAAGCTGATAACTTTAAACCCGCCATGTCATCTCTTAGCAACAATATAGTTATTTGTGCAACAAGAGAGGAAAGTTAGTTTTTCTTGCGAGGGACTCAAAAACACGAGATGTAAAATAACTTTGCTCTCAGTAGTGAGAACATATAAAAGTTAAAAGTTTTTAATCTTGTAGTCATGGCCTTCACTAAATTAAAAAGCTACTTTGTCTCACTCCCTGGAGTGATGAAATCACAAAATATCTCATTACGACTACCTCATCTAGGTAGGAAGTAAAATCTTGAATTATGTGTATTGTAACATTTCTCAGGCTAACATTACGTGATCTTCCGCACTCAACAATTTGGCTCCGTTTTGTAATGATGATGAATGCCTAATTTGTACATGACATTTTATGAGAGTTCAAAGTTTCATAATTCCTACATAATGTCATAGTTAGTAAGTATTCAAATATTAACATCTTAAAGATGATGTTGAAAATATGTCAAGATATTGTGAATATGAAGTGCACTTTTTAACATAGATATTTTGCTTAGTAATTAATTTGTCTTGTCCTTGTCTGAGGTGGATAGTTATTTATTTTGTTAATATTTCAGATTATTTTGTTTACTTTTGTAGGTCAGTAGGAGATAATTGCTGTCTATGTATCCTATAATCTTATACCTTTAAAATTAAAATTAAATTAAATTAAATAATCGTTTAATTCAGGCATAGCCCATATAAGTGTTAGTAACAGACTTAAATAATAATGTTAAACTATGACTATGACTATTACAATTTCCTATAATCTACCATGCAACACGTATACTTAGGGCTAGGACTATACAATACCGGGTGAGCAATACGTACACTTTGATATGATAAAATGTGATATGAAAAAATAAACAAATAAAAAATAATAATAATAATTCAAACATGTCAGCACCAATTAAAATATAAAAATCAATTCATTAAAATAATTCAAACATGTCAGCATTAATTACAATATATAAATCATTTCATTAAAAATAAGTCAGACATATCAGCATTAATTATACATCTAAAAACTAATCAAATTGCAATAATTATAATTATATTATTCAGTACAAATTCTTCACTGGCAAAAAATTAAAATTAAACGAGCAATTCTTGTATATATATAAATATATATATTTCTGTGATCTCGGAAACGGCTCTAACGATTTCGTTGAAATTTGGTATATGGGGGTTTTTGGGGGTGTACAATCTATCTAGATTAGTCTAATGTTTGGGTAAACGCGTGTTTTCGAGTTTTCATGCGTTTTTTTTTCGACGCAGAATATGGTCGCTAATTTCGTGTTGCCGGCCACTGTCCGTCTGGTCCAGCGGGTTAAGACGTGGACTGCTAAACGAGTGTTACGAGTTCGAATCTCGCCCGGTGACTAACTTTTGTTTTTTTTTATATGTTCAAGTTTATATATAATTTTTTTAATTTTTATTGTTTTAGACAAGTTTAATTTAGTAAAAAAATTTAGTTAAGATTATCACCACCATATTACAATAAATAGTTATAACCGAGCAAAGCTCGGTCGCCCAGGTACTTACATTAATTTCAGTAAAGGCGGAAACAGTGGCTGGGATCGAACAGTGGCTCAGTCGCCCAAATATTGCTTCTCTCGTGTTAAAGTAGGTTGAGTGAGCCAGTCGGCTTTTTTCTACCGAGCCACTGTTCCCTCCTTGACCCTATCTGGAAATGGGATGAAAGAAAATTTTATAAGTACAATAAGTAAATACGCTAAATATTCCACGAAGATAAATAGCATTACATAATAGGATATTCAAAGAAAGGAAGACGGGTTAAGGATGTGTTTTTTCAAAACTATGAATACTTGGTTATTTTCAAAGTATATGTACTTACATATTTAAGCACTATTCGAGGTTGCCTTTTCAGACCAGTCAGATTGCACATGCATGATTTCTTAAATACATTCTCTTGTACCATTATGAACAGGTATGCTTGGGCATACGACGCAAGCAGTTTTTACGCATCTACGTCATTAAACGTTAAACTAGGAAGGACTTTAAAGTATTCTCCGGGAAATCAGTCCTTATATGGATGACAACTTTCAAACTTCTGAGCGAAGCTTCCTTGTATAATCATGTTTCGGTGTGTTGACTTGTTTTGGACCTTATGCTTCTCACACATGGTTCAAAATTTGGTATACAATGTTAAATTATATTTTTTATTTTAGAGTTACTCCTTTTGTTTTGCTGATGTGCTATCTATTTTTTAGTTTTAAGTGTTTAGTGAGTAAGTTATTTTTTGTAACAGAAGTGGCGCTGTATGTAGAAGGTTTTTACAATAAATGTATTTCTATTCTATTCTAAATTAATAATAGATTAATGATTAAATGGATCAATTTGCATACATGGAATTTTAAAATCGACCGATGTCTTAGCTTGCTAAAGCACCCACTTAACCCACCGCTTCTAAATTTGCCGTTTAATCTCAAAACGATTACAAATACGTAAAAATAAACCGTTCAAAATTTCCTTAAAAGTTTGTTCGTAAAATATTGAAAGTCACAGTTCATTGACCTTGCGGCCAATATCAAGTAAGGCTAAACCACGCGATAAAATCGAGTATGGACTTGCATCTTAAACAAATGTAAAGCTTCGAGAATGTTCAAAAGATGTTCGAATGTTCAAAAAGTTTCAAAACTATTTCAAAGACTAGTATTAATTGACCTCCAAAATACACTTAGTTGGTACGTACATAAGGATCAATTTAATCAGGATAAGATGTATGGTATAGAGATAGACATTTAGGTATTTTAGGTATTGCATTATGATTTCCCACGCATATGTTATGGAGTTTGCTATGAAATGTAAATGCCTTATTAGTTTTGTTTGTCTAACCATGTCTAGACTGTTTTTAATTGTATTATGTTATAGGTACCTATTTTTATACACAATATAAAATTAGTGGCTCTGTGAGCTGCTAAGCTTAAAAGGAAAGAGGACGGCCGATTCTCCATACAAACGTAGGGCCCATTTTCCTCTCCGGAATATATTTTTTACATAATTTGACGTATATTAACCATTGTTATGCCCCTAGGTTTGGCTTTTTCCGATTTATGTATTATTATAGAAATAAGGAGCGAAAAACAGATTTGCTTACAAAATTTTAAATAAAAATTTTCTATAATAATCAAAAATTCGAAAAAAAAACAGACGTAGGGATGTCCCCACGTTTGTTTTTTTTGTAGCTGTGGTTGATACAGCAAATTGTGTCGAAATAAAATATTTTCAATAATGTTAATATCCAGGTAGGAAAATGAGGACTACATTTGTATAAAATTTCGGGCGGGTCCTCCATTTTCGTCTTAATAAGCTTAAAACTGAAAAAATACTAAATACCTACTTCGTTGATTCAATATCACAGCGAACTGATAATGGTCTTAAGTACCACAGAACTACTGGCACTGAAGTCCTTTATACCTTTCTCTACCATTTTGAACATTTCCCAAAAAACGAAACGACAGAAGTCAGATAGAATCTGACTACCGAACTTGTTCACAAAATTTCACGAGAATCGGCTGAAAAATGCGACCCGCAGAGGAGAACATGCGGACATACCAATGCATTTTTTCCCAAGCTGAAACAGAGACCTTCGCTAACGCTCGGTCAAAAATAAGTACCTACGTGGGATGAACATTGAATAGTCAAGTAATATAAACCTAGAGAAAGCAGTGTTTTCAACCTTTTTCTTGACGCGACCATATTGGCTGAGAAAAATGCGCTTTCATTTCTCATGTTCTGAAAGAGGGTAATAGTTGTTCTGAAAAGTGTGTTAAGAGTCCTTATTCCTACAGACGAGCGTATTTTGTAAAATTCTTCCTTTTTCATTCAAGATTACGACGTAACTATTAGTATTTATTCAAAAACTGATAACGTACTTAAATAATCGTTTCCTAAACTAGGGGCTCCAACAGTTCAAATTTTCATTTTCTCTTTTAAACCTCTTTTTTAATGAGGTTTTTTGGGAGTCTTTTCCAAATTTTGCAGTGAGATGTGGCGTTTTGGTTCTCAATTTTGCTATAAACAAGAATCATTTGGTACATGAATGACTACAATTTGATTCAACATATCTCGTACGAGGGGCTGGAATGATTAACAATCGAAGATTCATTTGAAAAAACTGATAAAATACCTTCCGAGTTTTCTTCATTTTTTTGGCGAAAACAGGGTTTTATTATATTTTATTTCCGCAAATTGTACGCATATTTTGCTTTAAAAATAATATTATAGCAAACTGTAACTTTATGTTAACCTATAAAAAAAAATCGTAACTATGGGACCTACATTGCCGTAAATTTATATTTTTTTAAAACACGTATAAATCACCCAGCAGCGACGCCCCGCTCTCAGTCCGCGCGGAGCGCGCTTAGAGGACGGACCTGTGCTCGATTGTCAGGCATTCGTTGCGATCGTAATCAGCTACAGAGTTCCGAGAAGTGCTATATACTGCGATTAGAAAATCTTAATAAAAGTTCATTTTTTACAGTATGCCTAACAGACTCGCTTATTGATGGATTTTCAGTGTTACTTTTTTTTTAATACTAAGTCGGTGGCAAACAAGGATACGGCCCGCATATGTACGCCTGCAACTCCAGAGGAGTTACATACGCGTTGCCAACCCTAACCCCCTCCCGCCCCTCGTTGAGCTCTGGCAACCTTACTCACCGGCAGGAACACAACACTATGAGTAAGGTCTAGTGTTATTTGGCTGCGATTTTCTGAAAAACGCATTTTCACTTGAAATTACGTTAGGGTTTGCATTATTATTTTTGACCCGGATGAAGTCCAAGTTCTCATGATGCGAGTCAGGAGTTGGTCACCAGAACTCCTAATCTACTTATTATAATCCCATCGTGTTTGGGCTCAAAAGATTTGCCCTGACGAACACCATCGATCTAGATGAGGTCCAGGGTGTCATGATGGAGTCAGGAGTTGGTCACTAGAACTCCTAATCTACTCATTATAATTCCATCGTGTTTGGGCTCAACAGAGTTGCCCTGATGAGCACCTTCAATCTAGATGAGGTCCAGGGTCTCATGATGGAGTCAGGAGCTGGTCACCAGAACTCCTAATCTACTCATCATAACTCCATCGTGTTTGGGTTCAATAGAGTTGCCCTGACGAGCACCATCAATCTAGATGAGGTCCAGGGTCTCATGATGGAGTCAGGAGCTGGTCACCAGAACTCCTAATCTACTCATCATAACTCCATCGTGTTTGGGCTCAATAGATTTGCCCTGATGAACACCATCGATCTAGATGAGGCCCAGGGTCTCATGATGGAGTCAGGAGTTGGTCACCAGAACTCCTAAACTACTCATCATAACCTCATCGTGTTCGGGCTCAATAGATTTGCCCTGACGAGCATCATCAATCTAGATAAAGTCCAGGGTCTCATGATGGAGTCAGGAGTTGGTCACTAGAACTCCTAATCTACTCATTATAATTCCAACGTGTTTGTGCTCATAAGATTTGCCCTGATGAGCACCATCGATCTAGATGAGGTCCAGGGTCTCATGATGGAGTCAGGAGTTGGTCACCAGAACTCCTACTCTACTCATCATAACTCCATCGTGTTTGGGCTCAATAGAGTTGCTCTGACGAGCACCTTCAATCTAGATGAGGTCCAGGGTCTCATGATGGAGTCAGGAGCTGGTCACCAGAACTCCTAATCTACTCATCATAACTCCATCGTGTTTGGGTTCAATAGAGTTGCCCTGACGAGCACCATCAATCTAGATGAGGTCCAGGGTCTCATGATGGAGTCAGGAGCTGGTTACCAGAACTCCTAATCTACTCATCATAACTCCATCGTGTTTGGGCTCAATAGATTTGCCCTGATGAACACCATCGATCTAGATGAGGCCCAGGGTCTCATGATGGAGTCAGGAGTTGGTCACCAGAACTCCTAATCTACTCATCATAACCTCATCGTGTTCGGGCTCAATAGATTTGCCCTGACGAGCATCATCAATCTAGATAAAGTCCAGGGTCTCATGATGGAGTCAGGAGTTGGTCACTAGAACTCCTAATCTACTCATTATAATTCCAACGTGTTTGGGCTCAAAAGATTTGCCCTGATGAGCACCATCGATCTAGATGAGGTCCAGGGTCTCATGATGGAGTCAGGAGTTGGTCACCAGAACTCCTAATCTACTCATCATAACTCCATCGTGTTTGGGCTCAATAGATTTGCCCTGATGAACACCATCGATCTAGATGAGGTCCAGGGTCTCATGATGGAGTCAGGAGTTGGTCACCAGAACTCCTAAACTACTCATCATAACCTCATCGTGTTTGGGCTCAATAGATTTGCCCTGACGAGCATCATCAATCTAGATAAAGTCCAGGGTCTCATGATGGAGTCAGGAGTTGGTCACTAGAACTCCTAATCTACTCATTATAATTCCAACGTGTTTGGGCTCAAAAGATTTGCCCTGACGAGCACCATCGATCTAGATGAGGTCCAGGGTCTCATGATGGAGTCAGGAGTTGGTCACCAGAACTCCTAATCTACTCATCATAACTCCATCGTGTATGGGCTCAATGGAGTTGCCCTGACGAGCACCATCAATCTAGATCAGGTCCAGGGTCTCATGATGGACTCAGGAGTTGATCACCAGAACTCCTAGTCTATTCATCATAACTCCATCGTGTTTGGGCTCAAAAGATTTGCCCTGACGAGTACCATCGATCTAGATTAAGTCGAGGGTCTCATGATGGACTCAGTAGTTGGTCACCAGAACTCCTAATCTATTCATCATAATGGTAATTTGTTGGTGCTTGTCGGAGTAAATCTATTGAGCCCAAACACGATGGAGTTATGATACAGAGATTACGAGTTCTGGTGACCAACTCCTGACTCCATCATGAGACCCTGGACTTCATCTAGATCGATGGTACTCGTCAGGGCAAATCTTTTGAGCCCAAACACGATGGAATTATAATGAGTAGATTAGGAGTTCTAGTGACCAACTCCTGACTCCATCATGAGACCCTGAACATCATCTAGATTGATGGTGCTCGTAAGGGCAAATCTATTGAGCCCAAACACGATGGAGTTATGATGAGTAGATTAGGAATTATGGTGACCAACTCCTGACTCCATCATGAGACCCTGGACTTCATCTAGATCGATGGTACTCGTCAGGGCAAATCTTTTGAGCCCAAACACGATGGAATTATAATGAGTAGATTAGGAGTTCTAGTGACCAACTCCTGACTCCATCATGAGACCCTGAACATCATCTAGATTGATGGTGCTCGTGAGGGCAAATCTATTGAGCCCAAACACGATGGAGTTATGATGAGTAGATTAGGAATTATGGTGACCAACTCCTGACTCCATCATGAGACCCTGGACTTCATCTAGATCGATGGTACTCGTCAGGGCAAATCTTTTGAGCCCAAACACGATGGAATTATAATGAGTAGATTAGGAGTTCTGGTGACCAACTCCTGACTCCATCATGAGACCCTGGACTTCATCTAGATCGATGGTACTCGTCAGGGCAAATCTTTTGAGCCCAAACACGATGGAGTTATGATGAGTAGATTAGGAATTATGGTGACCAACTCCTGACTCCATCATGAGACCCTGGACTTCATCTAGATCGATGGTACTCGTCAGGGCAAATCTATTGAGCTCGAATACGATGGAATTATAATGAGTAGATTAGGAGTTCTAGTGACCTACTCCTGACTCCATCATGAGACCCTGGACTTCATCTAGATTGATGGTGCTCATCAGGGTAAATCTATTGAGCCCAAACTCGATGGAGTTATGATGAGTAGATTAGGAGTTCTGGGGAGTTCTGGTGACCAACTCCTGACTCCGTCATGAGACCCTGGACCTCACCTAGATCGATGGTGTTCGTCAGGGCAAATCTTTTGAGCCCAAGCACGATGGAATTATAATGAGTAGATTAGGAGTTCTGGTGACCAACTCCTGACTCCATCATAAGAACCTGGATGGACTTCATTCGGGTCAAAAATAATAATACAAACCCTAACGTGATTTCAAATAACACTGAAACTCTATAGCACTAATGTGCGCAAACGATTGGCATCTTGACTACGCAGCATGGGTGCGTAGCCACCATGCCAATCGATACGACAACGAAACACTATCTGTCTCTCTCTCGTACTAATATGCACAAACGATTGGCATCTTGGCTGGGCAGCATGGGTGCGTAGCCAACATGCCAAACGTTTACGATACGACAAGGAAACACTATCTGTCTCTCTATCGCACTAATATGCGCAATCGATTGGCTTCTTGGCTAGGTATCATGGGTGCGTAGCCAACATGCCAATCGTTTACGATACGACAACGAAACACTACTCTCTCTCTATCGCACTAATATACGCAAACGATTGGTATTTTGGCTAGGCACTAAGCAAGTGTGTGGCCAACATGCCAATCGTTTACGATACGACAACGAAACACTATCTGTCTCTCTATCGCACTAATATACTTTATTTATACCTGCAGTCATTTAGTAACTTCTTCATTTTCCATTGGTGTGAAAGAGACAGAATAAAGAGCAAGGGTTATAGTACACTCTGTAGTCTGTACACTTAGTAGTAGTGTACATTAAAAAAAAAACTACTGTGCATATACAATAAAATAAAGAGTGCCCATATGATATCATATGACACTAAAATTAATGTTGCTTGAAATTATATTGAAAACTATCAAGATTATTCTAGTCTGCATTGAAACGCGCGTCGCGTTGCCGGCGCTCGCGTACCGAGCGCCAACGCCATCTATCGAGCGTTATTTCGTGAAATCGGAGAACGCTCCAAGGATTAAGGGCTCTTAAGTGTGCAGAAAGTGATACGTTTCTGCACTAGAGCATTTTACTTTCCACATACGTTTTTTTTTCATTTTTTCGATAAGCAATTGAAACTTGTTTTTAAATAGATTTGTTATACAAATTCCATTTAACTCCCCATTCCATAAATAACGATACTTTATTTTTATACCACGACGGTAGAAAACAAGCATACGGCCCGCTTGATGGTAAGCAGTCACCGCAGCCTATGGACGCCTGCAACTCCAGAGGTGTTACATGCGCGTTGCCGACCCACGGAAGGTAACCTCGGAAGGGAGCTCATTCCACAGCCGGAGCGTCCGCGGGAGGAAACTGTTGAACCGCATAGTACGCGACCATTTAGGTTCTAAGGTGTGAGGATGAACTCCCTGCCGACGGCGAGCGGTGCGGTAATAGAAAGCGGCCGTTGGCATCATGTCAAACAATTCCTCAGAGCACAGCCCATTGTGCAAGCGGTAGAACACACACAAGGAGGCAGTCTCTCCATAGACTTAAAGGTTTAATACCACTTGTGAGTTTGGGATCGTCAACGATTCATACAGCGCGCCTTTGGACTGAGTCGAAGGGTCCAAGCTGGCATGCAGGTGCTCTGCCCAAAGGTGACAGCAATACTCCATATGGGGTCTGACTTGCGATTTATATAGCAGCAGTCTTTGCCCCGGAGTACAGTACTGCGCACACCGAGTTTTTTGGATGCCAGCATACTTTTACCTGAATCGTTAATTAAATTTTAATACCAATATTGATGAAAAGCATGTAAAAAATCCTAATTAAGGTACTCGTATAATATAATATGCTCGGCTAACTGATTACATAAAATCGTTTTATCAAAATAATTCAACCAATGCAATAAAATATGATATGAGAATGAATCGCACATCGAAGTCTTCCAATAAAGCTAAAAATAATTTACTTAAAAAAACTAAACGTTTGCCAAACTTGTTTTAAACTTTATACCTAGAAGCATAGAGTTGTTATTTGACCACACAATGATTTGCGCTTTTAAAACCGCACATAAGTCGTCGAGACGTTCTAAGTGCATGACACCAACACATTTTTTTTTGGAGACCTACCGCGAACATCGACGTTCCCAAATTGCGGGCATCTTTCTCTTTTACTCGAATCAAGCCGTAATTAAAGTGACAGAGAAAGGTGCCCGCAATTTGCGAACTTCGGTGTTCGCGGTAGGCCCTCTGGACATGTAAATTTGCACATTTGCACGTAACGCAAAAAAAGAAGTCTTTCGGCAAGGGCCAAATAACTCCATATATCACTGTCTAACTCCCGCAAGGTTCTTGACCCCAACTGAACTCTTTCTTCAGTTGGGGTCAAGAACCTTGCGGGATTTAGTGTTGTATGGAATTGATACCTTTACACGAGCAATTCTTGTATATATATATGTCGGAAAGGGCTCTAACGATGTCGATGAAATTTGCTATATGGGAGTTTTTGGGAGCGAAAAATCGATCTAGCTACGTCTTATCTCAGGAAAAACGCGTATTTTTGAGTTTTTATGTTTTCCGAGCAAAGCATGTATTTAGGGTTCTCAAAGGTTGGCGCATAAGTGGCTCCTCCGATGTCGCTTATGTCCATGGGCGGCGATGATGATGATGATGCTTCCCATCAGGCGGCTCGTCTGCTCGTTTGCTGCCTATTACATAAAAAAAGCTCAGTCTCCCAGATATTGGCATTGATAAATCGATATCGTAAATTTAGTAATATTTATCGATTATTTCATAATTTATCAACCATTTTAAGCTCTTTACACTTATTACTTCAACTAGACTACGCTTTAACTTAAACATTACATAATCATATAATATCCCAGGATTCAATATGAGGTCGCCTCAAGCGTCGCAAGTATGTCAACCTCGGCAGTAGCTACATATTTGCGGCGTTTGGGGTTAAAAGTGTTGAAACCCTAGGGCCGTGGGCGCCTGGCGCGCGCCGCCTCTATAAGGAGTTAGCAAAGCGCCTTATAGAGGCTTCGGGTGACCAGAGAGCTGGCCTGTATTTCGCCCAGCGGATAAGCATTGCTATCCAGCGGGGCAATGCAGCTAGCCTTCTGGGCACCCTGCCAAGCTATCACGACTTGGGGCATTTTTTTTATTTATAAGTTTTTAATGTAAGTGTTTTGTTATGTTTTTACCCATTTGTGTTTTCATCTGAGGTTACATTATTTACCGCTAATGCACTATATACTCATAGTGAGAGCTAAATTCATTTTATATTTTTCTACAATCTTGTAAATACGGGTAGGTATTGTAGGTATAAACTACGTTAGAATAATATAAATAATGATGTCATTATTTTATTATGCGGATGACAACACGATAACCACCCATCCCTAAATAATATGTGATAAAATAAGTTTTTTTTTTCATTAAAAACGTGCTTAATGTGTTAAACGAAGTCCGATTGTATATTATTGTGAAGAAGATCTAGCCAGTTTTTACGTAAAGACGACTTCGTGACCAGTGTCAATAGTAACAATTGGTTTTTGTCGATTAGGTAATCCGAAATACTGGCTTTTGTCATGTTTCTCAATACGTTTCCGGGTACTTGTTATGAGTTATTTATACAAATTATATCATTGTATTGATTTAGCCAGGAAAATTTAAGGCCATTTTTTTGATAATACTTGTGTTGTAAACTGAAGTATAAACAGACATATTAAAAACGGCACACGAATTTGTCTTATTTATTTACATTTATACACTTAATTTTATTTACAAAACTGTTGCTGCAAAGGTTTGTTTGTTGCGCATTAATATTGTTTAAAGTGCAATATCGATAGCTTACTCGTATTATACAGTAAACGAATGTGGTAGTGTGCAGTGAATGAAGTATGAATCTTGAAACGCGTTTAGTCCCCATTTTGTAGTCAACGGCCGGTAGTCCACATGCTAGTTGTAAAGTCCAGCTATCGCTTTACAAGGACTAATAAAATCACCGTACACTGTCTTAGTCGTATTTAAAGCTCCTAACACACTGGCGAAATTTTCTGAAGGACAGGAAATGGACTGAAGATACTTATTTAATTTTAAAAGAATGAAATGAAATGTCACACGTCACATTATTACACGTTTTTGCTTCTAGTTACAGTACGCCCCACTACGCACTACTAATATTTGCTCGTCACTGAATGAATCATGAACTATTCTTTGTCAGACGCTTCACTCCGCGGCATACAACACAAATCAAACAAATAGCCTTAGAAATCAATTCGAAACCGAAACTATTATAACTTGTACAAAAGCTGTCATATTCACCACGCTATCCACCTGTCAACGAACACATTTTCACCGGTTGAATGATCATTCAATCGTCCCAATTCGAGTGAAAGTGCCCCTCGGGCCCTAGAGATGTGGAAAGTGAATGAATGGGTGACCGTAAGACCGTAACTCTCTAATGGAACTTTGGCAGAAGCGCGTTGTGTAATGTTTTTGAAAATTGAATGGAATGGAACGACCGATTGTTTTGGTATTGTTTAATTGTTCACAATTGTGCATTTTGGTAGAAACGGTGAAATGTTTTAATGATGGCGTTTAGCATCTTTCGAGAGAAAGGTTGGATACTTCCGAATACGTTGAGAATGTTAATGTTCCGTCATAATCTTCAAAGGCTGTAATGACGCTTATGTCAAAAGTGAAAGATTATATTAATAATCTCTCCTATTGTCAGGTTTTTCGGTTGATCTTGCACCTACATTTTGGCGAATATTATTTCATTATTTAAATAAACGGACCGACCGGATTTATTTGTAACAGTTTCATCAAGATAACGATGTAAATTTTGCAAACTGAAATATGATTAGGAAACGTTTTTTGCACAAGCATTAAAAATTAGTAATCATTGCAAAAGTATTTTTTATTCGAACCGGAAAATTTTCCTACAAATCTATACACTATCAACCTAGAAGTATGTACATAGTACTTGACAAGTTGTCATTTCCCGTGATCGCCATTCTACAAGTACCTGTTTAATACTAAACGACCTCTGCTTTCAGACAAGCTTGCATGACATTTCGTTTCGGACCTTGCGACTACTTTTTTAACTTTTGGATTTCCTCCTACGAAACTGCATTCTAAAGACATATGAACAAAATTAAAGCTAATGATTTTGAACTTTAATTAAGACTAATAAGGTTTATTATTTTAGGAATGGCAAAGATAAAAAAAATTGTTCTATTAAAGACAGATTGAATGGAGCAGGAAGTGGTTTTAGGTTAGTTCGAAATTACGTTTGTCGTTTGTTGATACAAAAATTTATTAGGAAATTAATGCATGACTTGATTAATTAATTGGATTAGTAAGCTAATAAAGTCACTCTCAATAAAATTACAATTAAGAACCAGGAATATATTATGTAAATTTGTTTATCTCAGTTCATTGTATATGAAGTAATACACGTGTATGTTATTTGGCTTAAGCATTTTTTCTCATTGCTCGCTGATGTTCTCCGCGTATATTATCACAAGATTTTAAGTATCTGCTATATCTTTATATATTATGACTGCATAAAGCACTTAAATATGACATGTTAAATAAAGCCTTGGAATGTTGAGAAAACTCCTCAATTACTACTGTCTTGTTTAACAAGATAAATATATAATCATGCAATCCAATAACTTGTGTTGATACAACTGCAAATTAAATGTATATTGTAAATATATGGATGGAATTATTTATGCAGCACGATAATCATCCGAACAAGATATTTAAACATATTTATAGTCAAAAAAAATCCTGACATTATTCTTGTTGCACTTTTTTCTTATTAGAAAAGATAAAGAGAGGAAAATAAGTCAGTAAAAGTACCTACTTGCGATGCTACATTCATACAATTTTACGATATATATCAACTGATGGACACTATTCAAACGGGAAGCGTTGCTGGCATACTAAAGTATATTCTATATTCATCCTTACTTGTCCTATCATGTAAACAAGCATTTCTCGAAGACATTATCACATTTTCCTCTGGAATTGGTCAAGTTAGTAACTCACGCTAGACCAGGCCAGGGCTGGGCCTGAGCTCCTGGCGCTTCGTTTTCTATGGAAAGCACCACATGATGAGTTGATCATCGATCAGCCGTCATAGAAAATGATGTGTCGGACACTTCGGCCCGGGCTCGACTCGGTCTAGCATGATATACTTTACACAATAATCATTACTTAAAATGTTGTTGTATACTTAAAGAAACTCACGAAGTCTTGAAATCAACCAAATAACCACTGATGAACATCATTTCTAATAAGATTTTCATCAGTAATCGCAGTAACGAACGCATCATCTGACATTACAATGTCTAAATTTCTATGAATGGTATAGTTGGAACATCGCGTTTATTTACAAGATAAGACACATAAGGATAAATACACTTGAATGTTATACACTTAAATTTGATACGCATTTAGTTACATATCAGTTATTGAAAAACATGTAATTTTTTCAGTAAGTAAACAAAATTAGACATTTTAAACTGACACAAAGAAAGCCATAAGGACAGCTATCTACATTGAACTATTAGCTTTTTTGGGGTCGTTAGACCACCTAGCAGCAATCTGTTAGTAGTCGTGCTAAAGTAGCTTAGAACTTGTCCCCAATTACAGTATCACTCGTCCAAATTAATCGCGACACTATCATCATGATCGTGAGCCATCATGTCGTGTCGAATACACACGAGTGGCGCCCAACGTCGATGTCTTACGACTTATGATTGCAGTCTCTTGCAAATTAGACTTTAAAGGTGTAAAGATAGGGTTAAGGTTTGAATAACATTAAGATGGTTAGTAAGTCCGTCTGAAAATTCGAACGTTTACTTTGAAGAAGTCTTATCTGCCCGAGCGCTATTTTTAATGTGAACCTTAAGAAATGGCAATAAGATTAAGTTGTAAATGAGCACCTAGAAATCAACTCTTATGTAAATCAGTTTTTTATTTAAAACCTTAAGCTGTCCCAATAAGGTTGAATTTTCATCAGCTTGGATCTAAGACCTATCGCTATGGCTTCCCAGTTTTGTTCGCGCTCGTGTTCTTGCGCAGTTTTCGCGCTTCGCGGTGCGCGGGAGTGCCAATAGCTTATCATAGAGATTGCGGTCAACTGTGATGTGTGGTGTATTGCGTTACTAAGTATGTAGGAAATTTTTTAAATCATGCTTTCTGGAAAGCGTACAGTCAAGGTATTTGATTTTATTATTATTATATTATATACGGCGTGCGGACTTGTATGCGAGTTTAGTTACATTGCGGACTATTAAGGTTACATCAAATTCAGCCGACCAATAAAGTACCGGAATCTAATGAGACTCGCATACGAGTTCTCGCACCTTCTAAATGAGCCCTTAATGTCTCTATTACAATCTTACACAAATGCCTTAGGCTTGTGAAACATCAAAAACTCAGAATATGAAAATCATGATACACTCACAAATATGAATATGCACTTAACAGGATTGGAACACAGGATCTCCAGCTTCTTAGCACGTATTTGATAACTATATAACCACTGATATTTTCGTGTATAAATATAAAAAACCAACTCTTCAATTAAATTTATTTTAATACACATATTACAACATCGTTTTAATTGCAAGCGCAAGCACATCGCATCGTATCTCTTCAACCACAGATTCTAAACCCATGGAACCACAGAACCACTAAAGGGCTCCACAACTCGTACAATTTGTTAACAAAAGGGCTCCACATATCATACAGTTTCATAACAACGGCTGTAGTTAATGTTTTAGGTGATATAAAATATACGCGACTGCACACATTGCTGTGAGCAACTTTTGTTATGAGAGGAACCCTAAAACCGCAAAAAAAGATTAGATCCATACTAAAGTTCAATGCGACAATTGTATGGAGTCTAGTACAAGCTTTTATAAAAAAAAAGCTAAATTAGACCCGCTTCCATTCGATTAGGCTGATATTTACATATTGGTGATACTGCAGCAATATTTATGGTAGGTACTTCCGAGCTGATCTGATATTGGACACCTGAGGGTAGCCATGAACTCTGTGATACAATAACGCAGCCTAATTGTGTTAGGGTTTGTTAGAATTATCTCGATGAGTTATTAGTTGCCTGATAAAGAAAAGTACAGTCAGCGATTAAAGCTTATATCAATAATAATTCTTTTGACAAAAATCTTATTTGTGATTTCACAGTTACCTACTTACTGCTATAGTAAAACTTGGTCATAGAAATAACTACAATCGCGTATATATCTTGTATCACTTAAAAATTACAGCCAGTATATACCGCTCAAGCTAATCCCTCGCACCATAGCACATTGCGTGTGCGCAGATCGTTGCTCTTGTAATTATGGCAATTACCGTGGGAAATGTAAGGATTGAACATATCTCACATAATCATGTTCGCGTTTGCTAATGTGCTGCTAATTTATTGCATACACCGCTTAAAATCTCATTCATCATAGTAGATTAGTGATTGGAATTAGAATGTACACTGTTTTATGTGTTTATTAACTTTGTGGGGGGCTCATTTTTGGCATTTTTTTTTTGAGTCTGTCTACGCTAACTCTCTACTAGTTTTGACTTGTCAAAGAAGTGCCATTGTTAACGTCATATTTTCGGTGATTCGACGTAAATATGTGACCCTTTCACAAGATGTCACTGCAACAGAGCTTGGTCCCACTCTACGTGTCCTTTCTGTAGAGTTGGGTTGGTTTTTACGAGCTTCCTGTTTGATTATATTCTTTTCCTACTCCTCTACTGTTATCTGTCATTTATACATTCATTAACACGAATATAAGAACATACATAAAAGATTTCAAGAAAAGTCTATATTGTCTATTCCTCATAAAAGCTCTTGTGCTTTTATACGCTATAACGTTACTGCGATTAATGGCTACCAACCTAACAAAACCAAAACGAATACAGTTTTAAACTAAGTGCATTGCTGCCAACTTACAAAATATTCATTTGGTTGCATAGTAAAAATAATTACTTCATAAGTCAGAAACAGGCATGTGACACCCGTAATATAGCAACACCCATAGACTACGAAGACCGCTTAGCGTTGCTTGTTAGTCTCCGTGGGCTACGGTGGCCAAAATTGAGAAAAAACTGTACAAAAAATTAATTTAGCAAGAAGCAAGTACCAGGGCCTCATGAGTTACGAGGAGGTGTCACCGACCGGCCGGCCGCGGCCCGGGGCGGGCCGGGCGCGTAACAAGGTATGCTCGCGCGTCTTACTTTTGCTGTAATTTGTTTACCTAAATTGAGATTTATTTTTGTTGACTCGTAGGAAAAATATTGTATGCAACGTTGTATAAGTAGGTCAAAAAATTCTCGTGGCGTATTCCTTTACAATGTTCGCCTACGCCTTCGGCTCCGGCTCACATTGTAACTCACGCCACTCGCCTTTTTTGACCCTTCTTATACAACTGTTGCATAAAATACTATAATGCAACCTTTAAAAACTATAACGACCTCCTTAACAAACGGTACTGATATATTTATTTTTTGTTACAGGTATGTAAATAGGCAGTTTTGCAGGAAATTAACAACGTCAGCTCAGGTTTGAACGAAGGTGCCGTTCGGATTCAGACAACACGAGCGTTACTGGAAAAATAAAAAAAAGGTCACGCAATTATCGATAATATCGCGACATTTAAAAAGAAATTTGATAGTTTACTACTGTAATGTAGTCGGCTGATTATGAGCAGTATTGCAGCGATATTGCTGCTGACTGCACTGTTGTCGGCAGCAATGTCGCGTCGCATTACTGTAGCAGTCAGTGGCGGCTTTGTGGGCTGTAGCAGGGTTGCCATAATTATGGGAACGTCGACCGAGACAAGTGCAAGTTGGAGCCCAGGGTATTGGCTATTGTATTTATAAATGTTGTTATGTATTTGTCATGTCACTATATGATGTTACTATAAATGTTGTATTGACTTATAAAAGAGCCCTTGAGGCCTACTTACAGAATTAATATTTGAATTTTTTTTGGACTCACAGGGTTCTGTAATGACACATTTTTTTCCTTGAGATTGACTCATGCTAAACTTTTTTTACTGGTTACTTTTTCATGTTTTTTAAATATTTTTTTAACCAAGCTGGAGCTAATTTGGCTTCGTGGGCTGTAGGAAAAGTGCTCATCTTTCTGAAAATTAGACAAAGGGAATCGACTTGTATGTATGCCCCGCCACTGGTAGCAGCAATGCTGGTGGAGTCTAAATCCAAATGGTATCTGTATGGTTCTGACGGTTAAAACGAAACTTTAAAAATATTAGGTAGGTACAGGCATAGAAAAATATGTAAGCATAGATTACATAGATGTTCTGTACCTCATAAGGTTGCAATACGGTTGAGAGCGGCACTATGGTTAAGAATTTTTCGATATACTCTCAACCATAGTGCCGCACATAAATATGTGAGGTTCGCAAACATCGCAGCCCAGGCGAAGAGCGGCAGCCACCCTCATTGAGCTGTTGTCGAGAAGAGTACTCACGTGTGGAGAGGGAGTGCATGTAACCATGTCCCCGCCTCAGGCTTAGGAACGATGTAACCTATATTTTCAAACATAAATCACACAGCAGGGCAATCCGACGTCTACTTTACGTATTTTTGACACAGTTTTTATCTACAGTGTATATGTTGATATAACCTCAAACTTAAACTAGGCGTAGGATTTAGTACTATAAAACAATTCTGAAAGTTTTTTTTATGCTAGTCTTAACTACCAGAGCATCATTATTTTTTGTCTTTATTTCGAGCGGCAATGTGTTTCGTACATCATGGTCACAGCTTGTGACAGTTTTGATGTCGCGTCATTATCATTAAATACAACGATTTGATACGACGATATGCGGACTTGATAGGGCCGGTATGTACAATAGTATAAAGGTCCTATATAAAAAAAGTAGTGATACAGATACATTGCTTCCTTAATTATTTTATATGAAAAATAAAAGTCATCTTTTTTTTATAAAACCTATGAAAGTATGTTCATTAAAGCCTAAACTAACTACTTCTGATTGGCGATTGAAATTATAGTGTCTCTTGGCATATGAATGCAACCTAGAAATTATTAGAACGAGGCAAAGACGTAGAAGTCAGTTACTAGGTAGTAGTTACGATCAACATATAAATTAACTGTGTTTCTGTTTTGGTATCAATTGGATTTTCGAAGTTAATTATGCTATAATCATTAAAGCCAAAAATACTAATACTACCCTTTGATTATGCGGTCGTATCAAAAATACACGCTATGTATACAGCAGTTTTAATTACCAATTTGAAAGGCTCTTTCGATCAGTTAAGCAATATAAACTGCAGTATTTATTCCATGCTATTGTTAGGTATTCTCATCAAACAATACGTGAGATAAAGTCGGCCTTCGACTTTCACCTTCAAAATCATGTATTTAAAAATACTTGCAAAGTTCTGTTGACAGGCAACCGTCGATAATAAAATTAAAATTTGTAAATAACAGAGTGTCGGAAACATGGCCATACATACATATTCATTGGCATTTGTGTAGGAAACGATTTAACATCACGCCAATGAAATGCTCATAAATGTAGATATCAGTACCCCTAGTGTAAATTTAGTCGATAGCGAAACGTAACGTACGCGTTTGCGTTAAGTCTCATTTTGTATGGGTTTTTGAACAGCGCGCCAAGCGGGAGGTTTTGGAAAGTCAAAAATCTCATACAAAATGACACTTAACGCAAACGCGTACGTCACGTTTCGCTGTCGAAAATATTTACACTAGGGGTACAGAACGGCGGCCCGGTTCAAAGAACGTTTAAGATCTTGGAAAGGTCTTTAAAAGATCGATAACTAAACGACATGTCAAAATTGACGTTTATTTCGATTCCCGCTGTGATCCCAGTAAGATCTATTTACGATATTTCTAACGTCAAAGTGACATTGGTTGCCCGAATCTAGCTGCTTCTGTCAATTATACGACACACAAACAATATCTAAATGAGAACTTATCTAAATTAGAAAAATCTTGAGTGTTGCGAGGGTTTCAAGCCACGAGAGTTAAACAAACTTTGCCTCCGAGTGAAACAAATTTTTTCACCACACTAACGCGAGGAAAATACTTACTATGAAATACCAAAAATATCAAAACAAAACCAAATGTCATAAAAAAATTATCATTCATAATCATCACTTAAAAGTCAATTCTACCAGCTAACATAAGCAAACCACTCAAAATTTGCATCTGATCACTTTGCCCCAAATGCGAATAAAATGCAACTTTCTCATTAGTTTTTGAACAATCAAGAGGGCCTTTACCAGTTGGTGTGGTGAAAATGTTTTTGCAACGTAAATATTATTAAGAGCTATCGGGTGGTGTATAGCCACCATAATTATATATAGTGACGGCAAAAATG
This sequence comes from Cydia pomonella, assembly GCF_033807575.1. Classification (NCBI taxonomy): domain Eukaryota; kingdom Metazoa; phylum Arthropoda; class Insecta; order Lepidoptera; family Tortricidae; genus Cydia; species Cydia pomonella. Next base: position 5,476,356 of record NC_084725.1, on the reverse strand, counting down.
GCCACATATATCAAAACTTATCCCAATTTCTATGATAACAAAGGCTTTTTACGATATATTTCGCTATTTTGACCGTCACTATCTTCATGATGGTAACTATCACACGTAACACATTTCACTTAACTCTAACGTTTTAACTGATTTCATTTTAAAATGACAAGTATGGTCTACATTTTCTAAAATTACCTGCGAGTCCTGCGTGCATCAATGTATCACATATTTTAAACTTAGAACGAAATCATAATTATGTCCCGTAAGCGACGCGTGCGCGGACGACATCTGTCAAGTAAACTATCACATTAAAAAGGTCTTAAGCAAGAAACACTTATAAGTAATTTATGTCATTTTGTTCGCGACGTAGAAAGGCTGCTTATTACACCGACTCGTAACGCATTAACTCGAAAATTGACTGTTTATTGGAATTGCTGGAATGCTGTGTATCCGTTATAAGTTTGCGTTTAAATATAGCGTGACTATGTTATTTAGAATTGCGTTTAAACTTAGCGTGACTGATCATTGAGCGCTACTGTTATAATATCTTTAAGTTCTATAACTATGATTACTCGGGACTACTAGATGCTGAAAATCCAGGTATTACCTCTATAATGCACAGCGTGGAAGTGACAGAATGAATTCTGATAGGCGATTGAAAGCATAGTTTCTTGGACCATGAATGCAACCAAGAAGTGAGGCAAAGACGTACAAGTCAATTACTAGGTAGTTGTTACGATCAACAAATAAAATTAACTATGTTTCTGTTTGGTAACAATTGGATTTTCGAACTTAATTATGCTATAGTAAATTAAACACGACAACGCCGATAAAACAAGCCTTTCAATACGAATAGAATAACATCATTAAGTTATAGATGAATACATTTTATTTTGGTTGATTGTTCGACGGGTTGTAAATTAAGTAGTATGTTAACGGCACGAGTGTTTTTGATATTTCACTGACACCTGTAAAATTTCTACCGCTTTACGCTTTAAAAGTTAAATGTCCAATTCGTGTTTTATGTTTTGTATGTATTTAATGAAAGCTACTGCAATTGGTTTCAATATTATTGACCAATTAAAACTGTGGTTTTTTGCTCGAGTCCTGGATTGTATGGCGCCATTAATTTTCAAAATAACAAATATCAATGAAAAATTATACTTAAGCAGCTCTTTGGCTCTTGTTTATGGTAAAATATTGCCAGCGATTAAAAACTGATGGTAAATACTTGTTTTACAGGATTAGTCTATACCATTCCATTAATGGTGCCTGTTCCATTATAGGGGTGTTTACTATACTTTGAAAACGACAAATCGTCCACTTTCATATTAGATACATTATTTCCACTGTTTTCCTTTCATCCCAGCTACTAGGTAGTTTTCTCTCTAGGATCAAAAGATCACCATTAACCAGCCGGTCTAATGGTGCACGGTGTGAGAGTTTCTCAGGAAGCAATCTTGACCACAGCGGATACAAAGTGCCACATGGTCGTACATACTCAAGTTTATTGAGCAGTGAGTCGAATGATTGGTCAAACCAGGGTATGGTCCGGTTTGTGCAACCTTTTCGGTTACGAATTATGTTGGGTACAGCGTCGTATTAAATGGGAAGTCAGCAATATTTTCATAGAATTTTGACCAAAATAAAATAATAAAAAATATTTAGAGATTTAAATACAATATAGGTAACCTTAACAATCCGCTTTGGTCTTTACGTCCAATGGAGGTACGGCGTTGGTTCAACTTATGTGTTAGGGTAAATTAGGTTATTATTATTATTTCTCTTGTATTCTTTGTTTCATAAACTGCTGTGGCGCGTACTTATGTTTATAACTCGCGTTACCTCAGTCAAACAAAGATTTCTTTGATCAAGTTCATACAAACATACATATATTTAGTAATTTGTACATATATGTGTTATCATTATCAAAACTATGAAAAAAAGTATTATTTTTCACCGCACCACCTCGTATAGGCTCTTTTTAGGCTCCAAAAACTGATGGAAAAGTTGCATTTTATTCACAAGAGCGGCAAATTTTGTGTTGATTCTACGTGTTGGCTGATATAATTAATTGGGTGATAACTTGGAATGCACTCACTACGCTCGTGTTTAAAATTTTGGAATCTTTCGCTTATTCGGGATCTGTCATTCAGCACGAGGGGTTAAATAACTAATTTGCCTCCTTGTAAACCAAACAACTACTTACTATTACTACATCACTGGTTCAGTGACGCAAAGAGAATGAGGAGGAGGACTTGTGTCAGAGTGGCGCTCTCTTGTGTTTGTCAATAGAGAGCGCCACTCTGCCCTATTCTGTACCACTTCAAGCCAGTTGGATATTCCGAGATCGGACACTGAGACAGGTCTTTTTGGGCTTCGTCACTCCAGCGGTATCTTGTAAACAAACAACTATTAAAAGTATGAAGTAAATAGAGCACATTACCCATAGGCCGCTTTACCACCTATACTAGTTCCCCTAAACGTTGGACTCGCTTGCAATGAGTAAGTGGACTGAATAGCGCGCATGTGCCATATTGCATCCTCCAGCCATATTGTTAACGGTGTCACTGATGGCCATTTCTATTGGAAATGTGTTTTCTATCCGCTTGCAATGTTTTGCGAAGTTTTAGCTCGATTCCGGCTTCCATGTATTTTGTTCGAACAAAATGTCACAGTGAATTGGAAATGTTTATACATTATTTATTTGGATCGTGTAAATGTTAAGTGGTTATGTATACAATTTAAATGACAACTCTTCGAGTAACCGGATAATTCTGTCAATTGAAGTTTAATAACAAGGGCAATTATATTGACTTTTCTTGATAGTAATAATATGTTATTTGTGTTATTTACGATATATTTGTAAGTTGTTAACATTGTATGTGTCAACTTGAAATTGTGTAATTCTTAGTTCAGTGTGATTTAATTCGAATTGGGAATAGTATTCGACTTTTTATCCACCCTATAGATAATATACATAAGCATAATGTCCAAGCTAACCATAAGCTGGAACAGAGGCGCTTCACTCGCGCTTCGCGCTCGCTCTGTCAAAGATCCATCCACGGCATCTTCCAATTTACATACATCGCCGCCATCAAGAATGTTATCACCGTTATGTTTCATACCTTTTACGTTCTTTATATGATATGAGCATTACGTCGGCACAAACTCCGTGAGATTGGTAGCGAATTGAAAATACCGCTGTAATGGACATTGGCATTCTTTGGATGACTTAGGTACTGATATTGACTTTTCCTGGATGTAATATATCATTACATATGTTTTAAATACACGATGGTAAAAATGGCAGACTTAATACCTTAAGGCAATCTGTATCAATCAACCAATGGGTCTTCGGAATGGGATTAAAATCATTCTAGATTAAGAATGAATATGGGCGCTAAGTGCTTTTTTGTTAAACATATATTAAAATGCAATATGTTTGTAAAAAATATTTAATTGGCAAATATATCATTCTTATTTCGGAAACAAGTAATATCATTAGGACGATAGCACTATCTCGATTTTTCATTAATTAAGGCAAAAGAAATAGGACTTACAATAGCAAAAAACTACGATGTCTGTTCTAATCCTTTTCCAAACCGCGTAAGTTTTTGAAAACAAGGAGCTATTGAAGTATTTACAGTATTGGGTCTACTTGTTGTAAATCTATATGACACTACATTGAAATAAGGCCCCAATTTATTATATTACCTAATTGCAAATAAGTATCCTTTCATATAAACATCGGATAATTTTACTGTCCTGACAACATCGTATCGATATTGCATTAATAAAGTGACCTAAACTCTGTGCCAGCCGTGTCGAAATCTAGGCTGACTATTAGTCACGTTGTGACGAAAATGGACCTCCATGTTTGATAAAAGATATGGTTAGAGTAACAGTCATACAGAGTAAGAGATAAGAGCAACTATTGAAACGAGTATGTGAACGGCACCAATCATGGGACATTTAACAGAAAATTTTGAGTATTTTAGATATTTCACCGGCACCTGAAAATGTCTATCGCTTTATGCGTTAATGAATGTCGTATTAGTCCTTTATGTTTTGCTGTATTTACATTGTTATTATTAACAAATTAAACCTATGGTTTTTTGCTTCAGTGGGATGTATGGCGCCATTAATTTTCAAAGTAACAAATATAAATGAATAACTTTGGCTCTTGTTTATGGTAAAACGTTGCCAGCGTTTAAATACTTGTTTTACAAGATTTGTCTTTTACCATCCCACTACTGGTGCCAGTCCCATCAAAGGGGCGTTTACTATAACTATTTAAACTAACTTCAGTTACCCTATAACTTGGTATAATAACTGAGGACTGCAACCGTAGAGCACCCGTTTTAACTGTTTCACTAGATTATCGAAATATGGTGCATTGGGGTAACTTTAAAAACTGGGTATTAGTAGTAGTGGTAAATTCTTTATTGTACAAAAATACATATTAAAAGTAACATACAATTAGTAGGAAGTACAAAGGCGAACTTATTCCTTTGAGGGATCTCTTTCAGTTAACCTTAAGACTCACGCTAGACTAGGGCTATAACCGCGAAAGTCGAAGTTCGTCAATTACGGGCATTTTTCTCTGTCACTCTAATTACGTCTTAGTGAGAGTAAAAGAGAAAGATCCCCGCATTTTTCGAATATCGATTTTCGCGGTAGACCCCCAGGCCGGGGCCGAGCCGGAGCTTCCGGCGCTTTGTTTTCCATGGAAAGCACCACGTGATCATCGATCAGCCGTCATAGAAAATGACGTGTCGGAAGCCTCGGCCCGGCTCGGCTCCTTTACGCTACTGCAACGCTTACCGACGCATCTTGATAACTGTTGATATAGCAGAAAATGCTTCTAATTTCGTATATAATTGCTATTTTTACAATTACCCCCTTTTCGAAAATACCCTATACATCTTATTTTAGTCGTTCTTAATCCTCTAATTGTACCGGTTATTTAATATGATTGTAATTCGGCTATTCAAACAATAACATACTTCATCAAATTCGAAACAACTATTGTATTTGCTAAATAATTCAATAACGTGGTTGATTTGTTTACCTATAGTAAACAGCCTAAACACCAAGTACATATTGTGGTCACTTTCTTCTGTGAGCCAAAATATCAACATCATTTAACTTCACATACAAAAGCAAATCAACAACTAATTTTACCAGATTTACCACCAATGGTCATCAACTTATAAGCATTTCACGACTATAAATGCAATAAGTAGTCATTTGACAAACTACTGTCATCATTGAGGTCAGCTCGTTAATGTTCGACGTTCGTGACATTTCTAAATGACAGGCCATTGGCACATGTTTAGTTCAACTTGTCGAACCGGGGTGAATGTGGACGGGTCAATGTGACCCCAGTTCAAAGTCGATATGAAAGGTTAACAATGGACTTCTAAAAGCATAATACATTAAATTTCTTTTTCTATCTAACATGATGTATTCTTTTTTTGATATCAAATACGTATTCACAGCCTTAAGTAACATAGGTGAGGGAACAAGGTGGTTTAACAGAGATGATTGTGACCATTTACTTATATAGGTATTCTGCAGTGGTATTGACATACGGGACAAAAACGGGACGAGAAAAAATACGGGACGCGATACTTAAAGACGGTGACAGTCCCGTATATACGGGACGTATGGCAACCCTATATATATATGTCTTTTCATTTATAGGAAAATTTCCATTATTTAAGTCTTAGATTTTGACGTATTTTGGCAAAGCCTCGTGAGATTTAGTTGTGAGGAGTTTTGTAGGACACATAGGACAAACAGCTCATGTACCTCCAGTAAGCTGCAGAGATAACTGACCCCACTGTATGTCAATATGTTTGCAGAGGAGTTTAGTTATCTCTGCAGCTTACTGTATGTAGGACGATACATGATACTCCTTCAAAATACCTGTGACTTATTAATGGCATTATTGGTTGTCCAAGTATTTTATAAAGAAAGTGACTAAGACAAATAGATATCACATTACCTAATATGTGTTGCGCAAGAGAAATTATGTTAAGAGGCTGTCAATACCTAAAGCGCGCACACTGTCTATTTGTATCGGAGTAAATGAGATAGCACTGTCGCATGTTACTGGGCCTGCGCAAGGGAATAATAAGAAAAATATTTAAATAAAAAAAAGTGGATTATTAGTGTAATATTTTACTCAACCACGGTTTAGACATAAATGTTTTGAAATTGTGATTTAAATTGCAGACCCATAAGTCAAAGACATAAAACCGTTTAATTGTGATTTTAAGACCAATCTTTGCAATTATTTTCTATCGAGCCGATTTCGTTCAATCGTGTATCGAGTACAACCACGGTCTTTGAAATATAATTAATATGAACATATATTTTTCTTACTCGACTAAAACAAATAGTCTTTCTTAAAAAAACTGTTTAAGTAACATCAATTTCAAGGACATTGGGTGTTGACAGCCTCTTAATTTAATATGGTTAATACGAAAGTAACGGGAAAATGCACATACTTGTATGTTTTACAGTCGATAAGTATGTTTTGCATCATAACATCAACGCGGGAATAAATGGAATATTCTATATTTCTAGGTATATTGCATCTGGAAGTGACATTGAATAATAGCAATAAATAGCAGAAAATAATCTAATTTCAAACAAAACCGTAACGACAATGATTGCCCAAACAGATTTAGCGAATTTAAAGCTAGATTCAAATATGTATATTATCACATTCAAAGTATTCTTATATGTATTAATTACCTCTATATCTGACTTGAATCTGTAAATATTTGCATACAGACATAATAACACATTAAAAAAGTACATTAACCCGCGTCCGGGTGTAAACTTGTTTCATAATTTTCGGTATCTTTTATTTACTTCAACAATTAAACTTCGTAAAAGCAAAGTATTTTTCATCACACTTGCTCGATAAAGATCTTATTTCATGCAGGTGTACTGAAGGACAAACGCCTATTTTGTTCCCGCGGGAGTTATGGATTATGAAAAAAAAAAAGAAACTATAACTCCCTAGGGAGTTATAGCTTTTTCTTTTAATTATGTCACTGTCACTATGTTGGGCCAAATCGCAAATGCTAGGAGGCCGGTTGGACGCCCTAAGCTTAGATTCAAGGACTGCTGCAAGAGGGATTTGATCTGCTTCGATATTCATCCTCACAATTGGGAATCTCAGGCTGAAATGAGGCCAGAGTGGCGTCGAGATCTCAAAGCGGGTGTAGACAAGCATGACAAGGACTGGTCAGAGAACCTTAGGCAGAAAAGACTCCGCGCTGCTAGACCTCCTCCCTTGGACTCTCGTCATGTTTGTAATTGCTGTGGCAGAAGATGCCGCTCTGGTATTGGACTCTTCAGTCATCGCAGACGTTGCAATCAACCTCCCCGCAACACCTGATTTTACCCGACGCTGCAACAATCATCTGCTATAGATGTGGTGGCCAATTCTTCTCTATTCATACAAACCAAGTAGCATAAATGAGTTTTACTTTTAAAATACTGACGTGTATAATTTAATATCGTTGTTTATGTTTAAAATTATTTAATTTGATTAAATTAACAGCCGTTTAAAATATTTTTTCAATCGTGGCTGAATGCCGAATAGGTCTGTGCCTACAATGTCTCACCTGCCAAGAAATTACAAAATGGCGGACGAAAGTTTGATATGTCATCGTATTTAAGAATTATTTAGGTTAAAATTTAGTTTTTTCTTCGCAAGTGTGATGAAAAACATTGTGTGTAACTCCGGGGGTAAGATATTGCAAAGTCGGGTCTTTAATTACCACCCTCGTGTCCAAAATTTCACTTACCCCCCTCGTTGCACAATGTACTATTTCTTCCTAGCGTTTGTCCCGGCTAATTGCCACGGGTCATAGGAGCCTGGGGTCCGCTTGGCAACTAATCCCGAGTATTGGCGTAGGCACTAGTTTTTACGAAAGCGGCTGACATCTAATTCAATCCAGAGGGGAAACTAGGCTTGATAAGGGATCACTCCGGTTTCCTAACGTAAATATCAAATGATATATCGTACGACAATTCCGAGAAACTCATTGATACAAGCCGGGGTTTGAACCCGCGACCTCCGGATTGAAAATCGCACGCTCTTACCGCTAGGCTACCAACGCTTTTCGTAATATCACAATATTGTTGATTTTTACAAATAATCATTTTGTAATGTTTACATTCAAGGCGCTGTAACCCAATTATGTAATATCAACATATCTCCACTAAATAGTTCAACGGGTTATTAATTATCATTTAAAACAATACTCTATTGCAAAGACAATAGTGTTCAAATTTCTTAAGCAAAGTATAGTAAACCTTAGACCTTTAGATTTCTGTCTTGAGCGACCATTTTGGCACATCTATTGACTTTAGATCCATACAAGTAATTAGCATTCATTTGATGCCGAAATAAAGATGTGCTAAATTCGGCTTAGCTAATTAAATTGATTAGCTTACAAGATGAATGCGCGTTAATCGTGGTTTTTTATCACAATGTGTTAGAATCAATGCTTATGACCCCATCGATGTTTCTCAATATTCTTGACGACCGATCTGGCTTAGTGGGTAGTGAGGTGGTGACCCTGCCTATGAAGCCGATGGTCCTGAAAGGGCATATATTTGCGTGATGAGCACAGATATTTGTTCCTGAGTTTGTTTTCTGAGTTCCCACAACACAAGCCTTCTTGAGCTTACTAACTTACTCGTAGCTTGAAACTTTGGATAAAATTTACAGTCACAAGTAGATTAACATAATCAAGTAAATAGTTTAATGTTCGTTTAACAAGAACGTATATACCTATTTCCACCCTTGCCGCCCTCATCAACTTGTCAGTTCATCTCTCACATGTTCATGTTGTTCTATAAATTTATCTTACTTTCTTAACTATCATTACTAAATACAAGCCTTTTCATTAGCATAGCAATTATCTACGTAACTAGTTACATTCCGCGGCGTTACGTGGCGTTACCGTTTCGACCCGTTAACTTATCTCCGCCTAACGGATTTGCATGGACCTTTACATGCATGGAATAATATATGGTAACGCTTAACAGAGCTGAATTCAATTAAGATTAGAAATATCATAAATACGCCAAGCACTAGTAGGTTTCAGGGTCTTCTAAATTGGGGGGTTATAACCCCGGCTACAGTACACACACCCCCCGGGTACAGTACACACACCTTCCGGCTACAGTACCGTCTACAGTATGTTTGTCAAATGTAAAAAAAAAACTTTTATTTTAGACTAAAGATGTTATTAAATTTTATCACTAGTGTTAGTACAATATAAAAAAAACGGCCATGTGCGAGTCGGACTCGCCCATGAAGGGTTCCGTACCATTTATGACGTATTAAAAACTACTTACGTTTTCGGTGGAAGTTTGCATGGTAATGTACGAGTACATCACATATATTTTTTAGTTTTATCATTCTCTTATTTTAGACTTAACAGTGACTACATGCAGTCTGCCAAAGGTTGAGCATAGGGCCATTTTCGGGCTCCATAAACACGTTCATAATGCTGTTGGGGCTGCCGCGCAGGCGACGCATCAGCGAGGCGCACCTCTTGCGCATTATCGCCGCAAAGCTGTCAATTTGTGCCTCCGCAAACATACCAGAGGCATTACAAAAAAAAGTTAGAAGGCAGCTGTACAGATAACTGACCCCCTGCATAGAAATTTGTCTCTGCAGCTGACTGCTACACATTTTAATAAAACGCTCGAAAGATGGCAGCTAATAAATAGATGAACTGTGCATACCGTGAGCAAGTTTTTCATAAGTTCCTATTCATATTAGCCTTGATGATAGAAGGAAATAAGTATGAGTAATTATACTGTTCAAAATTAATTATTTATTTCATGGAGTACCAACAGCTACAAAAACTATGCTTCAGCTACAATATATGTAAAGCCAAATACAGGTACTCACAGATAGAAATGGAATAAACAATATAACAAACTTTGCGCGCAACTCACATAAAACTCAATTTTATACAACTCAAAGCTTATACAAAACATTATTTAAAATGTACTTTTAGGTAACCCTAACATTGCGGTAGTGGCCCAGGATATGATGCCCGACTTTCAATCCGGAGGTCGCGGGTTCAAATCCTGGCTCGATTTCAAAACCAATCAGTTTTTCGGCACTTATGTACGGAATATCATTTCATATTCACTAGCTATTCGGTGAAGGAAAACAACGTGAGGAAACCTGCATACATCCGCGAAGAAATTCAAAGGTGTATGTGAAGTTCCCAACCCGCATCGGGCCAGCGTGGGGACTATAGCCTAAGCCCTCTCGAACATGAGAGGAGGCCTGTGTCCGGCAATGGGCTAAATTATTATATTATTGTAATTATAACCCTAATATGTCATATTTATTTATTTAAACTTTATTGTACAAATTTACAAGAAAGAGTACAAATGGCGGACTTCACGCCTTGAGGCATTCTCTACCAGTGAACTATTGGGCTAAACAGAAACAGTTAGTTTGGTGCAGGATTGTAAAGAGTTGATATGGAAATAGACAAGACGAGACTACTATAATACTATATTTATACAAATATACATTTTAAATATACCTACATATACTCGTATACCTATACAAATTCAATATATATAAATAAAAATACAATTGAAACTTAGGTCCTTGTGGTCCCAGCGCGTACAAGTTTTTTTGGAGAAATTGCGAAACGTCTGGTTGACGTAACCCGTAACCGAAGAGCTGGCGGCTTCCCCCGACAACGTATCAGTATTGTGATACAACGAGGAAATGTCGCCGGCATCCTTGGTACAATGCCTCAAGGGTCTATTTTAGATATAAGCTAGTTATAGTAATCCTCTGTATATATCCATTATGTATATTGTTATTGTAAATAAAACACCCTTTATAACAAACATATATAAAATAATTATGTACCTAATAGTGTGAGATATCACGCAGACATCTACTCGTAGTCGCGAATGCTTTCAAATAAATGCTTACCCAACTTGCTTTTGAATGTAAGCTTGCTCTGAGCTAGCATTCTACAGACGAATTGCTTGGCTGGTGAATGAGTTGGACAAAAATCCAGTCCGATGAGGGAGGACAGCCAGCTTCAGAGTACGAAAAGCACGAAGAACACAGCCAGGACGGGCTGTTATAAAATTAAATTTAGACCTGAGATAACTGGGTGCAGCTGGGTCAAATAAAATTGAATACTGAGTATATAAAATTCGCAATGACCTGCGTTCACGAATTGGGAGCCATTGGAGTTTACGTCGAAAAGCAGAGACATATTTGCGGAGGTTAAAAACGAATCTTTGGCCTAGTAACCCTGCCTACGAAGCTGATGGGCCCGGGATCAAATCCTGGTAAGGACATTTATTTGTGTGATGAGCATGGATATTTGTTCCTGAGTCAAGGGTGTTTTCTATGTATTTAAGTATTTATAAATATTTATATATTATATATATCGTTGTCTATGTACCCTCAACGCAAGCCTTATTGAGCTTACTGTGGGACTTAGTGTAAGTGTAAGGCCTGAGTGGACGCTCGAGTCGGGCGTGCAGCGGGGCGGGGCGTGCGGCGTGCATGTTAAACAAATGAAACTCATACTGGTGTCCTGAGTCGACGCTGCTCAAAGCGAATGCCGAGCGGGCAAGTTTGCGGGCAATGCAGCGTCGCGCGGGGCGTCGCGGAGAGGTTCAAACTTGTTTGTGATTTGCAGCGGCGATAAGAGCGTGCAGTCATGTCAAGCAAACAAATAATTATTGACATATAAAATAAACCAGCATTTTGGCTATCATCTCACACTTTATACAAAAATAGACTGTATAAATAAATGGAAGGTAAATTAACCCTTTACCGCACATGCAACTATATAGGGCAGTTATAATATTCAACTCTATTAACAGTTAGGTATTAAAGTTCAAATTTAAACAAAATATTTTTTATGACATGCGTTAAGAGTAAGTATTTATTTTCACTTTTAACCCATTGCATGATAAGGTTTCGTATAAAGTGGGAAATTCTCCAAACCGTCTTCTTTGCTTCACTACGATCTTGTTTTGTAGAAAAACAACACATTTTGAGCCATAAATGCTCTTCTAAAAAGAAATCAAGAATGTCGTCCGACGTCGATGCCATGGTGAATGCGACCGATTCACACGAGCGGTGAGCGTGCGCTGAGGCCACTCGCTGGACGCTCTATCTCACGCTCGCCCGCCCCGCTGCACGCCCCGCCGAACGCTCCGCTCCGAGCGTCCACTCAGGCCTTACACTAAGTCAATTTGTGTAATAATGTTCTATTAAAAAAAAAACTCCTAACTATAAGTATTAGGGGTAAAAACATAGTAAGTAGGTATACCTATGTAGTTGGCGAAAAATAATGATACTCATTATACATTCTTGATATTCTTGCCGCCTCACTCGGCAAGTTTAAGTATGAATCATCTTTGACATTTACAAATATCTCAACTATGTCAAGTTCATTTCGTCTCTTTCATTCAACGGCCGGGGAAATACCAACTTGCTTAATTTTTTCTTGGACTTTATATAATTGGAAATAACACAGATACCTAGTTTTATATGTAAAGGCATTGTGTTCTTGCCCTACCTATGAATTATACAGCGATTTTGTTTAAATTATATCTTCATATCTAATTATAGGTACCCAGCGACGTCTATTGCTTGCTATTTTATATTTTGACTGGGGTTTGTAGGTGACCAATAACCTATAGTGTAGGCGTTTTCCGAAAAAAATGTACCCGTTTTGCCTTAATTATCCTTGATTTTCCATACAATATTTTATTTGTCAGTTTTGTAACGGTCCATACAACATGTATGGTTAACTGCGTTTTTTTTTGCTTCTACCGTGTGGGGTATCGTTGGAAAGGTCTTTCAAAACTGATATGGGGCTTCAACAAACATTTTTTGATAAAGTGAACATATTCGGAGATAATCGCTCCGAAAGAAAAAAATGTGTGTCCCCCCCCCCCCCCACCCCTCTAACTTTTGAACCATAGGTCCAAAAATATGAATAAAATCGTGAAAGTAGAGCTTAAGAAAGACATTAAATGAAAACTATAGTGGACATCGTCAGTTTAGCTGTTTTTGAGTTATCGCAAAAAGTTTCCCCTTCATAGTAAAAAGACGTACATCCACAGTTAAATGTTATTACGACATTAAATGGGTTGTTAAAGTTATTTGGCATTATTCATGTAAAAATTTGCTTATTTTCCTCATTCTATTTTTATTTAATTTGTCTAAAACAGTTTCATTGGCTGTATGAGTAAAGCCGTTGTCTATTGGCAGTTTTAGAACGAAAGAGAAAAAATTAAAAAGTAAGAGGCAATCCCCCTAATTTTATATTAATATTCGTTTATTGCACTCATGTACGATGCATTATGTCTAGGACTTATTGGTATACTTTACTTTTTCATGCTTTAATGAACGAAATCATTTTAAAATTACTGCAGTTTGCTAAAATATATGTTTTATTCATCTATATAGCCATCTAAATGTTTTTGCTATGGGATATTTATCTTTAGACATGCAAAGTCTCCGATTGCAAGTAAGTTTGTTACTTTAATTATATAGGTACTGATTATGCAAATTTGCCTATTTGTTTAACTCGGGTGAAAGGGTGGTTTCATCCCTTGGTTAACAATCTACTATACATCAAGCTCCACTGAGCATGACCCGCCATGCTCTTGGCCGATTTATTTTATTGCTTAAATCGATAGTGATTCTGAGTAGAAATAACGCCAAATTTGTTAGGTTTAAAAAAAATTACAGGGTACACTTTTTCTGAAAATGCCTATGTCATACTGCCCAGAAAAGAATAAAAGCATTTACCATTCACGACTTATTACACGTAATATAATATAATATTTAAGATTTACATAATTGTACAGGCTTTCGCATTCAGTACGGATCAAACAAATACTCATGATCGAGGATAGGACCTTACGAGCTACTGATTTGATCTGTTACTGATTTACTGAAGGCGATACCGTATATACTTAATAAAATAAACGTCGAATTAATCATTAGCTTCAAGATTAACTAGGCATAAATTGTCCTAGTTATGCGACTAATATCGCTGACGTAACATTCCCTCCGATATTACAAGCGACCGATAGCCAGGAAGCCGTCCAGCGTGAAAGTAAGGCCGACCCGAGGCCGTGGCCATATTGTCAACTATTTATAGGTACCTTTGCTGTTTACGCGCTTTTCGTTCATCGTAGTATCAAATATTACCGGTAGATGGCGCTGTACAAGTTTATCTTTATTTGATGACTTAAGAATGATTGTAAGGGTGAACACATATTAAAATACCAATCGCCAATGCACTGCGCGAAGATCCAGCATAGTGCTGCCACTTAACTCAGTCTCAAAAAGTCTCAATCAGCCAAATGTTTAGTCGAATAAAGGCTTGCGTAAATCGGAGATCAGCGCAGACCACCGAGCAGGATTTACTCTGCGCAGCGCGCACCGACGAGGTAAAATCCCCCGCGATACCGCGAGCGCCCGCTAGCGCCGGCTTATTAGTTATTAGGTTATTACCAACCTTCTGAGTTCAACAAAACCATGCCAGATTCAATAATACTTGGGAAATCAGAATCTTTTCTTTTGGATCCTGAGTAGTTACTTATATAATAACAAATGACTGTTATCTCGTTCTCATTAATAAATTAATTGAACACACCTGTTAGTGTATCCGTATTACTAACACATTAAACATTTAACTACCTTTTTTTAAATGTAAAACGCCTTAGGGCAAGAGAAAACAACCTGTCCCCCAATATCGGAACCTGTTTCGCGCCTGACGTCGACCTCGATTCAACGTGGCGGTCAACATTGTGCTTTTCATTTTCACTTTCAGGTGTTGGGTGTGGGAAGTAGGTGTTGTTGACTGAAATAAATAAATAAAATTATATAAACATAATTTCAATTTAATACTATCAATAATTTAACTTACTTCAATGCTTAAAAAGGGCACTTTAGAACAGTACGTGATGCAAAAATTTTGTTAATGCTTGTCAGTAAAAAACCTGCCAGTGAAAAGCATAATTTAAAGGTAAAATTCGAAGAATGAACGCATGTACATGGAAAAATAAAATAAAAACATATCCCTTTTATATAATTCTGCACAATTGCAACTGAATAAAAAAAATATCAAAATATTAAATTGAGTTTTAAAAGTATTAATGGTCGCTGAGATCGCAACTTTTGTAATTCTATGATTTATAAAAGGAAGAAAGTCGTCTCTTCTCCTCTTCTTCCTCGCGTTGTCCCGGCATTTTTTGGAAAGGAAGAAAGTCGTATCTTAGTATCTAACATGTCGTACCTAATGTTAATATGAAATTTTCAATCATCAGCGACAAATGATTCATTCATAGAATATCTTCAAGTTTGTACAAAAAATACTAACGAAGTATAATTAAGTTGCGGTTTACTTGGGTTATTTTTAAATAATTGATTGACATTCACCTTCAACCGTATTAAATAATCGCATAGAAAATTGTCCATAGTACTAGCGCCATCTATCTAAAGTCATTGGTTGGGCCAAGATCGATTTGTGGTTTTTCAATCAAAATATCGTTATTTTCAATTTATGAAAGCTTGGTCTGCTTTGCGGTTTATATTCAAATTATATCGATAAAATTAGCTTTAATATTTAAAATCAATACACATATTATGAAAAACAAAAACACAACGGTCCAAAATATTGTTTTATCTATAGAATGACAAGAGTTTCTTCTTAGTGGAGTAATAGTCTTTTTCTTAAGCCAGTATTATAACCCCAAAAAGATGGACTGATATATTTTTTTTATTCTATATCTGACGCTTACGAAATTTGTTTGCCAGATTATATTGAAACATTGTTCAAATTCCTTCAACGGAAAGTTCGAAGAACTGTGCGAGCGAGACGATAGATACGTGGGTGCCACAAAAAATGTAGTTTCACTCTCGACGCGACTCTCTGACCCCGATGCGGACCGATCATATTTTAAATCATAATAATTGTGTTCCAACATTGTGTCTCATGTTTCTAATACTATCTTTGATATTATTTTTATTTAGATGACTTTATTACATCGTAAACCCTAATTATAATATATTTTATACTGGTAATTATTACTTGAATGTTACTAATTATTATCCTTATATTGTTACAGGTACGTAATAAACTTTCACCTAAAAGAGCACCAGAACATCGTGATGTATGCAGATTCGTAAATATCAATCAAATTAGATAAACAGGACTGGCTCACGATTTCAACACTTATCTTTAATTGCTTTTAATGAATACTACTTACTATTCTCGATCACATAATAGTAAAAAGTTGGTAATTACATTACGTAAAGCACTTGAGAATGAAAACAACTGTTCGGTACTTTCTTCTCACTTTGGCCTTCGGTCGAAAGTGTCCAAAAAATTCACTGCCGCGCCTCACTAATCGATTTCATGTACTTGACATTCAAATAGCTGCACCCAAAACTATACTTTGGCGCTAAAACAATAGAGCCCAAATTAAGTTTTTCAGAAATATGGAAATTGGCGTTTTACTATGCGACACCAATCGCAGAGTTCGATCTCATTTTACTCTTTAAAATTCGAATGCGTATTCCAATGCGGTTCGAATTTCAATTTTGAACTTTCATTCCGTTCCGGTCATTTCTTTTTTTTTCATTCTTTAAGTCATCAGATCAGAAGGAAAAGGTTCGGACTTAATATAGATCCTTGGGGAACTCCCGTTGTAACGCCTATAGCAAGTATAGTAAACTATATTCTAAGGCGTATATTTCGAATTATGTACTGATTTTATATTCATAATAGGTAAGATGTTGCTAGTGCTACCTTTCTGTGATGATGTTTTTACGAATACTTTCAACTCAGAGAGTATCTCTCTCGCTGTATACTCTGTCAAATACTTTTCTCGTATCTAGAAAGGCAATGCAATACCAATGCTCAATATGTTATGTAAATCGTAATAAACTAACAAATGAATTATCTTAGAAAGCAAGTGCGCCTAATTGAGTAAATACTCGTGTACGTCAAAAAGCTAACATGTCATAACCCAGCTGAACAGATTTAGCAATTATTCCAATGCTATAGAGTTTAAACTCGAAAGTTAACATTTTAATGAATGACAATTTTACCATGTAGTTTCCTTACTGTTTTGAATGACAACATCTTTAACAAAAGGCTAGTTTGAGCTTGTTACCGTGAATGTGGGGAATTATCACATTGTGTGTGTGAACAAAAATTAGTGGAATGTGAAATTATCTATGGACTTTCACCCGATGTCGCTTTCGAGGAGGTCATTGGTACGCGCTTACGCTTAGAATCGCATTCGATTTTTAAAGGTGGTTTTCGATACAATGAATATATTGTGGACGTTACGTGCAACGTTCTTTCAAAGGCAATGAATTATCATGTTTATTGTGTACATTACGTGCAGCGATCTTGTAAAGTCAACGAATTATTATAAGGTTATATAAGGTGACTTTCGGATGTCAACTACATTACTGTCGCGGCTGCAACAACAATGTTGCAGCTTCTGTATTTGTCAATTTTCTTTGATAAAATGATTGACATTCGCCGCTGCATTAATGTCGTCATTATGTCTACGTAACGATTTTTCCAAGAAATTTGACAAAAAGCGACGGCAACAAGGATACGGATGTCGCACCACCGCAACAGTAATACAGCTGAGTTGAGATCGGAACGTTACCTTTACGAATGAATTACTTTAACAGGTACTTACGACTTAGTGATATAATTTACATACATGTATATAATTTCGATATCATTTTTTAATATTTTTTTAATTTATATACTTATTAAAATTTTAACTTATATACAAGGTGGCCAAAAAATAGTCTTCTTAATCGAACGAGCGAGCGAAGCGAAGTTCTTATATTCAACTTGGAACACACGGCTGGTTAGCGGCATTTCGATGTTCTTAAGCTGAACTATCAGAGGATAGTTTGATGGACAATAATAAGTAATAAGTAAATTCGTTCCAATTTAAATGAAATTGGGTAAACGTGTAGTTGAGAGCCTTATATTTTAGTCATTAAATTATGAGCAGCCTCAATGAAGGGGTTATAGCGCTAGAAGAGCCTAGAAGGCCATGAAGCTATATATGTAAGGAATCTTGCTATTCTGGTCATCTTATTTGCAAGAAAGTATGGTCGAGTTCCAGTGTACACCATTATAATATTGCTTTTTATTTATTTACGATATTAAAATATGTAATAATAAACGCAATACATAAAGGTATTTGACATTTGACAAAGACTACCGCTTACCACAGATACAGTTTATTTTAATATCTATTGTGAATTTTAAGAGCTCCACAGACCTTTCAATAAATCGCTAGCGGTTTTCGATCCTTTGCAGACTTAGTATTGTTTTATTCAATTGATCTATCTTTTTGGCGAACCGCGAGTTCTTAGTTCGGGGCGAACTACTAGTATCAAAGAAATCACATAATCGTCACGGGTAGAATCTTACCAGACAGACCATAAACAACTAATACTCACACATATACCCCGTTGTTAGTATTATTACACGTATTATATGCAAACCGCCGCTCTATTTCCCATAGAGCATTGTCTATGGGATGTCTATGGTAACCTAGAAGCCATTGTTGTGTGACCTTGTCTCTGGTTTGATTTATTTTGTGTGTTCCATTTATTTGTTTTGTTCTATTGTTCACCTGTTTCGACAAGTAACTTGATGAGACTTGAAAGAATATCTGCTTGTTTATGAAAACGGAAATTAAAGTCATTACATTCAAAACACAAAGGGTTTCTATTTGAATTCGTGCTGGGAATTATTTTTCCGCTTTGTTACTATAATTATTATTATTAATCACCCAATCAGTATACGTGGTGTGTATATATATGTGTTTTTATTTCAATAAAGTGTCGGTTTTCAGTTCGAGTATCTTTGCATCTTGAAGTTAAGTAGTTAAAAACTATTAAACTAGTTTGTATACTTTATATCGTTGATTCTATTGTGTTAAGGGGCCCACTGATTACCAGTTCGCCGAACGATATTGGCCTGTCAGTTATTCACAAAAGCTGACAATCGCGAATAACTGACAGCCGATATCGTCCGGCGAACTGATAATTCGTGGGCCCCTTTAATATCTAGCCACCAAATCAAAACTTGCCATGGCAAATGAAATTTTGATTTGTCATATTAAAGATTCAAAATTAAATGGAAATTGAGACCTTTTTAAAGACCTCTGGGCAGTTAAAGGTTAAACAGTTAAAAAACACCATTATCTGTTTTTGTTCAACAAAGATTTAATATTATCAATGTCATGTTCAAAAACATCAGTTTTATCAAAATAAAAGCAACTTAGAATTTCTCAAATTTTGAAAGCGAGATAGTGGACCAATTATTCCGCTTCTAAAGTTTTTCCAAGTATTAGGACCTTAGTAACCTACAATCAATTATGTCTACCACAATTTTTAGTACGTCCGCTAGTGTCGCGGTTGCACGGAGCGGGTGAGCCGGATTAACGAAAATAGTATAAGCAACGGTAACTGGCGCAGACGCATGCGACGGATTTTACTTACAATGGCACCCGCGTGCGCGTGCCTGTGCCCGTTCCGTCCACCCGCGCCATCTAGCGGACGCGCTTATGTCACTTCAATTATAGATTACCTGCTCCGCATAACGCCACATAACGATAGGAAGTGGGCGTGTGCAGTCGTGCTTATCCTTCATCTACTTGCGCCTGCGACCCTATTTCGAACGATTTCGGAATCTATTCCAATTTAAACCGTGTCCTATTTATTTAAGGTTGAATTTTGATTGATATAGGCATTTATTGTTAAAAATGGAAAATGTCATAGTGTCGTAATGGTGTGATGTCTCACGCATCTCACGATTATTCTTTGCGTTTCAACTGGGTTCTAGATTTGGTTAGAATCGTGTTTTGCGTGAACCCTAAAACTGTCAGGATACCGTCTCTAAGGTTCCCAAATAGGTCAAAGCCTTGTTTAGTATAAGTTAAGGTTTATATTACCGGTAATAGCAGTGGTGGCTGAGTGGATATGACGTTCGACTTTCAATCCGGAAGTCGGTCGCAGGTTCAAATCCTGGCACGTACCAATAAGTTTCTCGGAACTTATGTACGAAATATCATTTGATATTTACCACTAGCTTTTCGGTGAAGGAAAACATCATGACGAAACCTGCATACATCTGCGAAGAAATCAAGCAAATCCGCATTGGGATAGCATGGGGACTATAGCCCAAGCCCTCTCGCGCATAAGCGGAGGCCTGTGCCCAGCATTGGGACGTATATAGGCTGAATTATTATTATTATTTTATATTACCTACGTCGCTCCTTTGGACATCATAAATTAGATGGACTTTAAAGCCGAATTTTTTACTGGACCCTCATAGACGTGTAAATCTTCTAGTTCTTATAAGTAGCACAGGGTAGTCAGGGGATTTATCTGAACGTTTTAGATTTGAATATCAAATAAAGACGTCATAACAATAGTCATCGATAAGTTTTGCAGAGAGTAAACTATGTAAAACACTGACTTCAACTTTCACGATGTTTTCGAGGACGGCGTTGTCCCCGTCGAACGTCGGAGGTAAATAAAAAACTCAATACGAGATTAAGTCCCGTTCCTATAATTTAATAATGAGTAAATTATGTATAGCCACATTATGAAACCATCATTACACAATGATATGTTTTCATTCCCAACAAAAACAATCTTCACGGATATCTCTCAATAAAAGTTAAACCATTTTAGAATGATCCCAAAGATACTTATTAGTTTGTTTTTGTACAATTATAATCATAATCATAATCATTTATTTGCACATAAAAAGCCACTAAAAAAAAAAAAAAATTATAGCCACTTTTATAATATTACAAAGCATCAACACTATTAAGTCATAAAACCTATAACCTGTTGCGGTCACCTTTTTTCGACCTCTCGTAGTCAGTTATCTATGCCCAGGCCCGTGAGATTTAAAACTTGATCTCCTTGAAGATGACTATTTCCATACAATACATAAATAATATATTATACTAATAGATAGAACCAGTCAAGTGTGAGTTACACTACGCTACGTAGACGGCGTATTATCATAACATAAGATAATAAACACAATACGGTTGCGAAAAATAAATTTAAATAGCAATCTTGAGGCTTTTCTCTTTCTTTGAGTTTCAACTATTCGAAACCTGTTTTTTTGACTATCGCTCGATGGAAAAAAGCGCACCTCAATTCTTTTATACAATTGCTAAAAATATGAAAATTGCTTCTAAAAATACAAAGTAATATTTTTGAAAAATCTCCCGCTTTCGATGAAAGAAGCGCCTCGCGTCCTTGCGTGAAGTGAAAGACATTTGGAAAATCGCGGGGCACTTCTGGATGAGACTAGCCCAGGACCGGGATAAGTGGCCTCAGCAGTTGGTGACAGTGATCATCATCATACAGATAAAAGAAGAATTTAGACCAAAAATAAGGAACTGAGGAACTATTTATACCAATAGACATACTTGATTTCAGATTGATTTCTCTTTAGGAACATAAAAATCTATAAGTACCTATGTCATAAAATATAAAAGTTGGCGTTGAAACTCTGGGTCCATGGGGTCCCAGCTTGCACAAGTTTTTTTGCCGAAATCGCGGAACGTCTGTTTAACGTAACTGGTGACCGAAGAGCTAGCGGCTTCTTCGCACAACGTATCAGCATTACGATACAATACAACGAGGAAATGCCGCCAGTATCCTTGGTACAATGCCTCAAGATTTAAGCTAGTTATAGTAATCCTCTGTATATATCCATTATGCATAATGTTATTGTAAATTTGTAACTGGAAAAAAAATGAAAAATATTTGTTGTAATGACGTTAAGTATTATTCTGTATGTAGTTCAAAATACGTTTTTAGTAATGTAATGTATTAGGTCCTGTTGAGGACGGAACGCTAAAAACATCACATTTAATAGGTTTCGAAAATGAATCCACGTGAGAACAAATTTGCATACTCGTTTGATAATTCTTTTTATGTATTAGGTAACCATTATCTGTTTGGTTTCTTACTTATTTTTCCTATTTAAATATTTATCTATTATTATCTTCGTATTAGAATATAATACTGTATTCATTAACAGTTTCGTAATTAAAACGATTATTATCTCTAGTTCTATTTTAATAACAAGGTCGGACCAATCGATCAGACAATCTTGCAACAAATAGAAAGCCTATCTTTGTAATAAATAACTAGTATAAATACCGGTTCCGATTTGCACAATACTAGGTATTTTGTAACGAATACTAGGGGTCGGTCACGAAGTCATTTTGACAGATTAACAAGTTGTACCTATATAGGATGAATGTATTCATGTATAACCGACTTCGTAGTTCGTTCGTTTCTGTTTTTTTTCTTTGTGTGTTTCGTAAGTAGATAGCAAATTTAAATAGTTTGTTCGTGGGGATAATTTTGCACACAAAGAACCATAAAAACATTCAGTATCCGTGAAGATAAGTTTAATAGTGATGTACAAAAATTACGAAAATACTAGTAACTTCGTTAGACTATTAGCAATGGCGGAATACCGGCTTAGTGATCCATAAAACTCATAACCCATACTTACTGATTGCACATTCTCTCTTAAGTAAAACTGGTTGCACAGTGAATATCCTTTGCTATATAACTCTGACTGCTTAGCATTATTAACATTTGTATCAATTACTCTGAAAATATATTTCTGTTTTAAAATATTGATTGTGAGATCCTTCGTCTATTGTATTGTATTGTAATACGGGCGATTTTCCGCAACTCGACGACTGGTGCCTATTTTGCATAACAGGGGTTGGGTTAATTTCCGCAAATTTCCCTTAAACTCAGAATTTTTAAATTTGGTACGAAGCAACTTCTTATAGCACAGATAAAGGAAAAATTACGAAAACCGTAAGTTTTTAGTTACATCATATAATAAAAATATTTTTAATAATTGATTGTCGTAATGGGTGAACTTACTTATATACCTACAGGTTTGTACGGAACCCTCGGTGCGCGAGTTGACTCGCACTTGGCCGGTTTTTGATTGGGCCAAGTTTAACCTTCTAAGGTTTTGGTTGTAGTCTGTCCTTGCATATATATTCTTCTTTCCCTGTGATTTTATTCATGGCATTTGCTTTAGATTAAAATATGTAAAAATCTATACAATAATTACAATTTTGTGTTATCCTCGTTTTAAAGAAAATTAATGCTTCGGACCACAGTTTTCACGGTTTCGTAGTCACTGAGAAACCCTTACCGATAGTTTCGCAATGTCTGTCTGTCCGTCCGTCCGCGGCTTTGCTCCGTGACGGTTGGTGCTAGAAAGCTGAAATTTTGCATGAATACATAAATCATGCATGGCAATAGAATGGTAAAATAAAAAGTGCAAAAAATTTTTTTAGGGTACCTCCCATACAAAATGATTTTTTTGTTGTTTTTTGCTTTGACACGATAGCGTGGGGTATTGTTGGATAGGACTTTCAAAACCATAGGGGTCTCCAAAAATTTTTTTTTTTTAAAAGATTGATTAATATTTGCGGAATGAAAAAATATGTGCCCCCCCCCCCCCTAACTTTTCAACCATGGGTCCGAAAAAAAAGAAAAAAAAATCGTGAAACAAAAGGTTAGTAAATACTTTCAATGAAAACTATAGCGAACATGATCGGTCCAGAGTTATTGCAAAAAATCGTCTCTTCTTAGTAAAAAGACGATCAAAGCACTGCGAAGGTACTCTCTTATGCTTATAATGTACATGATACTTATGTTTATACTAATGAATAGCCCCCGTTTGGCCTGTTCTGACAGAATGGTAACTACGAAACCCTACACGGAGCATGGCTCGACATGCTCTTGGCCGATTTTCCTTTATTGAATAGTACTTTATAAAATATAAGTAATATCTTCGCAAACTCTACAGCACCAGCCTTAAAACGCATAAGATTGCAAGTGCATTGACTCTGGGGTCCCACTGACATAGTTACCGTCTCCCTCGCACTCCGGCTCGACGCGAATAGTTGTCTCGCTCTGGCGCGTAACTTTTTACACGACACTTTTCCCGCCTTATATGTGGAGGACCAGTTTTGCAATAGGGTTAGGAATTGAGTTAAAATTCCGTTAGGAAATAGACCAGTATTTAAAAAAGGTTAAATTAACGATTAGTGGCTTAGGTATATCCAATTAAAAAAGTTAAAAAAAAAATCTCCATTTGCCATATCTATATTTTGTGCAATAAAATTATAATAAATATCACTTTTTCAAATTGTTGCACATAGTTGAGATCAATACTTACCACTTACACCACTTACCACTTTGTACCTAAGATGCATTACTTACCTACCTAACATTTATAGTGTAAAAAGTAATGGAATAAACGTATTTGTAAATGCGTCTCTGGTTTATAAGGCAAAAAAGCATGCGTATTTTGACAAAAATGGCTAAGCAAATGAAGATTGTATCTACATTTATAATGGACGTCTCCATTCGTATTGCAATTCGAATAAGTAAACAATTTTCGGGTCCAAAAAGTAAAATTCAATTCAATGGCTGAATTAACATTCTCATAGGTCAAAAGGCTAGAAGATGAAATCTTAATGGAGAAAAATCGCTTAAATCTGCGTATAGAATAAACCACACAAAATAAATATCTACAAAATGCACAAGTTGAATAACCAGATGTTATAAACTTATGAATGATCTTTCTATCTACAAAACGATTCAACTTTTTGCCGACCATTGTCGGAATACCGATTACAAGCCAACGAAAGTTTTCTAAAAAAAAACAAGATCTTACTTTCGTCGAGCGACAATATAAAAGTGAAATTCAAAAAGTAAAAAGCGAACCTATCAAAGAACCGCGTATTTTTACCCGATAAGTATCTATAAAATACTCGCGTATCTCCCATCTTCCCATACGGAACGCAAGTCATCTGATTTCAAATTTGGAACAAACAAATTTAAACATTCATTAACCCCATTCGATTATCGTTCTTGAGTCATTGTATTACAGTTAAAACTCCTGTAATTTCTTAATAGGTGTGAATGTTATTCTGGTTTTTGAAAGGAGAGCGTGCGAAATAATTACAGTTTTGACAGTAGCATTGCGGGGAAGCGAATGCCGTTTTTATCTTTGTTGTTGTAAAGGCTATGTTTGTTTGGATGGTTTGGTCGGTAGTTTTAATTATGTAGGCCCTAATTATTGTCTCTGTAATTGCTCGGAAGCGAGCGGGAAGTGGTGCGCAACGTTCTAGGCTTTGTTACGTTTTCTAGGGCATTCACCTGGGACCTTATCAATAAGGAAGTAGATGCACTGTGTCATTCAAAAGACTTGTCTCACGATATTTGTCGACAAATATCCTTAATTTATAAGATGCTATAATGAAAGACTATTGAATAGAGGACAGCGATTTGCTAGCCAGATCAGAAAGCCTGGAAATCTGCTATCTGGAATTATGTGGTCCACGTAGGAGGTCACGACCCTCAGCACTGAGGAGAACGAAGCAAGAAGGAGGAGGAACAGAACATAAAATACAATCGTACATCGAAAGGAATAATGTCAGGTTGACAGAATGCCGACGAATAGTCACGTGGCTCATTCCATACATTATTCAAGTTTTGATTGCTGTCTATTAACGATTGTCATCTTGCAATTAATGCATTGGGTGCTTTCTGGCACAAACAAAAGAAACATTTTATATGGGAGGTACTTAAAAAAAAATTGTGGATTTTGTTTTGTTGCAGTTTTCTAGCACTAACGATAGCGTGGACATGGACATGGCGAAACTTGGAAGGGTTCCTAGTTGATTACGGGACCCAAAAAAGAGATCGCTCCTACTAAATTACTTACTAATCATCTTCTTACTCTTAAAAGGAACTTTGTTTTTAGTTTACGCTTCACGGTCTTAAAACCATCTGCCGAACATTTTTTTGGCTGGTTTGGTTTGGGAGAATAATTGGGAACTCGTGAGAAAATTAAATTTCAAGTGAAACCAGAGACATGTCAGTCGCTTCGCTTGATCCTATTTCTATGAGTGAAACTGAAAAACCCCATAACTGACAGGTTTATATTTAGAAAAGATCATGGTTAACATTAGTTATAGTCATCGTGCTCGTATTTTTTCTGATGAGTGTCTACAAAATATTCCTTTTCGGATATTTTTTAGTTTGCTCTTTTATAGTTTATTATTACATTATAAACACGAATAACAAAAACAAAGTACGTTTTGTCCAATATGCTCGGAAATGTTCTTATTGTCGCAAAATTAGTATGGGAAATGGGAAAAGTTATCACGGTATTGTTTTTTACTTTTTAAAAACAAGTATCCACTAAGAAAAACGGAAACGGCCAATTAATATAGCCGCGGGCTGCGTCTACACGACCCGGTCAGTATCATTTCAAGCGATAGGATAGGGTTGTGTAATGCCGTCGTATATGATCGTGCGAATACTGCTTAATAAAATCAAAGACTATTATATAACTTTTATATATTTTTAAGGATCTCATGCGTGCAAATACAGCTTATATTGAATGAGTGAATATTGAATGGCACTGAATGGCAGAATAGTTGTGCCTTTAACTTTTTTTAAATCATTAAATAGGGAAATTGTTTTGATGTTTTTGATGTGAAGGTTCCATTTGAGTGCTTGTTGATGCTTAAATTATGATTATTTTAAGTGATTTCCTCGCATGTTTGGAGAAAAGCACTATATTATATGCCTGGGCAGGAACAGCAATTGGGGATTCGTCTGTTTTGTCGGACGACGCGAAGCGAAAATCGAAACTCGTCCACGAATTGCCCTTTCCCGGTCTCTGCAATAATGTACTATTACGTAGACTGGAAACTTTCTTCCACCGAGCAGTGGGACACCGAAATATTCTCAAAATCCTTAATGACCACAAACCTTAACCTTAAGCTTAGATAATAAATTAACATGGAAATATCAAATTGACCATATATGTAAGAAACTTAGTACATTTTCATATGCCCTCCATCATCTTAGGAAAGTAGTTAACAAATCTGCTGTCATAACTTCCTATCACGCTTACGTCACCTCAACTTTAAGATACGGGCTAATTTTCTGGGGAAACTCAACAGACAGAGATTTAGTATTTAAAAGCCAAAAAAAATGTATACGATCCGTATGTGGTTTAAACATAACTGACTCATGTAAAGCTTTATTTACTGAATTCAGAATATTAACTCTTCCATCGCTTTATATATATGAAACAGCATTGTATGTGAAAAGCAATATAAGTCAATATACAAAATTTAATAGTGCACGTAAAATTGACAACATAAAAAATAAACTATATAAAACAGCTCTTCTCTCTAAAAGTATATTTGGAATGGAACCCCGAATTTATAATAATTTACCCGAAAGCATACGGAAACTACAGGACATCCATATATTCAAAAAAGAAGTTTTCAAATTCCTAGTAAATAAAGCATATTACTCCATAAAAGAATATCTAGATGATTATGACATAAATAGTAATTATAACCATGACTAATGATATATTTTAATTGTATTGAATTTTGAACTGTATTTTAATTGTATTTTAATTTAATTGTAATGTCATACTCATTTTAATTGTTTTATTTTATAAGCTACAGCATTGTGCAATTTTTAATTAGATTTTCGTTTCTTCTGACATTTGTATGCCGACCGGCGAAACATAGTGTTCAAAATGTATACCTAAGACCTATTTATACCTATGTTTTACAAATAAAGCATTCTGATTATTCTGATTCTGATTAACCCAACCCGTCATCCATACTAAACTCGACCTGTACCTACATAGTCCTAGTAAAAAAGTAGCGCACGCCTTTAACGCACGTGCCATGTCAGTAGTCCATCCGATGTCCACTTCGTTAAAGCGACGTATGGGAGTACAAATATAACGGCAGTTACGACGTTTTGTCGCGTGCGCAGGGGCGGCGTGTGCTTCCGTCGTAACTGTGCCGGTGAAAACGTTCCTGTTGCGTTTCGCGTATGGGCGGGCTAGTGGCCTACTGTTCCATAGAATAGTTGACCAGAAGACACATTGAATATTAACAGTTCCGCTATTTAGATACCTACTGATATATAACGCCCAACGAATGCACCCCAATAGTTGACCAGAACACATGTCTGAATATGCACCACAAATCGTTGAAGTAGGATTTGAACTTGAAAAACATTTTTTTCAAATAGTTATTGAACTTCATTCCCGTATGAGGTGAAAATGGGGTTAAATGACTACTTGCAAAGTCGAACGGGACGAAGTGGTGGACGGCGTTCCGATATTTAAATAATCAGATATTTACGCATATTATGTGTCTGCGAAAACTGACAACTGTGCTATAACCGCGAAAATCGAAGTTCGCAAATTGCGGACATCTTTCTCTGTCGGTCTAATTGCGCCTTCATTGGAGTAAAAGAGTAAGATGAAGATTTTCATGAGAAGTCCTCTGTTCATGAAAATCAAGGCGAAACTTCGCGAAGACACATTGACAGTACAGCAATTAATGATGATCATATTTGCAATGCACTTCTGGGCATGGAATTTCTTATGAATTTTGTCATAATTATAGTTCAGCGGCAGCGTTGGAACAACAAAGATTAGTAATTAAAATAATAATGGGGTATTGGAATTGGCAGTTTGTGGGAATCATAACGCTGATCAACATGGTCGTTAATACATTTTCTTGTTTTTACAAGCTTTTATTTAAATTTCAACTATGTGTGTTTGTACGGGTTAAATCTTGCAAGATAAATTTGACCCACTTCCCGGTTTCTGATGAAGCTGAAAATTTGCATACATATGTATGTAAGTCGGGTGACAAAGCAATATTATGGTACCATCGAGCTGATCTGATGATGGAGACAGGAGGTAGCCATTGTAACTCTAAGATAAAACAACGCAACCTAATTGTGTTTGAGGTTCTTAGAATTGTCTCTATGGGTATTAATTAGTTGCCTGTGGAAAAAAAAGTACAGTCAGCGATAAAAGCTTGTACCAAAAATGAATTTTTTGCCAAAAACTTATTAAAATTATTAAGTAATCAGAGATGAACGTTCTACAAGTCTTAGTTATTTCCTGTATCTGAATATTGCGTGTAAATGGTTTTAATAACAATGAACGAAGATGATGAAGGAATTTCAAACTGAAACGAGGACAAAACGGTGGAGTATTTCAGTAACAGTTTTTTAACTGTATCTCTACAGAAGATTATCAACAAAATTCCTTACATAACCTCGGAAACACGAGATTTGCAGTTACGTGCTAACTGTTCCAAACTGTGCCTACGCGTACGCTTAGATAACACCGGATAATCGTGTGAAAAAAAATGCCCATCTCTCTTTGAGAAAAGGGAGTAACTGACAAGCAAACTATAATCGTAAATACCTTCTGTTATTGCAAGCGATTGTTTTGTTTCGAGACTGCGCGAAATTCTCAGGGTTTGGTAAGGTTGAAATTGGGGTACAATTGGCTTGCTGGATTTGTGCAATAGTGTCATGTTTCGTATTACGATGTGAAGTTGGAATGGTAGAAGGTAGTGAAATGTGGAGGGGCATTGCACAGAAATGTCTACTTTATCGGAGCGCAGTGCAGCTACCTTATAAGCTGCAGAAATCAGTATTATATACCTACCGTTGAATTTAATCTTTTAGCCGCCACGTCAATGAAGTAATAATCTGTCATCAACGCCACATCAAAAAATACACGTATACAAACTTGACCAAAACCGCGACTTGATATGAAGTCGTGGCGTGTGGGGCAAGAAATGCACTCTGACTTTATATCCAGTCAATGAAGGCGAAAAGGTTAAAGCTATCAAACGTTATCGGCCTGTCATTTATTCGCAAAAGCTGACAATCGCGAATAACTGACGGGCCGATATCGTCCGGCGAACTGGTAATCAGTGGGTCCCTTTATGTACGAGTATAACCTATCTATAGTTATATAATACCATACACGAGCAGTTCTAGGGACTTTCCAGAAAAGTATCGGGTACGGGGTACGTAACACTATTTTTAGCACTTCTGACAATACTAAGAAGCCGCTATTTGGCATGATAATGTTTGATTTGATAGCTTTAACTTTTCGTCCGGCGGACTGGTAATCAGTGGACCCTTTAAGGAGCACAAAAATTACTTCCATATTTATTTCTATACCTACGAAGAAATTTCTTATTTTGGATTAATTTTCCCATTCCATTCATCTTTGTCATACTTGTTGTTAAACATAAGCTTGTGGTTTTCTCTTTCGGTGTTGTCCCAGCGCTGCGGTACTCTACCGCTCCCTCTGTGGCCGGTGTCCGCTGTGGGCCTCCATACAAGGACTCGTCTTGTCCAGTGATAATTTTATACGCTTTAATGGATACATTTGATTGCTGATTGCTACGCTCAATTGCTGCAGTCAAATGGCTGACAAAGAATTGTCAGTTACTTACCTGCCAATTTACACTTAGTTACTTTACTTACCCGATTCAAGTAACTTAATCGAGCCACTTATGACCGTTTATTGATTTACGTCAATTGATCTGATTAGCGACCTTGAATCTACTTTCAAAAGGCTACAATAATCTTCGTACAGTTAGTGCGTTTGTACTGGGATCTGCAACTGGGTTAATATGGTTGCGCAATTGAACATTGGACCAGTTTGATCACCTTGTGTCAGTTAAAGGGGATGGTAGTCAAATGTTTGTTTTTTTTACAAGTGTTGCGATTTATTTAACGTGCTGATATCGTAAAGTGGGATCGCAAGTTCTGTTGCATACGATAAGCCTGTAGATCTAATTTACAATTCACAATCTTGATATCTATGCTGCAAAAAATAAACCTGTAGATCTGGCCCCTGTCGTCCACGGTCACGTCGCTGACAATTGTCGCCTGACATTGACTGTTCGTTGTATTTTTTCCGTGCGAAGGCGTCACATTCGCATCATGATAAAAAATAGTAAACATGCCCAAAAGGAAGAAGGATTCCGACGAATTCATCTTAAAAAAGTTAAGAGTACATTGCCGGTCCAATAAATAAACATTGACGCTACGTACCGTCGTTACTCGTTACCGACTCGGAAATGTGCTACAGGATATTGTCAGCGTGATGTGTCAATTGTCAAGTTGGTGAAATCGGCGCCTGCTATATTATTCACAATACATGTTTAAGTAAAGTACGATAAGCACTAATTTGATTTAAACTGCAGCTTTAATGATAATCACTGAGCTATTATTATTTGCAAATGCAATTCTGAGTATGCCTAGGGAGTCATAAATACGGGATCTCGACTTTTATTTATTTATTTATGACTTGTCTTTCAATTTTGACTTATTGTATATAACACTTAACACTTAAATTCGTGACAATGACTACCATACTTCGGACTGGAGGACAAAGTACCGGACTAACTATAGATGCATAATATATAATGAACTAGAAAACCGCCCCGGCTTCGCACGGCTTACACAAATTACAAATTATACATCTAAACCTTCAGAATTACTCTATTGATTTGTGAAAACCGTATGAAAATCCGTTCAGTAGTTTTTGAGTTTATCGCGAACATACATACACACAGACCGACGCAGCGGGGGACTTTATTTATAAGGTGTAGTGATATGTGGTGGGAAAATGTAGTAACATTCCTGTATGTTGAATACTAAATTTCCAAACCAATTAGAAAAATAAAGGCGAACAGGCTTAACACATTGACTTACTTCGCCTAGTGACTCATGAGTCACAAAAGTTTATTGACGCCTAAAGTTACGTGGTCATAATACTGGTTACTGGTCTCCTATATGACGTGTCCTAGAGGCCATTATTGCAATAGTGTAAGACAATGATAGCCGTGATTATATACCTAACCTTTCAATCCGTGATATCACGCTGCGAATAGAAATGTCAGATCACTATCTACATGATGATGACCTAAAAATCACGGAACTTCACAGCCAAATTATTCTTACATCTTTGTAGTAGTTGCTTGTTTAATCAGCCAGATCAGATGCAATGTGAACAATCCGAATGACAGGAAGGCTCTTAATACGAAATTAGTATCTTAAATAATAATTATTTTCAGTTCTGTCGACAGACATTCAATCATTATGTACATTTAGAACTACTTGAATGAAACTTGACTTGAACTGAAATATTTTATTATACTATTTTTTTATCACTTAAAGTATTTTATTTATAATAACAATATAAATCATGGATATTTAAAGAGGATGGCTTAAATCTAAAATGGGCCCTTGAGGCATTGTACCAAGGAGGCTGGCGGCATGATACGTTGCGAGGAAGCCGCTAGCTCTTCCGTCACCAGTTACGTCACCCGACGCTCTTCACGATTTCTGCAACAACCTTGTGTGCGCTGGGAACCCATGGACCTATACTTATTTAGTTTTTATGAAAATCGTGTCATTAATGGAATACATCCCATCCGTCTGTTTAACTGGCTACTGAAAAATCGGCTTTTAGTATATTGATTAATTTTTGTAGACTACAATAGATACATACACAGTGGACACAGACACATTGGATACATATAGTCGTTCGTTTCAAGTGTTTCTTCACTAAGGGACACAGTACGGGTATTAAACATAACTATAAACCTAAATAATTAACATTTAACTATTGGTCTTCTCGGAATTCAGTTGCAAAAATAAGAAAAGAAATTAATTTGACTATGGAATGCTTTTCAACTTGAAGTGTTACTTTTTGTTACAGATATTAATAAAGAAGAATCAATAGAAGCAACTAGGATAAAAAGGGAAGGCGTCTCAGAAAACAGGGGTGAGTACTTCAACAATTACTATACGCTACATGTCTTCTGTAAAAAATATCTTTGCTTTGATATTTCTGCGATTTGCCGCTAGTCTGACTAGTGTGTAACAATCTGCGGTGGCAGCATGGTTCAATTTTTATCACTTGTCACTATGCCCGTCACTTTCACGCTTACATACTTGTTAGAACGTGACAGGCATGGTGACAAATGATAAAGAGCCGACCGTCTTAGCCCTACTGGTCTGATCTTAAACTTACCTTTTGCCTTTTTCTCTTGTTAATTTTATATTTTTCGTTTCATTTCTATACTTAACCTATAGTAAAGCATCCGTAGGTAGGTTGTGTGTAAATTTGTTTGATTGTGTTGACGTTGATTATGATTAAGTATAGCAATTGTAGCATCATTGGTTTCTATTTGATTATCAATTTAAGCATCATCAACGTCAATGAATGTATAAATTAGTGCTAACAGTATGAATGTATTTTTCTCTACTTATCTATTAGCAATAGCGTATTTATTCTTCTTTTTATATTGCATTATTAATTGTATGTTTTTTTCTTTCTCTTTCAAATCTAATCCGGTCTGGACAACTACGGACTTTTGTAAAATATAACGCACCTCCACGATCCTTCCTGACACCACTTGACGACATCTGACGACAGACTTGACTGTGTTGCTCGTCAACGACCAACAACGGAACGACTATAACTCGAGAGTCGGAAGGTACCACAGCGTGAAGCCTCTCATCGGGTTATTGACCTCGACAGCCAGGACGTTCATCCAAGATGGCGTGACGACCGAGTTTGCCACTCAAATCCTTGGTACCACGCTAAACAACGGGCGCATCTATGCGCAACTCCTCACAAAGTCTTCTCTTGTTTTGTACAATAAGCCGGCAAATGACGATGCAGTCGCGGTGAAACCGACGCGTGTGCATTCCGCTTTCGACGGCCAATGGAGCGTCAAGCAAGATTTAGGTTTCATTGACCCTGATAAGTTCGTCCTTAAAAATACTGATTACCTTGCACCGAGCAGTAGGATGGACATAGTTTACGCGAGTAAACCTGCCCAAGAAAGCAATTTCTGGAATGCGAGTCCTACCGTTCAAGAACAAGATAACCAGATTGCAGAAGAGCCAACGGCACGTAGAGTTCAACAAAATAATGAAATTCCCCGATTTTCACAAAATGAAGCCTTTAACTACCTTGACGGTCCATCAGTCGACACTGAAAAGAAGTTCGATTTCGTCGTTAAACCAGCAATTCTAGAAAATGTAAATGCACTCTATCGTCAAAGTAAAGCTTATGAACCTGTAACAGAACCTATTAAAATAGATTCTCGAATCAAGGAAGAATTAAACGAATCAAATATTGTTAAAGTAAAGCCCAATTACGATTTACCGACTTTTACGATTAAAAACGAATTTTCGCCTATCTTTTATTACATAGATAACGTTGAGTCTCGTAGCCCTCCGCAACCGGCAGGGCAGCAAACTAAATTACCTAAAAAATTGTTTGGCCAAAAGAGCGAATCGAGACCAAAGAAAACTTTCACATATGCTGGGTTTGCTGACTTCACGACGGTGGTTGGTGATACAGTTATTATTTTTACTCCTAACACTGACATTGCTCGTCCACAAAGTCCAGATGAAGTAAACGTGTTTCCATCAGCTAAACAAGTCGATAAACTTAATACAAAAATTACTTTCCTCGTTGCTGATATTCCTGTAGCTACTGCGACGTATAAACCTCACGAAGTTGACGCGGCCAGTAAAGTAACCACTCCTAGTAGTGATAATGTTTCTGAAAAAGTTTTATATAACGATGAAGATAGCCTTAAAAAGGTGCATTATGACATTGATAACAAACCAACGGGTGTTTCACTTCAAAGCAATAGTGGATTTGATTTCAACTTAGATGTCATTCAGCCCTCAGAAGCTTCGGTACCAATAACAGAAAGTACGCGCCTTACCGATAATTTAGAAGTCATTCCAATACAAGACAGCTCAAAAGCCACAGATCCATTAACATTATTGAGACCATCTGCTACTATAATTGAGGACCCTAAAGAATCAGCAATCACAGAAAACAATTTAAACGAAGATTTAGTAACTTCTGAAGAAGAAGCAGACAACACAGCCGCTGAAGTTACAGAAAAATCGGAAGAAGAAAATGATGAGGAGGATGAGGAGGAAGAAGAAATCACTACTCCCGCAAATGAGTCGGGAATAATAACAACTACTGAAAGTGGTCATAGTGAGGAATCGTATGAAGATATAGAAACTACTACTGAAACGAAACACGATACCGAACAGGAGGTTATTTGTTCCAGTGGTATCGAAACGAAATCCATTATGACAACCGCTTACAAAACACTGACTTATTTAACAACCTACTTTATTCCACTGGAAAGCAAGGTAACAACTACTTCTGTAAAATCAAACGTAGTCGTTGAAAGCAACGTAGGATACCTAACTAATGTTGTATGTAAGTCTGATATCAACATAGAACCAACGGCTGTAGTCAAAGTGAATGTGCAGTCATCTGTACATAGCAGCTTAGAAACTCCTGAAGTTGAAACCGAAGGATCGGTATCTACACCTCCCACTCCCACACAGCCTGAGGTTGTTACAGAACCTGTACCAATGACAACTCCTAAACAAAAAGAAAGTTCTACTACGGCTGAAGATAAGGACAGTGAGAACGGAACAACGGTTTATAACAGTTCGCAAGAAGACGAAAAACATACGGAAGAAAATGAAACAACAATAGGCACTCAAACGACAACCACTGAACGTGTTTCAACTAGTCAAAGTCACGTAGAGGTATCGGTTAGCACAGAGCATGCTACAACGCCGACTGAGAAGCCTACTTCTGAAGAAGAAGAAGAAGAAGAAGAGGATAGTAAAGAAAATGAAATAGATTTAATTTATAAAACGCTTTACACTACTTATACATACTTTACTACGTTCTTTGGCGATCAGACATCGAGTGTCGCTAGCCATAAATCCATTGTAACTAATGTTATTACGTCAACGATAAATCTTGCTAAGTTAGATCCTTCCTTATTGGGTGCATTTGACGAGGATGAAATTGCTCCAACTAGCGTAGGAATTGGTCGTCCAACTGAATCTTTTGCCATCAACAGCATAATTGATTTAGTCAAGAATAAAGACGTTCTCGAATCTGTAGAAGGAGGTGAAAGCTACAGTTCTCAGACACCAACTCCATCATTAGGTGACGATGTCGCTAGTATTAAACCAGACGCTGTCAAAACGTACTTCACGACATATACATTTTTTACGACGATTTACGTAGGAACTGATGCTAACGTGTGCAGCAGAAGCGAAGTATATACAAACTACGTGGGCCCCGATGAATTAATTCCAACTAAGAGCAATCTTTTAGGTGCGGAAAAAACTAAAGCTCAGTTTGATTTTAGAAATTGTAAACAGGTTAAAAGAGAACCACCATCGAATCCAGAAGAAAATTCATCAATGGAATCTTCGGTTAGCATGGAAGAAAACGATGAAAAGTCTAATAATGAAAACAAGGATACACTTCCACTGCCTACACCGGTAGAAGTTGATATGTTATTTAGTGTAGAGTCCAATCCATTAGACACCGATAACTCTTATACAGACACGGTAACAGATGTTAAATCTTCATCTTCTAGAGGTGAAAGGCAGTACATAGAAAACAACAATGTATTAGATGATCAAATTAGTTCTGAAAGTAATATTGATGAAATTATGCCTTCACCCACACTTTTGCTACAAACAAGTTACACGACATTCACTTATTTCACAACTATGTACATTGGAAAAGACTCAAGCAAAGTAAAGAGTAGATTAGAAACTATTACTAATGTAGTAACTGAGACGATAACACCTAAAAAAGAGGCAGAAGAAGAGAGTAATTTGCCAATTACATATTACACCACTTTTACCTATTGGACCACTCTTTACAAAGACAAAACAACCACAATTACAAGTCGAGAAGAAATTGTTTCAAATATAGTCACACCTGTTGTTCAAGTTACACCAACTATCAGTCCTATTGATACTACACCGATTGATATAGAAAGTGTCTTACCGCCGAAAGAATTAGAAGTTGAAATAAAACCCTCACTTATCGAAAATAGCCCTGAACAAGATGATGGTAAAGCTACTTTTTACACAACATACACATACTTCACGACCTTTTATGCTGGTAATACTTCCCAGATCAGAAGCAGTTTAGAAACGGTTACCAATATTGTTGATAACACTAAAGTAATAGAAAACAATCAGTTAGGGCGAAAGGTACCAACTGGAGCAGTAGATAAAAATCTTATACATGACAATGGTGAAAAACCACATATATCTCCAACGATTGTGAAAGAAGAAATCAAACCCACAAAATTACCCGATTTATCGGCCGCATCTCCAACAGTTCTTGTTGGCACATATATTGACAATCTATTTGCGGAAATTAAACCAGCGGACAATAATACGCCTTCTCCTGATACTGATAAAAAGATACTCTTTTCGCAAGTCGCTGTTATTTCAGGTGATTCAGTAATAATAACTGATGACAATAAAACTTTGAGCACGGATTCTACAACAAAAGTACCTGAAACAAACGGCACGACTACACCAGAAACTTCTATAATTAGCCCGACTCCAGAAGTTATTGAAAGTTCAGTTGCAGAACCAGATACAACAACAGAAGCCCACGAATCAGAAGAAGTAGAGGAAGAAGATGACGGATCGTCCAGAAAGAAGTCTCGTTTGACATTCACTACAAAGAAACCTTCATTTACTCCTGTTATAATTCCATTTGCATCTAGAAATAGACCTACTTTCAGTCCCAAAGCAAGAGTGCCCTCACTCGGTAGTGCAACAACAATTACTCGGGCTGACTTTACACCAACTATAACTGCAACACCAACGTTAAAGTCTGTAAGGCCATCTGGATTTGGCGGAAACAGAAAAGCATCTTCATTTGGAGGATCTTCTAGCGCCGGAAAGAGATTCACCGGACGCAGCAGCATCTCAAACCCTTCAGCAAATGTACCATCTGCATCACGGTCAGGTGGATTCGGTGGTAGAGCGTCTATTCAGCCTACATCGAGACGAACTGGCTTCAGGTCAAGCTCTATCAGAGCAAACAGCTTAGACTTCGCTAGTAGGTCAGCGATTCCAAGAATAAGACCTACTGCTTCGTCGAGACTCAGGGGTAACAGGAATTCTGCGTCCATATCATTACCACCACCAGAGCAAAACGAGTCGGAAACATCTGGAACTCAACAGGAAGAGACTGCCACTGAGGCTTTGAATGAAGTTACTGAAGCACCAATCAGGACTACATCTAACCCTCTTCTTAGATTTAGACGACCACTCGTAGCTAGACAACCAGGTACAGCTGTGACTCCAAGAGTTACCACTCCTTCAACTAGACGAACGGCAGTTACTAGCAGAGGACGCTTAACCACCACGACTAGAAAACCTACCACTCGTTCAACTACTAATCCACTATTGTCACTGCGCAGACAACGACCACAAAACTCCCTTTTCCCTAGACGGAATCTATTTAAACAGCCCGAACCTGAGCCAGAAGAAGAAATTAAAGAAAACGAGCAAGAAGTTGAAGAGAGCGAGGAATTATTGGAAGGAGAAGAATTCGAAGAAGACAATGACTACGAATCATCAAACAGAAAAGAACAACAAGTAGCAACACCTTCAACACCCGCACCAAAGAGGAATGTTGTCAGCATCAGACCGTTCTCGCGACGACGAGTAAAACGTCAAGTTGATTACGGTAATAGGAAATACACAAATTTCAGAAGACCTGGTCTCAAGTCTGCTGCTACTAAAGCTCCCGAGCCAGAACCTGAAACGGAACCACCGGCACCTGTAACTCAAAAAGCTAGACCTGGTAACAGATTTAATTCTAGACTGTCATCCGGTAGTAGAACTACTACTTCTGCTCCTCAAAAATCTTCACAGAGGCAGCCTTTTATTGTCAGGGGAGAAAGTCGAACAACTACTACATCTGCACCAGCTTATAGAAGAAGTAGCAAATCAAGATCATCTTCACGAACAACAACTTTATCGTCAAGACCTAAAGCTCCTAAACTATTAAATAGTCGTTCACAGTCGGAAAGATCTAGAAGTCCGTCTCGCAGCAGCACGAGCAGGTCTCGCACACGCACGACAACTAACAGAGCCTCGAGCAGACAAAGAAACTCTTTCGAGAATTTCAGCGGTGAAAGGCAAAACTACAAGAGTATCGTAGACAACGGAAAAATAACTATCACACATCAAATCCCAACAGAAGTCACTATACCAGTAGTTAATGGAAAAATAACTGAGTACAAAAACGTTTTGACAGCTAAACCTAGCATAGAAGTCTTACTAAAAAATCAAGTTGCAACCACTTTAGGTCCCTTAGGCAACCAGCAACTGGTACTTGCTTCTGAATCGACTAAGTTAGCAGAAAATGGTGCCACTGAACTCATTAAATTCTATTTGCATGAGACACCAACCACAACTGTCATTTTCACACCTACTACTATTAGAGGTCGTAAAACATCTTACTCGCACGTTCTGCCCAGTACTGTATATAATGTAGAGCCAGTAACACAAACAATCGCTCCTGAAATAAACGCCAACGTACCGTTAGCTAACTTGCTGCTATCACAACTGCTACTTGGTAACCAGCAGCCAGGGATCAACCCTCTCTTAGCTCTTCAAGGGCAGGGCTTGTTACCACAGCAGCCGGTAGTACAAACTCCAGTAACTGAGTACAAAACTCGGACTACAACTTACGTTACAACAGTAACAGATGCTAGGGAAACCGTTCTGCCAATCACTTTTAAGGGAAAAGCCATTTTGACAACTATCGTTGATCCAACAACTAATGTTATTACTGCAACTGAATATGTCACTGACACTATTGTTTCCACACCTACAGCTTTAGTTCCTCCACCACAGTTTAATTCTTTGCTCTTACCTCTATTATTGCAACAGCAACAACAGCAGCAACAGGCTATAGCAAACCCACTTCTTCAAACACCTAATCCCTTGTTAGGTCTCGGACAGCCTGATTTGAATTTACTACAAAATAACAACTTGAACAATGACATTTATAGCAACAGTCCCAAACCAAATATATTACAGGACTTAAACAGCAACGAAGACTTTGATGACGAAGTCCAAGACATTGAGGAAGATGCCCCACCTCCGCCACCTCCGGCGCGTGCTAGGAATAAGCCAAGAGCCCCTAAACCCGCTCCCCCTAAACTTACTAGTGTAGTCACCATGTACGTATCAGGTAGGTATCCTGGTGAATTCAGTACCGTCCTATCCACCGTTGTTGTAGACGACACACAAACAGTTAGGAAGCGAGAGGCAGTTTATTACGAAGACATCGAAGTACTTCCTTCAATATTACCTACAGTTGGTCAATTGGTCAGTTCCCAGAGTGACAGCGCTTTAGAGAACTCAATTGTTTCTGGCACTGAGAAATATTTAGATGACTCTACGTTCAAAAGCCAAATTGCGACGCAGAGTCTTGAGAGTATAGTTGGGTCATTGAGTGAACACATAAGATATGACGCATCACCAACATATGTCGTGAAGTTAGCAACAGCAACCGCCATTAGAGATTTAAATTTAAGTTCAGTTGACGACGTCTCGTGAAGCCCAAACAAATGATTAGGTATATATAATAATGGTTATTTATTTACATTGTATCATAGTAAGTTTAACTATGAATAGTGCCTTATAGTTTTAACGATAGTGTGTAAGAACAAAATACTCTTTTGTACTTTACTAGTTAATTAACTCTTCTATAAGATTGCCAAATAAATCTATAATGTTACCAGGTTTATGTGATGGTTACAAAATTGTTTAGGTAACAAAATATCTATCACTGCCTAAGATTAAGTCTTAACTAGATTATGATTTATCATAATTAATTTCATAATACTCTTCTTGTTTTCAATTGTACATTGCAAATAGGACAAATAAAAATAAATACTTTAAATATTATTATTGATTTCATTTTGATACCTATCCAACAATTTCATAATTACATATTTAGTTTTGTACCTAAAATAATGATCGTAACACTAGTGTTGGCAAATACTCTAGGTTTATCATTCTAAAATTAAAGACCTTAATTTATTTATTTAAATATAAGTATGTAAATTGATTGGATTGTACCTGCACGCCCTTAAAATCGTTGTAAAATTTTGAGGTCTCCAGAACATATGTCACAAATGTTTCACTACAGAGGGTACAAATTAAAACTGTCTAAAAAACTGAATCGTCTCTTAAGCGACAACTTAAGAGTACTCGAGTCTTTCCCAACACTAAATGATCGGGACAAAAAAAAACGAATGTCGGAATGAGTGACATAATCCACGAGACAGAAGAAACACTGACGGGTGACATTGACAAATGACTGCTGACAACGATGACGACAATGACGAACACCGGAACCCGAAGAATCCCGAAGATACCCCACATCTGGGAGATCCCAAATCCACATCCGTACCTCCAACTACCTCCGAGGTGAGTTTTAATGGTAATCTCGATTGTAGATCTAGTCATAATAATAAAATAACAAATTCAAATGTTATTGAAGAATGGAAAAACAACAAATTGATTAAAATTCTAACTATATTCTTCAAAAACACTTGAAAATTTTAGCTATAATCTAATAAATAACATTGTTGTTGAAACAAATTTAAGAACTAATAATAACTAAAATGAAACGACAAAAAAGTTAATGTACGTACAGATTTTAGTGCTAATAACACTTCACAGAAGCTTCAATTCAAAGTTTGGTCGCACTGACTTGACTTAGATGTAGTGCTGTATGTATATCCTAACCTTATTCTGCACTTAAGTGTAGCACCAAGTTACAGACACGAGTTGGGCTGGGTTTTGTAAATAGAAATTGGATGCAGTTTGTAGATAGTAGTGTAATGGGTAAGTAGTATTTGCTTTAGTATTTTCTCTAACTTATCTTTTATTTAATATA
This sequence comes from Cydia pomonella, assembly GCF_033807575.1. NCBI lineage: Eukaryota > Metazoa > Arthropoda > Insecta > Lepidoptera > Tortricidae > Cydia > Cydia pomonella. Next base: position 5,434,492 of record NC_084725.1, on the reverse strand, counting down.
AAATTGTGTAGTGTTCATGCAAAAGGTACCACATTGTCGCTTAAGGAAAACCTTAACCTGTCACAACAGGTTATTCGTATAAGGATACATGCAAATTTCGTCCTTATGGTAAACGACGAAGTGGTACCTTTTGATTAAAAACGTCACAATTATTCTGTAAAGTATTTTTTAAGAATCTAAAACAAATAATGTAAAAGTTATTATGGTTTAGAATAAGCCAGTAAGTTGTTAAAAAATGAAATATAATATTTAATCTAATGTAAAATATAGTTAAATTCTACATTGTGTTTTATAGTCAAATATAGACTGTTTTTTTATTTATTCCTATTACTTACATTCAATATAAACATTTCAGCTTTCAATACAAATGGAATAGTGTATGATAATTCACCATGGCGACCAGGCAGAGATATGGACTTGGTGGACCACGGGAATTCAGAGGACGAAAGAAGATTTAAGAATTTAGCTACAAAAATCTTATCAAATGGAGTCGAAGTTTTGGTCAAAGACAAAAACGATGGCAAACAAGATCAGGTATATTTTTTAGTTTACTTGAATCTGTATGGTTAAGATTTAAATCAAGTTTATTCCTCTAGTTTAATACTTGTGTCACGGAAATTTTTAGACTAACTATAATTCAATTTTCGTAATAAGTCTTCTTATGTGGAGGAATGAATTTGGATTTATTTCTTTGATTTGTAATGTATGTTCTATTATTTATTTCCTCAGCGGAAAATAAAGCTGATGCAAGTATCTTCATACCAACTACCATTTCATCACGCATCATCAACTAAATCATTACTATCATCGGCGGTTGCAACCGTTTTCAGCCGCCAGCAAATGAGTGCTCTGTTCCCATTACATCAACTTATGCAGCACAATTACATTATCAAGACTTGTATGACTACATACACTTATTTGACAACTGTAGTCCAAAACAAAAGGAGTGATGTATCTACGTTTGAGACTATCGTCTCAGTGATTACAACTGAGTCATTGACGAATCTGCCCATATTTGCTACAAATATATTTGCAGATATTAAACCCACAAACGTAAGGATTTTTCGAACCCTTGTTTTGCCCTGGGTTGCGATATTCCTGGTTACCAAGGTTACCAAATAACCTCCCATTAAGACCTTAGTAGACCCTTTATTGTACTAAAACAAACAAATTGGTGTTCCATTATCCAAATTAATAATAAATGTCTTGGCATTTTAACCGAATGATGATCCTAAACATATGTTAAAAATAATCACCTCATGAAGAGGTGAATATAATATAAAATAATAACATTATTTTGAATTTTCCAGACGAAGTACATGGAAGTGAAAACAGTTAAGCCATCGTCGCCGAGTAAAATATTTCAAAGCAATTTTGTCAAAATTGAGAAAAGGATCGACAATGATAACAGCAATAGTTTCGACCTTATTCAGCCATCTGAAGTTAGTCACACGCCATGTACGAGTTCTTGCTCTTGCAGCCATACAAAAACAGAAACCTTGAAGACAAAGTATGCCAACGCCCATGATGCTTCGGCTCCTACTAAGTACGCGATGAAAACTTCTAAGTATGATGCAGCTAAGCTAGACCTTAGACCTACCAATAAGGAGACACTTGATAAGAAAACAAAATACAATCCCTATGAATACGATAGTGGGTCTCTAGCACCCACTGATAAGGTAGTTGAAAAGTACACGGAAGTCATTAATGATTATTCGGATGAGAAAGATTCAAATTCGGTTGAAGAAAGTGAACTGCTCACGAACGAACAAGCTCCTTCTCTACCTAAACCAACCAAAGCTCCTGTAACCAAAAGCCCTGATAAGCAGAAGCCTGATAAAACACAGAAACCCAATAAGAACACATTTGTTGTTGCTGATTTATTAAAACTAGGTTCACTAGGGATTAAAGGTTTATCGCAACTAGCACCTGTCCTGGAGAAAATGACCGGTGGATTTATAAAAAGGCAAGAGAATAGAACTACTACAACAACAAGCAAACCTGCATCGAAACTAACGGCTTACAGCGTCAACAAGCGTATTGATACTGACGTGGATTCGAAAAGTAATTTTCCTATTTACATACCTGTAGATGAGTTAGAAACGTCTGAGTCACAAATTGGTTTTACTAATGCCACTTTACACCAGAACTTGGCATGGGTGACGGAACATAAACAACCTAAAGCTAGAATTGCACCACCGAAAATGATTCATGAAAGTCCTTTGGTGAATGGAGGAATACCTATAAGCCCCGGAGAAATCATTACTGCAAATTCAGATGTCATTGTTGGGAGGCCTGCAGTGGGAGGTCCTTTGACACTCGCAGCTAGTGGAATCAAACTACAGAACCCAGTAAACCCGCCGCCATTAGATAGTTTTGCGGCTGCTGACGAACAATACTTGGTGCACGAAAAACCTTCTACCTTTGAGCCACCTCCTACCAATGACCAGGCTGTTATTTCGACTAAAGTTGACGATTCCTTTGATTTGAGACCCCCAGAATTACCCAAGCTGATGCAGAAACCAATAAGGAGTCCGACTCGACCTTCTCTGCCGCCGTATAATTTCCACAATAATAACGCGCATAGCATGAACCCTCCATTGAAAAATATGCCGCGTCCATCTATGCCACATAACAATGATCATGCTATAAAACCGGAAAAAGTTAATCCTGGCACTACTGTTCTAGGAAATCATGGGCGCCCTGCATTTTAGATTACATTCCGTCATTAGGTCGTCCTGAAAACAAACCGCAAGATTCTGATGAAGTACCAGACAATAGCCCAAGTTCTTCAGAGATTATCAGTACTAAAGTCCGCGTTGAAGATAGTTATCCCTTACCCGATAACAATGGTTTAATGAGTAAACCATTTTTGGTAGACATTCAACCTTCCAGAGTTGCTAATGTGCTAATTCCACACGGAAGTTCTACAGCTTTAGTGTTTGCTGGATCTTCAGAGCCACATAAAACTGGTGATTATGTTGATGACCCCTTGCCTTATCCTGAACCTGGGTATTTTGGCAGCTTTAGTATAGATGCTCCTCAAATGACTAATGTTCATAATGTTGCACCGACCAGTAATAAACAATATGCCGTCAAACCCACTCATAGACCATTAGAACCGTATAAACCACCACAGATTTATAAGAATCATACGTTTAAACCTGAGCAAAAAATTAAATGGAAGGAAACTAAACCTACTTTTGATTACAATAAGATTCCTCCACCAACGAGTAATCAAGAAACTTTCTTGCAAGTAGGCCCTCATATAACTGCTTACAATCCCAATATTTATCATCCAAACAATGGAAACTTTGAACATTATAGTCATGTTGGAGGCAAGAATAAGAAAAAAGAAGTCATCGATAAAGAATATGAAAATTATTTGGCCGTGCCACCTCCACCACCAAAAATGCACTTTAATCATGACAGTAACAATGATAAAAATAAACCATATCTTCAAAAACCAATCATTCATACAAAACCAGTGCAAGACATGAAGGTATTCCTAAACATTCAGCACCCAGTACCGAAACCGCCTCAAAAAGATCAATTACCTCCGAAGATTACGTCGGAAATATACTTTGCGGCTCAAGTACCTAATAATAAACCCACTCCTGTGTACACTGTACATATCCCACCAGCAGAATCTTCGTATGGCAATTCTTTACACGTGCCCCAAAATGAAGGTCATGGCGAAACTCATAGAGATACAGCTAGTGGTTCCGGACAAACCCATGGGTCAGTATCTACTAATCCATCGCCCACTTATGCCAATAAATCTATTGCTAATAATGAGCATGACAAGGAAGGTACATACACAGTTACACTTAATACTGCAACCAACGTGGCTAGCAATGTTGGTGACATTGGACAAGTAGTCGGGTCCAGCGTACCAGTAGCAATAGGCACTGCATCTAAGTATGGTGATTTGAATACAGATATACCAATTTCAACCAATTTTGCTATAAGAGTTGAAGACGAAGCTACATCTCTAGATACATACACCTCACAAAGCAATCAAAACACACCGATAGTACATGAACATGCTGGCGCAGTGATTAATGATTACAGTGATGCACTGAACAAAGTGTCTATGGGAGATAATAGATGGAACACAACCTCGCCGATTAAGAGCGAACCAGCTATTAAAAATGAATATCAAGATTATTATAACAGTCCTAACTCCGTTAAACCAAATCAAAATAATGTTCCCAGTCCATCAAAAGCTCCATCTTTAAATAGCCATGCCAATTTTCCTATGACAAATGACTTTACGACTCCATTCAATGATTACAATGGTGTCAAACCAGTGACCGAATATGTTGATGATATAAAATCAAATGACCAAAAGAGACCCCCGAAGTTAATGCCAAATATTCCAACTAACTCGCATGGTTGGTATTCAAGTATTCCTCTTAATGAAAATACATTAAACAGCATAACACAAATTAAAGTAGAATCAACTACAAGAAAAATTATTCCCCTACTCCCAGATTACAATAAAGACCTGCCTAATTTCGGTCAAAAAATTTCAAGTGTGGGTAAACCACCATCTGAATTTTGGGGAAAAGATAAACCATCTTTAACGCACCATGGTAGACCTTTCAGTAAACCTAATGATTACACAGTATTGTTTACGAGCCAACCACCCTTCACCTCAAAACCCTACGGACCAAGTTATATACCATCAAACTTTGGTGCTGTAAAACAACCTGCTTATGACATACCCATCAGAGATAACAGCGATGAAACAACAACTGTGAAATTCACCAGGCCAACTACTACCACAACTACGGAACAAATTAAACCAGTATTCGAAACCTCAGAAGAAATATATGATGGACAAGAAGATACTGATAATAACAACAGTGAGATTGATGGAGAAGTTAGTCAGGAATCAATGAAGGTGCCTATTGTCAGTACGTCGAGTGACGTTGAGAACACTTCTAAATCAACAACACAACTAACTCTACTACAGGATGAGGTAATACCGACTCAAGACACACCAAAAGATAAAAACGTGAATCTAGTAGATTTTAATCCTGGAACACAAACCGAAAAACCATTTGGGTCTAATAATAGGACTTCGTTTTCGTCTAATACGATTAAACCGGTCTATGATCGTAATCCATATGTGGATCCGAGACCATTTACGGTTAATACCATTACAACTTTAGATCATCAGTTGCACCAACCGCATTGGCAGATTAACCAGATGTTAGAAAATTCAACTAATATGTCATATGAAGAGAACTTTGAGTTAAATACTGGTGAAGAAATGAGTACTATATCTACCACTAAACCATCTACTACACACAAAGTGCCATACTACACGAACAACCAGGAGGGTAAATATAGGAGACCACCTAGACCAGTTTTCTCCGCTCGGCCAAGCAACACATCCCACGACTCTAATAATATTATTACATCTACAGTTCATATACAAGACAAGAAGCCTTTGATAATAGAAAAACCAAGTGAAAAGACAACATTACCAACATTTACTATTACAACAGATTTAGATGTCAATCGGACTTCAAGTGAAATTATCGATTTATCACCGCCACCACCAACAATCGACTACAATTTCAAACCTTCAATGAACGACGAAATGATTATGGGAATGAGCCCTCCGCCTCCTAGAACTCCACCTGCTATAAGACAACCAGTCCGAACTACCCCAAGACCTATTAGAACACCTCCTTCATATAAAACCTTGCCGCCTCGTACATTACCTCCGAGAACATTGCCTCCCAGAACAACAACTCAGAGACCCACAAGAAAACCTGTCACGAGAGACGAAGTCTCAACTTATAGACCTTCGTTCGATATTAATAATATTAAACGTCCAGCCTACAACCGTGGTCAGCCATCGTTGCAACTATTACCTCCGCCTCAAGAACCATCGCGTGTTATAGAAGTGAATCCAGACCCAACAGAAAGACCAACACCGCCTTCTGTTATCTTCCCCACACCTGTTTCTTCAGGATGGTTAACATCTTCAGGAATTGAATTTGCATCAGGTTATGACTTTGAACCTACTTCTATACAGTTCCCTGGAACAGTGCTTCCCACTATAATTGCTCCGTGGCATACTTCATCTACTGAAAGAAGTTCAAATGAGGAAGAGTCAAGTGAACGTAATGATAACCTTAGTACAGAGAAACCTGTTACTGAAGAAAATACATCAGATTCAAGCAAAGAGGGTACTGACCATCAATCTTCTGTCACTTTTGAACGACCTGTCTCCACAGAATCCACCAGCAAAGAATCACAGGAGGACGTTTCTACAGAAAGAATAAAGTTTGGAAACGCTGGATATAGAAACAGAACTCGTAGGCCTTACCCATCACGAGATAGTACTAGTAAGTACAAAACGACTACAACGAAAAAACCTACATCAACAACGAAACCAATCAGAACACGTCCAGAAATTTTATATCCTACACGGCCTACACCTACTAAGAAGATTCCAGTAATTAGACCAATACCTCAGAGACCTATAACAATTAGTCCATCGAGCGTTATTGAAAGTTCCGAATCTCCAGTTGAAGAGAATTTCATCAAACCAACAGAAGTACTTAAAGAAAGCTCTTTGCCTTCTATACAAGAATTGGAGGCTTCAAACGTGATAGAAAAAGTGCCATCAAGCGTATATACTCCTATTGCAGAAGGTAGCGTAGTTGTGAAGCCAACCCATCACGCTGGTAACGAAGTTAAGGTATTTGATGAGATCATACCAACAAAAACTGAATTTAAGACTACGGTAGTAACTCTAACAAAGACGTTATCTGAACCACCACAAATTATTTCAAGCATTGGGTACGTTAACTTAACTCATACTCTTACTGTCACCCATACAAAGACAAGTCTTGTGAGTCAATCAGAAGGAGCTGTAACGCAAACGTTGATTCTCACTAATACACATACATCAACTATAGTAGACGTTGTCACTGAAGTTTATACACAAGTCCAGCCAACCACAATTATTGAGACTGTCACCAAACATATTCCCATACCATTAGACCCAACGCCGGTTGTAGAAGCGACAACTAAGACTAAATTGGCTCTAGATGATGTTACTATGTCTTCAGAAGAAACTGACAACTTTATCATAAAAGATAGTGAGACAACTGAAAATATACAAAAGATTCATACTGAAAGTGACAATGAAAACGACACGTTCTTAATAGTAATGAATAAGTCTCAGAATGGTGGGCAGGCACCACCTGTACAGACAGATATTGAAACCGGTGAATATGATGGAATCACGAGAAATGAACAAGTAAATAGCAACGGAGTGTCACAAGTGCTTTTTGGGGAAATTTTACTGGCTGGAACGCCATATTTGGAGACTACGAACGTCGGCCATCCCACTGGTAAATATATATTTAAAGATAACTTACTTAATACCAGAGTAACTGATTTTGTTTTGCTTTCTACTTATCATTGTAATCATATGCAGCATGTATTAGTTAGACCATACTTATAATGTAAGGGTAGGATTCATCAAGACTTTCTTAATTTTAATGCAGGATATGGCAAAGAATGCCAACCAGACTGCAAAGCGTCGAGGAACGAGCGCTGTCAGAGAATCGATGGACTTATGAAGTGTGTGTGCAGACCTGGGTTTGCCAGGATGTTCCCTGACAGACCTTGCAAACGTAAGAATAATCAATAATTACTTAGTTTCAATTTGTACTTGATTCCTAGATACTTTAGGTTAAAAACTATTTTTTATCGGATAATTTGGTTTGCTAAAGACATTAACAAAATGTACACGGACGCGCTCTAAACAGACTTTTTTTAATTCTTTGAGCAGTTTAGTAGTTCAGTACCGGTTCATTTATTTTTGCAGTTTTTATTAGTTTTAGATAGATCGATCTTATAATACCTTTGTCACAGAAAATACTCCCTTACTGGTAATCCAGGGAATTAAGGGAATTTGATCTAGTAGGAGATCCATGATGCGCACAATATTCCTCCACAATTTATTATCACTTTTCAGCTACCTATACCTACTCCGTCAAGCTTGCCCTCGGCACCCAAGGCAACGAACGTCTCCAGTTCCATGAAAGCTTGGCAGACAACTCCAGCAAGGAATACCAAGCGCTAGCTGTGGCCACCCATGAGGGTATCAACAGGATGATCATGCAGTCGGATCTGCGGGACGTATTCCATGGAGTGCACATCACGGGCTTCCATCCGGTGGAGATGAGGACTGATGGAGAATTGTACCAGGGAGTTATGAATGACTTTTATGTGCAGGTGAGGAAGGCATATTTGTACAATGCACAAGATAAATATGTCGGAGGTCCAATCACCAACCGGCGGAATCAACAACAGTTACCTTTACATATAAATAATTATCTAAAGTAAAAGTTTGAAAGCTCGCTGCAATCAAAAAGCAATGATTATTAAAAATAAACATGGTTACACTACTGATAATTATGGCGGACGTGAAAGTATATCGGGTGGAAAAAAATTAGCGACTTTTATGCAAACGGGGAATTGTTTGGGCTACGGACTTTATTTTTCACTTAGTAATCACGTTAATATTTCTAACCGTAATTGAGATAGTTTGTTAAACATTACTGCACCCTATTCGACCCTAGCAAGTAGATCCGATGAATGACATGACATGTGTCAGTTTAAAATTTAAATAACTTTGTAGGGTTGGTTTTCACTGATATAAATTTTAATGATTTTATTTTAATCCAGCTTTATGATTATAATAACTCGATTGTAGATCACTTAGATATCACTATCCTTTCAGCTCAGTCTCTAGAAATGTTCCATCCTGTATATTTAAGATTACTTGGTTACAAATTGACAGCGTGTAATTACTACATGCAAAACGCATATAACAATAATCTAAAAAAAATACCTTGATTGCTCTAAAATTAATATGCAATTTAGATTTGTTTAGAGAAATGATAGTTCAATAATAATGAGATGTTCAGTACCCCTAGTGTAACTTTGATCGACATCATAACGTGACGAACGCGTTTGCGTTAAGTCTCATTTTGTATAGGATTTTGAGGTTCCAAAACGTCCCGCTTGGCGCGCTCTTTCGAAATCCAATACAAAATGAGACTAAACGCAAACGCGTACGTCACGTTTGGAAATCGAATTTATTTACACTAGGGGTACGGTCCACAGCAGGCTTTTCGTAAAATAAAAATATGGAAACTCTACTCTTTGGCACTATACCGCCAACCGCAAGTATATTAAATTTTTATAAAATATTGAGAACCTCTTCTTTTTTTTAATCTATTGAAAATTGTCTCTAAGAAAACTTTACAAACATTTCAGCTATCCGACAATGCGCACGAGAGCCGCCTGAAGGAGGTGCTCGAGAAGTACCTCCGCCAGAACAATTACAGTCTTGGTGGAACCGACGTCCACGCCGCGGGAGAGTTGCTGGACAAGCTGGAAGTTAACGGTAAGACATACACACAGTTTTCAATATTAGTGTATACCTACGTCGTACTTGCTCATGAGACTTACAATTACATTGTGCATCGAGAGAGGTAACTGAAATTTGCGGCTGTCGTGTCGGCGTCGCAATATTCTTACCGTCGGTGTGTGTAACTCAATGTTTTTTATAATAATTTAATTTCATAAATATAATTCTTAAATACGATACGGTGACATTTCAGACATTCGTCCGCCATAGCACCAAAAATATTTTAATTGGGTATTAAATTATTCGAGAGTTATGGTTTTTTTTCACAATCTATAATTCCCGCAGGAACAATACATGCCTTTGTCCTTCAGTATACCTGCATGAAATAAGATATTTTTTAAGCAAGTGTGACAAAAAAACAATTCCATTTTTTCTTAAAGTCTTTTTCTGTAATACCCCGGCCACATACTCGACGAGTGGCATATCCACGTTACTCGTCATGTTGCTCATCCCTATTTTGTCGGTTTTTTGGCGCGAGGCGAGTCAAAGGACCGGCAATATGATGCACGGAGCGTCGCGATTAATCGCGCGAGTAGGGCAGTGTGGCCGGAGCGGGTAATACTCGTATCGCGGCAGAGCGAGGAGCATATAGTGGCGGACTGCGGCCGTAGCATAAAGATGCGTCCAGATTTCAGATCGCGTTATGAGAGTTCCTCAGAAAGCTTGCTGACTGCTCACGCGCATCACGCAGAACATTGAGTAAGTAACGCACTAGAAGTGCACTAGCAATTCACGATTGGCGCGCTACCGGTACATTCGCGGCGTATTCAGCAGATCGTGACGCATCTGACCCTTGGTCTTTTCCGTAAATTTTAGAAACAAGTTAACCCCAATCTTACCTGCTAATTTAACTTTTCAGACTTCGACGAGTGCGTCAGCGGGCAGTTCCATGACTGCTCGGAACATTCCCAGTGCTTCAACCTCCGGGGCACGTATACCTGCAGCTGTCTCGAGGGCTTCGCAGACTTGAGCGTCAACTCACAGTACCCTGGTAGAATATGTTCTGGTAAGTTCACTGTCCACATCTCGAGAATTATCATTCTCGAAATTTTCTTTGTGACTATTATTAACTCATCTCTCAAGTTTGATTTGATAGCTGTGCGTCCAATACGCATTTTGATTGGTTATCGAGTCCTACAATTCACTAGACAGCTGATAGTTGAGTTTATTAGCTCAAACTCGATCTCATCCTATAAAAATACGATTTTTCACGACATCTGGTAGTCGTTCTTACTCAATTAAAAATCAATATTGTTAATTTTCAGCTGAACCAGTGGGATGCGAGCGGTGCAACTACCACGGAGCGTGCTACTCCCGCGACGATCGCCGCGTACTGTGCGAATGCTTCCAGTGGTACGCAGGCAGCACATGCCATATCAACCTGAAGGGTAAGCAAAAATCTTTTTTCCCAAAATGAAGCTCGTGTTTATAAAATCTATGGAAACGATAAAAAAAAATATTTAAAATTTTGACTAGTGGGTAAATTAGGAATCAAAGTAGAAGCAAATCCAAATATTTTGGACTAGAAATACACCGTGTCCAATAAGTTCGAATACAAACTTTTAGCACTTGCTGTATAGACATACGGATCGCTGGCTATAAAATTCTTATTTTAATTTAAAAAGTATATTGACATAAACATAGTACTATAATTTCATAAGTCACGTATTTTTAGTTTGGCTTCAATACACGATGAAGTACGTTCGTGAAGAAATTATTAGAAAATTCCTTAAAGGCGAAAGGCCATGTGCTATATTCAAGGCGTTACAACCCCATGGAATTAAACGGAATCTGGTTTATACTACTATAAAAAGGTATAAAGAGATCTCTTCTACAGAGGACAGGAAAAGATCCGGTCGGCCCCGCTCAGCTAGAACTGAAAAAGTGGTAAAGGCTATAAGAGAGCGAATTCGGCGGAAAAAACACCGTTCTATTAGAAAATTAGCTGCTGATCTGAAAATTTCCAGGGGATCTGTACATAATATATTGAAAAAAGATCTTGGATGTCACGCTTATAAAAAACGAAAAGTACATGGCATTTCAGATGCAACCAAGAAAAAGAGAGTAGAAAGATGTAGCACCATACTTTCTTGGCACGCAGGTGACGAATTTGTTTTCTCGGACGAGAAACTCTTTGTGTTAGAGCAGCCTCATAACGCCCAGAACGACCGGTTGTGGGCAGCACGGATAGAAGACATTCCAGAGTATGAAAAGAATGTGCCTAGGTTCCAGAGCTCACCATCAGTGATGGTTTGGGGTGCTCTTTGTAAGGGGGCAAACTGCCTCTAGTTTTTATTGATAAAGGCGTCAAAATCAATGCGGCATACTATAAATCGGAGGTTTTGGAGAAAAATGTTGCCCCAAATTTAAAAAATATGTTTGGAGACGATTATTATGTTTTCCAACAAGACGGAGCTCCGTCGCATACGGCAAACGCTGTTCAAGCTTGGTGCAAGGCTAATTTGACCGATTTTTTGCCGAAAAATGAATGGCCACCAAGTTCTCCAGATTTAAACGTACTAGATTATTTCGTATGGTCATACATGCTCTCGAAGCTAAATAATTATAAAGTCGCAAACCTGAGCCATTTTAAAAAGGTTATCGTGCAAATTTGGGACGATATGCCGATGGATGCGGTGCGTGCCGCTTGTGACTCTTTTGAGAAACGTTTGAAACTTGTAAAAAAAGTTAAAGGTGGAGTAATTCCAAAACATTTGTTGTAAATATTGTATATAAATGTGGCTTTCATTTAATATAATTTTCATAACATAAACTACGCGTACATTTATTTCATTAAGGATCATAAATGTATTCGAACTTATTGGACACGGTGTATATTGAAAATTTTATACAGTCTGTTGCAGAGATAACTGACCTCCACTGCATAAAAATTTGTTTACAGGGGGGTCAACTATCTCTGCAGCTGACTGTACTGAAGCTCCCCTGTATTTATGATAGCTGTAGGTTTATTAATATTCAAAATTCGTTGGGAAATTGGGTAAACTTCCATATAACGTTACTATTTATACAAAAAGAACGGAGTTAGATTATCATACAGGGTGTGGCCTGTAACACAAGCAAAAAATTAAACCGTAGACTGTACTCAGTCTACTCCTCAAACTGACCAACATTTGTTCAGCCACCATTATACCGGGGTATAACAAGGTTTTGAACTGTTCTGATTGCCACATTTGCAAGTCAAATATTGTGTCAATTTTGCAGTTGATCCCAAAAAAATAAGACCGTATGTAATTAAACAAGCTAAGGTAAAGTGAAAACGTTTATTTTAAAAATTTATTATTAAAATAAACGAAGTACACCAACCTACATCAGTAAGCTGTCTTATTCTTTTGACTGCAAAATCAATAGAGCTCAACCCGTTTACTAAGAATGAAGAAGATAGTATGAAAACCTCATTGCATTTCCCAACGTGATACCTAAAACTTCTTCTTCTCCACAGTGGTGTTGATATCCTTGGTTGTGGTTGGCGCCCTACTGACAGCTGTTCTGGCGGCGTGTGCTGTAGTGGCCTGCTCGCGGCGTCCACGCCCCCCGCCTCGATCCATCGTGGCTTGTATTCAGAGCATGCCAGGACTTCATCAGGTAAATTGAAGACGTTTGTTCTCGAATCGATGGTGATATTAAGAGCTCTGCTTAGGGGTGTACTGACAGTGGGTGCAGTAGTTACCTACTTGCGGCTTCCACGCCCCCGCCTCGATCCATTATGGCTTATATTCAGAGCATGCCAGGGCTTCACCAGGTACATTGAAAACGTTCATTCGGCTAGAAGGTCTGCTGTCGTGTCCTGCTCTCGGCGTCCATGTCCTCTGCCTCGATCCATCGTGGCTTGTATTCAGAGCATGCCAGGACTACATCAAGTAAAGTGAAAACGTGTATTTTTAAAAATGGTACGTAAATAATTCAGATCTAGTTTAGCGACGAGCCTTATCGACACTACAGGTGGCCTAGCCAAGATGCCAATCGTTTGCAGAAAACGAAACAAAAGTGTACTCTCTCTACATAGTATTACATAGTATTAGTTCGATAGAGATAGATAGCCTTTCGTTTTGTTTCTTAGCGAACGATAAAAAGTCATCTTGGCTAGGCCCCCAGGTGACCAGAAGGCTGGTCAGTATTTCGCTCAGCGTATAAGCATTGCCATTCAACGTGGCAATGCGGCCAGCCTTCTGGGCACACTTCCTATCGGCAGCGATCTGGAGAACTTTTTATTTTCATAAGACACTTATTTTAAATTTGGATTATTCATAGTCTAATTTTGTATTCCTATTAAAATCCACTACCACTTCTATAAAAATGTGTGTCGCATATAATTCAGAAACAAAATCACAATTTACCAAAATCTTAGGACTATTATCTAATATTTGTTTCTTTTAACCAGGGTGCCATGCCGTCGAAGCAGCGTGCCGACCGAAGAGCCCTGATCAGCGAGAGGGGAGCCGACTCCGGTGACGCGTCGAGTGTACAGAATGCCTCGCTTCCCTACATGCCGGCTAAGGTACACCCATGACATACAGACAGACGGACATACACGTAATATATTGTCCTGCCCAGTTTTATTGTGTCCAGAAAAATTATGATGTATGAGAATCCTTATTATTTTATTTAAGGTAAGATGTCCCATCTTAGTAATTTTATTTAGGCGCGAAAAATGAATAATCTTGACTGACATGAATTGCCATCTCTTTTTGCAGGATGGCTCTCTTGAAAGTAGCTAAAACGTTGCATTCCTTTGAAATCAGGGGTTGAGCTGCTTTTAAGAGAATCGCCCCACAGGAAGAGATGATGAGTAAAAGTTTCGCTCCTCTACAAAATGACTTAGACTGCACATCTAGTCCTCGGTATACCCGTTCGTAGGAAGTGGTTTATTCTACCTTGCTGACTAATCACATTGCATTCTGCTGTCCTTATCACATACCATTGCAGAGACCGAGCAAGAAGACGGCGATCTCGGAGCCGCCGGCGCACGACCCGCCGCCGCCGCCCGCGCCCGCCGTCATGATACCGCGCGCACGCCTACATCCACACCACTCTGACAGGTTTATTCTGGCTGGACCATTTATTATGGGTCTTCATATTGGATACGGATCCGCACGTCGCTCCTGTATGCGAGCGAAACATTGTTATATACGTGTATAAGGCTGTCTCCCTCCCACACTGGAGCGTGTGATCTGTATCAGTGTGATAACCGCGTAAATTTGAGGCCAATATTTAATTGATGATTGCTTGTAATATGACTTGTAAATTGTTGAGTAAGTAATACAATTTTAATCAGTCGCGACAGTTGAGACATCTAGTGTCTTGCTGCGTACGGTAGATATTTGCAATTTTCAAAGTTACCCCGCATACAAAGTTACTCTAATGCACCTTACCTCCAGCAAGCTATTCATCATCATCATCATGATGGCCTTTTTGTGATCCACAATCTTGGATGTAGGCCTCTTCCCTCTTCTTCCATTCCTCTCGATCTGGTGCCCGAGCAAGCTGTTAATAAACTTAAAAATAAAGAATATATTGAAGAATATAATGCTCATATCAAAACTGAATGAAATTATTGTTGAATTACATTTAATTGTTCATAGCCGGGAGAATATCTCACGGAAGAAGAGTTTGGAGCTTAGCAGCGAAGCCAAGCTGATCAGCTACTTGGAGTCAGGAGCTATTACCAACAGCAACTCCAACGATGAGGTAAGTGTTAAGAAAAGTACAGTCGCCTACAAAAGCTTGTACCAAAAATGTAATTTTTGCCAAAAACTTATTTATTGATGGAATACATCCAAATTCATATAAATTTAAAAAGTTTTCCACCTACATAAGTCTATTCATAAGAGTTGAATTTTGTTTTTAATGATCGTGTTATATTTTGTATTATTATTTCCAGATGAGAAGAAAACACAGCATGGAATCATCTTACAGTGCCATGAAAGAGAGACATAATAAGCAAGGTGAGTTGTTTTTAATGCAGGTTAATAAATACTTTCCACGTAAATTGTTTGTGGCAACAAATATACGGCCGGCTCTATCCGACTACAGAACAGCATCCGAATAATTTCAAATTTTTTAGTATCTAAGTTAACCCAGTTGTCTAATGGAAGTTTTTTTTAGTTACCAATATACACATAAACATGTCAATATAAACATGTCAATTGAATTTAATAATTATAGTTAAACTAAATACAGATACAAAAACACAACTACACTAAATCTAAAAAGGCCGCTGTGGTAAGATTCCCAAGATGATGGCTAAGTTACTCCGTTGAACACCGAGAGCACTGTATTTCCCCTCCTTTGCATTGTCGTCCGCCTTCGCCGTAGCATGAAATATTAGTGAAAACAATGTCTTGTCCATACCTTTGGCCTAGGGTGTATTTCTGAACAAATGACAATACATGTATATGTTTCCAGGTGCATTAGTATCGGCAGGGTTCAAGGTGTCCACCACCATCCGGCCTGACGAGCCCGTCAAGGATCGCGACGACATGTCGTCTGTGCACAAGGACATGGACGATTTGCGGTTCGACTCGCTCAGGAAATCTTATAGGTAATATATGTTCGGTTGTCTTAGTATCGGTAGTGTTTAAGGTGTCCACCCACCACCATCGGGCCGAGCTCGTCAACGACCTTGTCGACATGTCGTCCGTGGACACGAACATGGGCGACCTGCGGTTCGACTCGCTCAGCAAATCTTATACTTACGTAATACATGTTCGGGTGCATTAGTAACGGCAGTGTTTAATGTGTCCACCCACCACCATTGGGATGAGCCTATCAAGGACTGCAACGACATATCGTCGCACAAGGACATTGACAATCTGCAGTTCGACTCGTTTAAGAAGTCTTACAGGTACATGTATGTTCAGGTATTGGCTGGGTTCAAGGTGTCTATTACTATCAGGACGAGCCCGTCAAGGACCGCCACGACATGTCGTCTCTGCACAACATGGACGATCTGCGGTTCGACTCGTTCAGGAAATTTTATAGGTAGGTGTTTCAAGATTGAGGTACCGTGCCACCCACCGACTCCCAAGCGTCGGCGTAATTTCCACTACATTTAAATCTACCATATACATCTCAAAAAGGCGTACTTACCCATGCATGCTTCATTTTTTGTTTAGTTAGTAATGTCCTTTGCAACTAAAACCTCTGCAGTAGCACCATATAAGGCTTGCAATTTTTTATAGGGTGTTATATGAACTATGGAACCCTTAACGACGTATACATTATTCCTTATTTTTGAAGATCCCGATTCTTCAGTCACTTAAGAAAACCTCAGCAAGGATTTCATTTAGATATGTGATTCATGGTTAAAGTGCATGGTATAATAATCAATTTTATAATATTTCAGCCAAGAAGACTTATCAGAATGGACTGATGCCGAACGCCGACTTGGAGAGTTGTAAGTTTACAAGTATTTTCAAGCTCTGTTAACGTACAACAGTTAAAAATCAGTATGCTTAGATGTTTGCAATGATACCAAAAAAATGACAAAATACTAGTCAAACATATATAGGCACGGAAGTGCCGCAGCCAAGTAGATTAGAACAACACAACATGTTATACATTTCAGAACCCTGTCCGAGGCCCGGTCGGTCGGCGGCACTCTCCCGGCCAGCACGGGGCGAGCAGCATCGTCTACTCGCTTAACACATCAGGTAATTGAAATTATCTCAAACACTGTTCTCAAATAGTTTTCGTCTACAGTAAACCCACTGAAATGTTCCGCAGAAAGACCTATGCTTTGTTTTAAGGCACTTAGTTTTTCACTACTCTAATAATTTTTGAACCTTGTAAATTCAAGTTCACACTATTTCGTTGAAAGACCTTTGTAAATACCCCGTTTTGTCCAGGAGGCCAACACGATGGCGGAGCGCGACCTCGGATCCACCTTCCTACTGCCGCACGTGCACCTCTATAAACCGGACCTAGTGCGTATTTTTAGCACCTACTTTACACCTGTCGCTTTATTTTTTTAGTCTATCTCCATATTTTTAAAAGTAACCCACGACTTATGTGTAGAATTAGAATATCCATATACCACTTCCATACTAAATTTCACCCCCCTTTTCACCCTCTTAAGGGATGGTTTCCAAGATGAAAACTATTCGAACGAAATTTCATCTAAAAAGGTTCATCGGTTCAGACAGACAGACATAGAGGTACAAGCAGACATAATAGTTACTTTTGCATATATGATATTATATTGTATATATGTATGTAAGACAGATTAATTTTATACATTTAATTTTCAATTTATGGCAACAATAAAAAATAGTACTTAGTTCTAATATGGTTCCAAAAGCAATATTCCTGAATGTATAATAACATCATTTCGTTACTTTTGACTACTACTTATTGTTGCGCTATCTTTTCACTGTATACTTGCGTAAAAAATACTGAATCTTCCTTGCTTCTGTTGACTTCTAAACTATTTAAATATTCACCATGCCTATTTCAGTTTTAAATTTACCAACAAGGACCTATTAGGATACGTACTTAGGTATTAATAATCGTAATAAAAATCAGAATCATAAATCTACAGCGCTCGGAACCGTTTTCTTTTAAACCCCGAAATAGCCCAATGTTTTTAAATATTTTATGTTCTTTATTTATTTGTATTTAGGTAACAACTTCGTATATTAGATTGTCTCATAAAAAATGGAATAATAAACCAAAGAACGAAAAAGAAAGTAATAATACCGGTATTTTTTATATGAAAAAAAACTGGTTCCGAGCCTTGCTTACATAAAGGAGAAGGTATACATTAAATGCTCTCCTCTTTTAGCAAAAAAAGAAAGATCTTGAAAAGCTAAACAGTTATTTAATTTTCCAGACGAGCGACGTATCGGAGTTCGATTCCCTGTGAAGACACTCAGTCAATTAGATTACTGTAAGACTTCAGAATGTGGCGTGAAATTGTACCACCAAAGTGAAGACTAATGTTATTTATTTTATGTTATAAGTCGGCACACGGTAGTGGCCGAACTTGGCTTTGCACTACCGCGTGCCTCGGTGCTTAATATGCAACACGGAGGATGGAAGGGATTGGAGATGCTTAACTACAGTAGACCAAGTGTCAAATAGAAACGTGGGAGGTTTTATGACTAAACTTTAACATCGCCCACACACTAACCTCCTTATTCATAAACGTGTAATAAAGTTACGATGCCGCTAATCATCGTTTGTCCTTTTCCGACGTATCGGTATGATGGAAAGGGACAAACGATGATTAGCGGCATCGTAACTTTAGTACACGTTTATGAATAAGAGGGTTAATGTTTTTCTTCTCATTTGTTTTGAGTTGACGACATTTTCATACCAAAATAAATGTTTACTACATCAGAATTAATATTTAATCCATTCAAGTAATTTCAATTGTAATTGTAGGGCATAAATAGATCCTAAAACAATAGATTGCATTGCAGAATAAAATTACTTTTACTGGGTTTATTTTACTAAATCGTTAAAGTAACTCTTGTAATTTATAAAAACGTTATTAAAATACAGGGTACAACAATATTGAACCTTATATTTTTATCACCACACGTTAAAAAATCAATAACATTATCCTAATTAAAACAAAAAATGTGGATTGCAGATGCTACGAAAAGTCAATGTTTCCAACTTTCCATACATTATTTAAGTTTCAATTGGCTTTTTCTATCCACGATTGTCATCTTGGCTAGGCCGCCTAAACCTACTTATTATTATTTCTAAATATTTTTGGCAATCTCTTCTTTCTTCTTTCATCCGTGCCAATTATTGGAAATACTCTTTCCCCTGTTGATCTAGATTGTTGTCTTATATTTTACAAGCAACTTATATAAAAATGCCATAATAAATATAAGCATTTTTAGATATAAGCTTTCGTGAGAATTATTTGAATAAGAAATCACGTGCTAGTTAATTAATCTTATTTATTATTGATTTCTTATTTGAAAAGTTTTCATTTTTCCGAAAGGAAACTTTAGCGCTACGTCAGTGTAAAGGTACAAAACGTAAAAAGTTATAGAAGATGTTATTAATATATAAAATGTGTAAAAAATTAAGTTTTGTAATATACTGCATCACATTATTTTATACTTTCATAAATGTATACTTTTTTAATTATTTTGTATTGTTTTTGTTTTACATTAAATAAAGGTTAACATATATTTCAAAGACTTTTCTTTCTCAGATATTTTTTTACAGTACATATGGTGATACTTTACCGTAACTAGCACTATACATGCGTATGTCGAAAATTTAAAGGGCCATATGTACTGTAAAACGATGTACAACACACTTGCGAAAAGATAATTCGCTACTCGTGTCGATTTAATTTATCACCACTGGTTCTTACTTTTCGTACTTGTATCGTAATGCACTATTCCTGCCCTCCGGCCGGAAAGCGGCGACATTCGGCCCGCTGCGCTTAACAAACTTACCACTTTCCGGCTCCGTCGCACAGAACAATAGTATAGTCGGACCAACGAACAAGAAAGCTTCAGATCAGATGTACTTAATACTTAATAGTCGACCATGGCGAAGCCATTTCTTACGTTAGGCAGTAAAGTAAGAAATTTCTACAACACTATTTCTGAGTATTCTTGGTCAGGTATTTATTTACCCCCTTATTCATAAATTATGTTTTATCCCTTTCTTGCAAATACATAAGTCAAAATGACAGATAAAGACAAACGATTCATAGCTAATGTAGGCCTGTAACGCGTTTATGAATAACGCCATTAGTGTCTGGGACTTGGGCTCAATTTCAGAGTCGGTATAAATGTGCAACTTGCAAGTAACCAAAAAATTGTAAAGTGCTCGGGAGAGTTCTGGAAATTTTAACAGGAATTTTTATGGAAACTTTCGATATTCAATAATAAAGATAAGATTCCAAATTTTTCTATGTGGAAATTTCACAATATTTGGAAACTTTCTGACCGCTATGGGAGGGATTATGGTTGAAAGGAAAACAATGTTTAAATATGAGACAGCATTTTATTTAATATTCAATAATAATTTAAGTTATCGATAGAATATTCAGCATCATTACAAATACAACTTGAACAAATTGAACAAAGCAACTGATTTAATTTTGAAACTTAAACAGCAATAGCATTAGACTAGCCATACCCTAACACCGATCCTTAAGCACACTTAGACAAAACTATATTTATATAAAATATTACAAGCACTGATCCTATTGATAGCCCGGTTACTGCTGATATGGAAAATAATTGCTTAGAATCAGCTTGCATCGGCAAAGCTTCAACGTAACCATCATCAGTCTATCATTCATCAATAATGACCAAAAACTCCTTTACAAACTCGCTTAAGAAAGCGAAGCAAATATAATCACTGTTACTACTATCTGGCCACGAATTGCTATCAGCGAAGGAAGTACAAGGACATCCACTTTATTATCAATTTTCACACCATCAAGGCAACGAAGACTTAAAAGTGAGCAAGCCTCGATCATAACAAGTTTTATTTCATGAGTATATTCTACGGCCGTGAGAACTTTCGACTATTTTCTAAAATCAAGTACCAGATTCATCCATTTTCTTAAAAACCCTTAATAGATTGCAAAAAGGAGATATTGGCCGTAGAAAATGGTTATCAACCTTAGCCTATATTGTATCTCTACCTATCTACTTATGTAAGAAATTGTGCATGAATTTGTAGAGATCAGTTTTTCAGCAGAAGCTAAGTATCGCGAGCATTTCATCCTTTCTCGTCTGGCCATTTTCTTAATATTTCTTAAATTTTCCATATCTAAACAATGCTAAAGAAGTTACTTACAAAATGGTTAATACGCCTACTAAAGAGTTAACGACATATCATTAAGCAATGTTTAATTCAAAAACTAGATAAAGCTAAGCGCTATCTATTAGTTCATAGGTCGAAGTAACATGGACCATGTCGTCAAAATCCGACAGTTCAGTACAAAAGTGAGTACCAAAATACTATCCATTATTGTCAGTGTGCAACGCCAACCTTTGGCAGAGCTTTAACAATACTACTTTGACTTGATTAAATATTGCCAATGATTGGTGCTGCAGACCAATGATCTCTCACATTAACCACAGAGTAAGATGACTGATGAGATTCCCTAATGTGCGTTATCATCTTCGCTATTGGACTTATATATGAGTATGAGTTTCGATACAAACTATCACAATAGATGCCTTATAATAACATTGATATTTGCCTACAACTGTTAACTGTTTACTGGTAGATATTCGACTATTTAACTACATGGCTGTTTTCTAATCGAAACGATGAAGATCTTTTACTAGAATCACTGAATTATAAAGAAACGTGTCGTGATGAAGCCACAAAATTAGCTGTTAAATAGATGAAAACAACGCTGTGACTATCACGATTGAATGTATATGATTGGATAGATTTCAAAGCAAATATAGTTGTCGAAGTAACCTTAACCGATAGATCTATTTATTTTTTGGAGTCTTCGAAGCTTGACGGAGGAGATTTTGCTAGCATTGTCAAAGATCTGGAAAAATATAGAATAATGTTCAGGTGACATGTTAAAACTGTACTAAATTTATTTAGTGGAAATTTACGTACTGGTAATTTAATTTGTGTTGATTGCATTTGAAATACTCGATAATTAAAATACCAGTATTAATATGAAAACCTTTATAGAGACAAGTTAACTCATGATAACGGTTAATCTAAAATTCCATGAAATATGATGTAAGTACTATTAGTTTTTAAATATCTTAAGTCGATAACATAATTTACATAGGTGATTTGGTGGAACAAACAGTAGATATGAAAACTCACACACAAAAATAAAAAAAGGAAACCTAAAAAGCAGATGATAATATAGGTAAGGAAAGAATATTGATAGTGAAGATAAATGCAAATAAAAGTAAAAAAAGCAATACAATACAAAATAGTGTACCTATTTGTCGAGCTTTTCTGTGGGGTGACTTAAACAATAGCAGCTGTAATCATAATATTTCGTTTAGTAGGTACATAAACATCCAAATAAGTTAAATTTTGGATAGGTAAACTAAAAATAATATGTATATAACTGAAGCAAAATTAAGTATCACAACAAGAATAATGAATTGAATCGTAAACAAAACTAAACAAAACAACGCCAGGTTTATGGAAACAAATATTGATGATTGATGTAAACAAAACTTGTAAATAAACAGCGCAAAGAATTACCTAATAGTTTAAATAATCATCAAAGCTCTTCTTAATGAGAGCGATAAATTATTGTTAGGTTATAAAAATGTTGATCAATACGATCACTGCAAAAAGTAAGTTTTGTCAACACAATAAGTGACAAGATATATAAAAAAAAACTGTATCGCGATATCATTTTGATGTCACATATGAATTGGCCGACTCAAGTTTGTTTTTTCTCATAGAACTCAAGGTAACAAGGTTCTACCAAAGTAAGCGGTTAGGAACATCTCTTTTGGTACAGGTATACGTTTGTTCATCGTGGTCTAACTATTTGAACGGAGAAACTGTTCCTCTGTCAAATAAGGATTTTTATTTTTCTTTGCATATTGTAGTTAAGTATAAGTTATATTAAGTTTACCTTCTCTGAGCTGGGATGGGCAGTGAGGGTTGCGTCGCCGGCGGCAGAGATGCCGGGCAACTGCCAGAAAGCACTGGCTGCTCCTCATCCTCGTCGTCTTTCTTGTCTCCTGGAAAAAAGACAAATACATGTTAATACGTTACTTCATAACCATAGTAGCCGCAATACCAACTGGTCATAATATATAGGCTCTTGGTAAAACAAGGTAAAAGAATCGCATTATGACCTCAGTCGCCATTTGGTATGGATGTAACTATAAATGAACGTGAAAGTCGTTACTTCTAACTTTGGGTATATCTCCGATGTAGAACGTGGGTGCCGGCGTATCGACAACAACCTCACAAACGGATCCATCGCCGCCTACTGCTATGAGCGTTTCGGTGTCATTATCGAACATGATCGTACGCTATCTAGCGCGGGGCACTCGGCCGTCGAGCTCCTAGAAAATGTCTGTGGAATATGATCGTTAAAATCCTTACCTCTAACAATGGGTGTGTCCCCGATGTAGAACGTGGCTGCAGGGGTCTCGACAACAGCTTCACGAACGGATCCGTCACCGCTGACGGCGCTGAGCGTGTCCGTGCTGTCAAACATAATGGTCCGCTCTTTAGCGCGGGGCACTCGGCCATCGAGCTCCTGGAAGATTATGATTGTCTTTAGCTTTTAATTACAATTCTTGTTTGTTGTTTGATAATTTGTAATATTTCTGATGAAACGATAAAACTGGTACTTGAGTAGGTCACATTTATTGATAATTAAGTAGTGGTTTATTCTGCTCAACTCACCAGCCTCTCCGTATCCGAGTCAGGTTCCTGCACTTCATAATCCTGCGAGAAATGTTCACTCGTGCTCTGGTGCTCCAGACTCTCCATATTCACCGCTGTCACCGGGTCCAGGGTGTCCAGGGAGGACACCATGGTGTTCGACCCTGGAGGGCGGACCGCTGTTATCTTGCTGATTAGTAAAGCTTGGTGGGGTTGCAACATGCTTGGAGGCCAAACATAGTCCAGAGTTTCTAATTTCATTTTACATACAAGTTTCAACAGAAACAGTGGACGTGTAACTATACCAATGAAAAAAAGTACATCGCGGAAAAGTTAGATGGTTGATTTAGACGGCACGGTTGATGTATTTAGCCACAGGGTTGGAGGTTCCTTGGGGTCCAAGCAAGATGACAATCAAACATTGACAAACGCTGTTACGACAAGATGACAGTGACTATTTCTATACATTACTTAAGTTTCGATCGGCATTTTCAACCAACTAAAAGATTTTTACTTGGCTAAGCTATGTAGCTGGATTTTGAAAAGCACTTCTGGCAAACTAGTCACCGCGAATGAGTCAAGAGAATTGTTTGAAGTCCGGGTTTATTTTTTTCCTAATTTTGGGGTATTCTAGGGTGGCGAATCCCCTGTCAAAAACAAATTCGGGTATGATTTCTGTGATTATGTATTGTTCTTGAAATGCAAAAATACTATATAAGGCCGGCAAAGGCTTTTTGACAAACGCTCCTAAATTAATTCCGATTAAAAAAAGGAAAGTTATAGTGAAATAT
This sequence comes from Cydia pomonella, assembly GCF_033807575.1. Classification (NCBI taxonomy): domain Eukaryota; kingdom Metazoa; phylum Arthropoda; class Insecta; order Lepidoptera; family Tortricidae; genus Cydia; species Cydia pomonella. The sequence goes on along the minus strand of NC_084725.1, from coordinate 5,409,883 downwards.
ATACAACTGCTGTGCCGTGCCATGTAAGCCAGCTGCCTTACCAGTACCGATAACAACCCCGTTCCATTCTTCTTCTACTGCGTGAAGTATACACAAACGGATTAGTAGGCGCCGTGCAGGCGTGGCGCAGGCATGATTAGTGTTGGTTAAGACTCAAGTCCTTTGAGTCCTCTGCTTTAAGACTCGATTCACTTTTTCGGACTCTAGTCATTAAGTCGAAACTTGAGTCCTTATCGAGACCTATGTCTTTTGCGACTTGAGCCCTTCAAAGAGAACTCTCAAATTAAGGAGAATAGTTTTCTGAAAAGCATCGTCTCCACATTAAATTCATGGGTTATGCACAAATCATAAAAAAATATAATTTTAACCTCAGCAGCTCGAACAATAATTTGCTGCGTAAAAACAGTGAGCAAAATGGTATTTTGCTCGTAATGTTAATTAATGGTACTCGCTACGCTCGTGAATCTATAGAATCTTTCGCTTGCACGGAACTCAAAATAAGCACTCGAAGAAATATCAAAGTTTGCTCTCTTGTTGTACAAATAACTATTTTCTTTGTCTTACTCCTATAAAATTTGACCAAGTCTTTATTCGGAGACTCGAGTCCTTTTAAGTTGCACTTAAAAAACTCAATAAAGGACGGAAGGACGTAATAACGACTGGAGTTTTTCAAATTAAGACATAAAGGACTCAAGTTCTTACCAACTATAGGCATGATGCCGCTTCAAAACGTTTTCATACATTTTGTATGAAAACAGTATCAAACGGCATCGTGCTTACGGCGTATGTCTATAATTCACGCCTATGAGTCTATAGATTTGGAATACCTACAATGTTCCTTTTAGTAATGTGTTGGACTATATTTCGCCTCCTAAGCTACATTAAAATATAAATTATTAAACATATATTATTGTATAAGCCGGGATGAGAGCAAGCATGTCTCAAGTCCAGATCTGAGAATGAATGATGGCAAAGAAGTCTATCATGCTTAAAATAAAGATAGTCATACATTACTTCACTATAAAGATAGGTATCTCAAAAGCCCTTAAATATAGATAGGCAAAGATATAAAGGCATACCATTTAATAAAATATGTCGGTCAGACACAAATCTTTTCTACCTTAAAAGAAATCCTTGATTCAAATATATATAACAGAATTAAGAATTTCTCAGGATTGTGTGATATAAGAAACTTCACTATAGCTGAAGGAAGTAAGCTGAACTATTATTACTTAATAATAGGCTTCATAATAAAATAATGAATATAGATGATAATAAGACTTGATGTTAAAACATGTTATCAATATTTGTCAGCACAATTAATAATTTAAACTTCTTTATGTTAAGGCAGATGTCCGTGTGCGCGTCACTGTCTCTTCTTTAAATTGAAGTATAGTCATTAGTTTGGGTAACAACAATACCTAACTCTAGTTAACTCTTTGTCTATTGTAAGTAAAACCGCACATGCAAAAAAAGGTTCGGTCTTCTAATTCGCACTTGAGCGCGGGCTAGTCCAACGCTCAAAAATCTAGTGTAAGTGCATTACGTATCTCAATGACACATTTTAGACTGGTTCTGTAATACAATTTAAATATACGATACACAAATAATCGTAAATAACGATACTTACATAGGTAATAATAGTACAATGTTTTATATTTACAATTGTTTCTGTCTTATAGAACATGCATACAAATATTAATTGTTGTTTTTCTTATTTTTTCGCAACTCTATTAAAAAACGTCGTTCGATATACGTGCGGTAACATTACTTTCCGCACTAGCATCGCAATGTACTATTTCCATTAGTTCATTTTGAATCTTATTGACATTTCCATAGGAGCTGTATTTCAATATCCGGTTAAACTGATCAAACCTTTTTTTTTTATACAGGTAAGTGGCACGTGCTGTTTTACTTACAATAGACAATGAGATAGGCGGAAGAGCCAGCTTGAAAATTAACGACTAACAATATTATATTCTTTGATTCTATATAGAAGCCACAGAAAGTTTTCTGTAATAGCATGTTGAGCACCACGACATTTACCTTATATGCTTAAGCTAGTAGTTAATATATATAAGAAGCAGCGAAAACTTACCTCCAGAGGTGAGACTGCCTGTCATAGGGGTGTCGACCTCGTAGTTATAGGTCGCTCTCGTGGCATTGGAGCTAGTAGCTTCCAGACTGTCGGTGCTGCCTAGCATTAGGTCCGCGCGTGCACCCCTAAAAATGATCTAGTTTTTGATTTTTGTGTTATACGTTTTGTATCATAATAAAGACCTATACTACCGCAATAATCTGCAATGTATGTGTGGCCACCTGTTTTGTCAGTAGCAGCAGAATAAAAAGACTACTCATACAAACGTCTTTTTAGGGTTCCGTACCCAAAGGGTCAAACGGGACCCTATTACTGAGACTTGGCTGTCCGTCCGTCCGTCTGTTACCAGGCTGTATCTCATGAACCGTGATAGCTAGACAGTTGAAATTTTCACAGATGATGTATTTCTGTTGCCGCTATAACAACAAATACTAAAAACAGAATAAAATAAATATTTAAGGGGGGCTCCCATAAAACAAACATATTTTTTTTTTGTCGTTTTTATAAATAATGGTACGGAACCCTTCGTGCGCGAGTCCGACTCGCACTTGCCCGGTTTTTTGAGTTATAATGTTATATGTATAAAAATAATACAGTATGACTTTTTCTGCCTATATATTGCCAAACTATATATCTTTTTAACTACATTTAATTACTTGAATAAAAAAAACCCTTTACAATAAACTTGGTTTAGAGATCACTTATTATTTCACATTCATATCGCAATGACACATTTGACTGCAAAATCTGGTAAAGACATGCTCGTTACTTGTGAAGCCAGTATGGATGTTATTAACTTCTTATATACATAGTTGAATAATATCCTACCTGCTAAAGCTTCCCGATGAGCTCAGTTCTTCATCCTGACCGCTCCAGGAGCCACTAGCTGGATCTGTAAAGTGTTTACCAAAAGAAATAACGCTATGGGCCACCGACGTCCCAGAGGAGGGCGACAGCTCACGAACTGCGCTACTCTCCCTCGAAAACTCTAGGTCTTCGGGCTTGTCAGACATTGTGATTGTTTGCTTCGTGACCGTCACAACCTCTCCTGAAACTCGGCGCTCCATAACTGTCATTAAACTATCCATGTCTGAAGGCTGCGATGTTATCGAGGAAGATATTTCAGAGCCAAAAGACATCGCGCTATCTTCCAACTCTTTAGGCCTGGCCGGAATATCCATGGCTCCTTCCGGATCTGAACTTGTTACAGTTTCCGATACTTTTTTCCCGTCTACAAATTTCTGTTGGATCACTGTAGTTGTTCGGACAACTTCGATGACGCCACCGTCTGTAAAAGTCCTTGTGATGGCTTGATCTTTCTTCTTCTCTTCTTGATCTAGGAGTTTCATCATTTCCTCGCAATCACCAGGAATTGATTCAGCAGAACCGTCGCTGGGGGCAGCGGCACACACAAATGAAGAGGCCTTTACACATTCTTCCTTAATTTCTTCGCCTTGTACCTGGCATGTTTCCGGTTCCGGTTCAGGTACAAAGAAAGCACCCCGATCGTCATATTTCTTGACAGTTACCACTTTAGGAGTAACCGACTCTTGTAGTTTTTGTTCTAAAGCCATTTGTTGATCAATAAGTTTTCTGATTGCCGCAGATTCATTCAGAAGCTTTTGTGATGGGCTACCGTAACTGCCTATTTTTTGTGAAGGACTGCCGCTCTTTTGCGATGGGCTGCCGCTTTTTTGAGAAGGGCTTCCTCCTTTTTGAGGTGGACTGCTTTCTGAACTACCACTGTACGATCGCTTTTCTTGCTCCAGGAAAAAGCTGCTAGCATCTTTCGGGTCAGCTTTGAGAAGTGCTTCCTTTTGTTTAGCTAATATTTCGGCTTTTAATGCTTCCAAGCAAGCTGATTCGAGTCCTTCGAATTCTTTAAGGCTTGAAATAGATATGTCATCTCCTTGACTTTTACTTAAAACATACCGTCTGGGAAGTGACCCATTTAGGGAATCCTGAGATGATGACGAATGCTGCTGATATTGTTCCATTAAAGCCTTTTCGAGATTTTCAAACTCTTGCAGTGAGCTAATGGAGATATCATCATTTTCTCCCTTTATCCTAAATCGCATTCGTGATGCCATTTCGGATTCAGAAAGACTACCGTAAGAGTTCCTAAAACTGCCAAAACTCCCTATAGATTCCTTTTGCGAACTTAAACTACCAATTCTACTAGCATCAAAATCAGTCATTTCTTCTTCCTTAATATCTTCTAGAGGAACTCTTTCGTAATCATACCTTGGATCTCCTTCAAACTGCATTTGTATCCATCGCTTACCAGCTTCAATTTCTGCCAGTTCTAAAGCTTGCAATTTCTTTTGCTCTAATTCATATTGTAACAATTCCTCATCAGATAAAGATCCTGAGGTGCTGCTTGTGCTTTCTTGCTTCTTTGAGGTTTTCGATAGGAATTCCTCTACTTCAGTATCGTGTCGCTTTACATATTTTGTAGCTTTGATTTGTAGACTTTTACCTTCTGTATCACTTTCATGAGCTTCCTTAGCAACTTCTTCGATGACAACAAAATCATCCATTTCACTTGGTTTGTCAACCATTTCAAACTCATCACTCGTTGGCGAATCTTGCTCCTTTTCAAATGTGTGTAGTGCTCGTTCTTCCGTTGTCACTACTAATTCAGATCTACTACTTTCTGTTACAAGGTCTGATCTTAGTTCTGGAGTTTCAGAGATATCATACATATCATCTAATACGTATTCTCGTCCGTTATCGGTAGACAACGAGCTTTGACTTGGTACTGAAAGAGGTGTGTGTGGGGTAGATATATGCTCATGAGTTTTGAGGCTAGATGTGGAGCTTTGTTTGCTGTCCAACTGTGAGTCAGGTGTTTTAACCACTGATTTTTCAGCTTTAGTTTTTGGTACTGATGAATCACTCTTTGATTTTAAAATTTCTTCATACTGTGAACTTGCCACAGGTATAATTTCACTATCAACATCAGCAAACTCCCGTTGACTAGCGGGTATTTCTGTTATCGGAAAGGGCACGACGCTAACCTCTTTAACTACTTTCATAATACATTCTTCTTTTACTTCAGTTGGCCCTGCCGATTCAACGGGTTTACTTTCTTCAGCATGAATTACTGTCTTCTTTATGATAGAGCTATCTTGAGGTGATGTCCTAATTTCTGATATGACGTGACCATGTTCTACTATTTCTTGATATTCGACAGTACCTACAGGAATAATTTCACTCTCAACGTCCACGAACTGTCTCTGACTTTTATCTACTTTGGTTACAGAGAATGGCAAAGCTTTTGTATCATGAGTGGTTTCCTGTTTGACTTGTTCTTCTATTTCTTCTTTTTCCATTTCATGTTCGGATTGGGAAGAAGGCATATCGAGCTTTGAAATAGAGGATGACAGAATTTCATCTGTCTTTAACTGACTAGAAATGGTTGTGTCTGAAACTTCTTTCTCTTTAGATGAGTCTTCTTCAATTTCAATACTCTCTGCCGCACTTTCTAGTGGGAAATGCTCAGGAACCATGTCTTTTGGCGGAAAGCGCATCTCGTGAGATCGTTTCATCTTACCAACTGGTTCACCGTTTCCAACTTTCTTATCGTCATCGCCTGATTCTTCATCACTTAAATCTTTCTTAGATTCTTTCTCACCTTCATGTAAAAAATGTTCAACATATGTGCTACTTTCCATTAATTCTTCTTTTAACTCGTTTGCTGATGGAACGAGAGTTTCTGACGCATCAGATATATCAATACTGGCAACATGACTGGATCCATCTGAGTCGAGACTCTTCATGCTGTCTCTTGACGCTAGTGAACTACCGGCAGTAAAATAATCTTTGGAGGTTCGCAGGGATTGCGACGAAACGTCGTGACTAGTGAGTGCTGTATCAAAATCAGTTCCGCTTTGGGCAGTCATCATAACTTCAACATCCGAAGATAAAGGTCTACTTTCGGAATGCTCAAAACTATGATAGTGACTTGACCCAGAACTTGACCATCCTTCAACTTCTGAGGCTGACCGTCGATCACCAACGCCTAGCTTAGATTTGATGTGCTTTTGTACTCTTAGTTTTACATCAGGACTACCTTTAGATGAACCTTCTCTATCCGAAAGTATCACTTCACTTTCAGTTTCCAAGATAGAATGCGGGCCACTATCAGACCTGATTGAAATATCGCCCTCTAAAGGAGGACTTGATTCTTTCATTTGATGGACAGTGTCCCTGTCTTCATCGGAAATAGTTATTTCATCTTGCGAACTATGCGCTTGGGAGGTGCTGTCTGCTTTGTGACTCTCAACAGCAGGTTTTTCTATGGGAAACGGAAGTTTTTCATGGTCATCCCCGTGGTGTGGCTCTTCTGTAATTACTTCGGGCCTATCCGGACTAATAAGCATTTTGAACTGGAATTCTGACGGTGACTGCTTATATTTGCTACTCCCGTCACTTTTCTCGCTAATAATCTCTCCCTGAGCAGCTTCGAGGGATTGTTTGACTTCATCAATCGTTTTTTCCAAAACTGACAAGTCGGCAAGTGGTTGAGCAGAGATCAAAGAATCTAGGTCCACCCGTTCTGACTCAAGTTTCATCGCTTGAAACTCGGCAGAAGAGAGATCAGTATCGTATCCACTACTGCAAATGTCTTCTAGACTCTTTTCTTTAACCAGTTTTAATTCTTCTCTTCTGTGATCGGTACCTGTTCCAGTCAAGTAAGCTGAATCAGCATCCGTATAAGCAGCATCAGTAGAAAATTCAGACGGGTGTAACGTTTCTACGCTCATTGTCGAGTCTATAGATTTTTGTAGTACCTCTCCTTCATGAGATTCAAGAGATTTGATCATGTACTCTGTATCTATACTCTCGCCGGATTTAATCATAATATCTTTCGAAGTTGTACTAATTTCATCGGACGTTTCAAAAGTACTCGGCGACATGTCAGTTTTGCTTGGTTTTGTAATTTCTGTTCTTGTCTCTACTACAGTTTTCAGTTCAAGTATAGTGTCACTATCTGAACTTTTTGTGATTGTGCTTGATGTACCAGTAATAGATGTTTTTAATTTCGGTGATCTAGGTAAAGACTCAGCCAACTCAAAAGAATCAGCTTTTTGTAATGATACTTCCCACACTTGATCTTGAATGTGCTGTTGCGATACTTTTATTGGTGATTTGGTAAGCTTTTCCTTTTTAGGAGTGTCTCCGGTTTTTTCATCATGAGGAAGATCTGGGGCTGCTTCAGATTCAGAATGAGTATCTTGACTGCCAGTCCGACTAAAGGTGCTTTTAACTGGCGATGTTGAAACTTTAATTTCCTTTATGAAATCCACTTCGTAAACTTCATTATCCTTCTTGAAAGACTTTGATTTACTTTTAGGACTAGTTTCAGACGACCCACGTCTATCAGCCATTTCACTTTTAAAACTTGTAGCATGAGAAGCATCTGAGCTAAGATCATCATGCTCTTTGCTCTCAATGACAGATTCTTCTTTGTGATGTTCTACTGTAGAACTAATAACTTTTCCTTTTTCGGAAACCTCTACACTAGAAACTACTTCGTCTTTTTCAACAATCTTGAGATTAGAATCCACAAAAGCCGTTTTCGATTTAGAGTCATCATCTTCATCAATATCCTCCAGCTCTCCTGGTTCTGTAAAATATTCTTTTCCCCATTGCTCATGCGACATATCTCTTTCTGAAATTTTAACTTCATGTTTTTTCTTAATCGTGTCATCTTTAATGGCAGTCATTCTTTCTTCAGATTTAGTCTGACGACCTGTATACAGCCCTTGTTCTAAAAATTCTCTTTGCACTTTTATAACTTCGGCGTCATCTGTACTCTTACATACAGTTTTGGTTTCAACATCAGATCTTTTTGCGGTAGCTTCGTGAGCTTTTTCTACTTTTTTCTGAGACGTTTCAGTCTGATCTCCATCGCGACGCACAACAGTCTTTTCTTTTACTTCATGTTCCTGCCCGCGCAGTTCATGAGTCGTTTCGGTCTTAATAATTAAAGAATCATCATCGGATGAGGATACTTGTTTAGTTTCAGAGAAGTATTCTTGTCCACTGATTTTTCGTGTTTCGGTTTCCTTGTGTGTTAGGATTGTGCTGTAATCACCTGTAGTTCCAAATTTAGCAACCATATCTGACATGACTGCTTGAGGATCAATGCTTTGGAAGACCATTTCCGTTCCTCCGAGAGTCTTGTGCACAGATGAAGATGATGTCGACGTTTCGACTCGAGATTCACTGAAGAAAGTGTCTGATGACCCTGTTTTTTGCAGTTCTTCCATTTGTGCAGCAAGTTTTTCTTTTTTAATTTGGTCAATGACATCTATGCTAGTTTTGATTGTGCGATCAACCAGTTCAATAGCACCACTGGTAATTGTGGGTTGGTCGACGTTAACGAATGACAAGTTGTCTGCTAAATGTTTTGTTGGAGATTTCGACCTGGCGGCTGTGCTTTGTGCCGTGGACGCCCCCGAAAGTATATCTGCAAAGAAAACAATATACATTGCTATAGGAAACTTTATACAATTGTCATAATGAACACCAATTATTTACATCGAAAAAAGGTGCAAAAATGTTTCATTCGGTCTTAAAACTGTTGGTGTATAATCAAGTGTTTGTACATTTTATGCAAATTCGTGACGATTTGAAATTCCTTTTTGAACACAACATTTAAATTTTACACAAAGGCCGTGTAAGCGCCTAAAGCGTGTCAACTTCCTTATAGTACTGATTTAATGAGTCTTAAATTAAACAGCGACGTAAGCTACTCTAATGTAGAGATGGTTAAAGAAACGAAGACTTGGAATCAAAGCGAAACGTTACTCAAAGGTGATAAAAATGAGCTGCGAATCAAATAAACCTTCCAAGAAGAAAAAAGCGACGATAACAAATAGAGGTATGACTGATTTCGCCGTGAGTCCACTTACCTATAGCAACGTAAGGGCTCCGCAAGAAAAAAAGTAAATTTTACTGTGCTGACAAATACTGCTGTATGCGACGGTTGCAAACAAATCACAATGTTACTTTGGTGAAATAATACTTATTTTTCAATAGTCTTATCTACATACGTTCTTTTATTAGAGCTACAACTTCGAACTTGTGAAGTGATAGTGCTTTACCACCAAACTACTTTATATTTTAATACCGACTTTATTACAACAAGCGATGTGAAAACATAGCCTTTTCAATCTATTTGTGTATGAAAACATGCGATCAACTGCGTTGGACGAAACACTGTGGCAAAAAAGGCTTTCTAGATGATATCTATACTAAACTTAAGAGTAAAGTTTCGCTATGACTCTACTTTGCCACTACTTTTACTAAGCTTTTGCAGCTGTTTTGCTTGTACAGTACGTTATACGCACTATGATCTAACTTAAAGGTAATCTTTACTTTCTTCATTTCTACCAAACCACTGTGATGAATTCGACAAAGCCCGACGTAACTTTTAAGTTAAGGAAATCGCGTCTAGATTTGTTCTTTTGTTTTTATTTTAGCAACAAGATTGAACTTCTCAGTCAACGTCAAAGTTTTCGAGTATCAGTACATCAATTAAAATTTTACTTGGTTGCTTCATTCTCAATAAGTCCAAGTGAAATTTCCAATCAATATTTGCTCAATTTTTCGATCCTTGAAGGATCCTCTTTAGCCTGTTAGAATAAAATTTCCAATATGTGTATGGTCATTATCCCTACAGATTTATGATCCTGTCATACTGACCACTTTGATGAGCCTCAGTCTCGCTTATCATGCTGTCACCAGCTGATGAAGCTCGCGGAGACTGCCGGCTGGCGTCCAGGAACGAAGAGTCGGAACCTGCGTAGGATTAGCTTCTACATAGCTGCTACAGGTACATGGCTAATAGGATATCTAGTTAATATAACGCTTTTATAAGTATCTTGTTAAATTTTTGCAGGGATTATTAGTGTATGTATAAATACGTCAAAACTTTTGTGTTAAATTTATGACGGTAGTTTAGCAACCACAAGGTGTTAGCCCTTACACTAATGTGATCAGTGCCATATTATTGCTATTCTGTTCAACTAATTTATCAAACTCCTCAGATATTACCGACACACAATAACGGTGAATTTACTACATATTGTACACTATTTCTACTCTTTCAAACATGGTACCTGGTGGTGTGGAGTATAAATGGTATATTTTGCTTTACCTCTAAGTTGTAGCCCGGTAGGCTTGTCGCCAGTACCATCTTCAGTTTTAGCTTTATCCCTAACACTCAGGTCAACGGGAGATGGTGGTGGTGTTTTTGAAAACTTTGATGCTAAATCTGGAACAATGAAGCGTCATTTAATGTGTATTCTCAAAGTGCTATAAAAAATATTGTAATAAGTTTTTTTTACCGTGCGTCACGTGGCTTGAGTCAATTCTAATGGTTGCACCATGAGTGCCCGATATATCTTCTAGAAGAGTTGAACAACGCCTATTGAGTTCCTTCATGTCAGGAACATCATCCGTTACGTCATCCTCCGTATCCAATGTCCTAACAACTACTTTAGACTTTTCACTTTGCGCCTCTTTTTCTTTTACTACTTCAGATTTTAGTTCTTCAATTTTCTGCTCCATTTCACCTAAGAAATCTCTTTCTGGTTCACTTTTTTCTAATGCCTTAGATTTGTCATCGTGTTCGCTGAAAAATTTGCTTTCAGTTAAAATTGAAGTTTCTTGTGAGGAGCTTGTTGAAATTCTTGTTATTTTCGACGCTGATTTTTCTTCTTCCATAAATTCTCTGCTAATAGTTATTGCGTCTGATCCATCAGATGCTAGAGTTTTTGAAACGTCTAATGACGAATGATCCTCAGAAAATGTTTTTTCCTCGATAGACTTAGATGTATCTTTAACGCTTTCTACTGATGCTTTTGAAAAATCTTTAGTCAAGTCTACTGTTGAATCTTTTGACAGCTCATTTGTGGCAAAATCTCTAGATGTATCTTTACTATCTATTGATGATTTCGAATAATCTTTTGTCAAATCAATAGATTTCTTTGATAATTCGGGAGTGCCATGATCTTCTAGTAGTTTTTCTATGTCTTTTTCATCGTCATAATCCTTAGTTTCCATCGAAGTTTTTGAGGGATCTTTCACCAAATCTGCTCCACTTATTTTTGACAAATCAGCCGACGTTGCGTCTTCCAATACTGATTTTTGCTCCTCATCAGATGACTTTGTTAAAGACAACACGACCGTGGTAACTGACGATTCAGTTGTAGACTTTGATACTAAATCAGACTTCATCACACTGTCAACGAAATGAGTCCGTTTTCCAGTATTTTCAGAAATCTTTCTATCTTCTTCTTCTTCTTGGGATGCACTGTAACTAGATGCAGTGGCATCTTTGGTATCCATTTTGTCATGAAATGTTGGAATATCTTCACTGTATTTTATTTCGTCTCCGAAGTCTTCCATCTGAAAAGAAACCTCATTTTTAATATCATCACCTATCGTTAAGAAATTAATAATATAAATTGCACTTTTTACAGTTATGTTATAACGTGCTCTAACTGTTTTAAGATAAGACAATAACAACATACCTCTTTTTCTGGGAAATCATCGGCGTCATCAAGAGAGTCTGTCCTAATTTTTCTGGGGTCGAAACTAGAAGCAGGTGCTTTTCCATCAACATCGGATAGAGGTTCAATGATTTCTAACACTTTGGCTTTATCCATATCTAAAAAAATACGATAGATGACATATTTTTCATACCACATGCAAATATAATAAATAAATACATTTTGTTAGAGCTAAAATTACCTGATTCAGAATCTGTATAAATTTGTTCTTCGACTTCATCTGGAGAGCTTTGCACTGAAAACGTCCTAGCATGTTTTTTCTTTGGCATAATCATAACTTCACCGCTGTCTCTTGACAAAGACTTCATTAGACCAGGCCTTTCTTTTATAGCTTTCTTGGTTTCTTCAACTGCAGCTGCTTTCACTTCAATGACATTTTCCTTATCTTTCGATGAATCTAAATACTCTTCTACAGTTGTGACCGCTTCTTCTATAATTGAATCAACAGATACTTGCCCTGCAATATCTTGACTTTCACCAGTTTCTAGTCGCTCTTCAGAGGACAGATCAATTTCTTCAGAAGCTTGTTTAATAATTATTTCGATGTTATCAGCCATTTGTTTCATAGCTGAATCAGATTTTTTAATAGTTGATTTTGTATCTTGAACTATTTTGCTTTCTGAAACTACATTTGTAACTTTTTTAGTCTCTTCTTCCGCTTCTATTTCGGATTCCGCAATCCTTTCAAGGGAAATCGCAGGGCTAATACAAGAATGTCGTCGTTCTTCTTTATGGGGTGCTTTAGCATCGTAAGATCTCTTTTCAGTTTCAACTAAATCTTTGGTAATAGATTTGATGTCTTTGTCTTTCACTGGACTTCTTGAAGCTGCCGCAATCGTACCTTTCTGCAATATGTCATCTATTACTGGTTTTACTTGCTCTTTTGTAATTTCATGTGTTTCTTGTAAATCTAGGTCTTTAGGAACAAATTTCTTTGCATCTTTTGTTTCTTTAGAATCATCCGCAATATCAAAATGACCAAGAGTATCGGTCCGTATCTTCGATACATCAAATTTACTTTCAATTATAGCAGTCTGTTTCTTTATTTGTATTTCTTTTTTGTCCGATGACGTGTAATCAGTAATTTTAGTTGTCGTCGCCTTTACAGCTACTGTAGGTCCTTCTGTTTTTGTTTCACTATAAGATGATTCTGCCTGTTTCATAATACTTACTGGAATTTTACTTCCAGAAACTTTTATTTCCTCTACTGGTGCTTCTTTGAAGCTTACAGTCTCCATCTTTTCTGCCTGTTTCGTAATGCTAACAGGTATTTTGCTTCCAACTGCTTTAATTGATTCTCCCAGTCCATCTTTAAAACTTACAGTTTCGGAAGTTTTTGATGTAACTTGTGTACTTTCGCGCTTTATTTGCTCTTCTCTTTCTTTACTTAGAAAATCTTTAGTTATATCTCTATCTTGTGAATATCTGAAAATACCGAGTTTTTAAATCAGTTAAGTTATTAGAAGTGATTGCTATTGCTTCGTAAAATATTCTTACCCAATTTCAGCTATGTGAGGTAGTTTGTGGACATGTTCTGTTACATGATCTTCAGGAAAACCTTCAACGTCATCAAGCGAATCACCGTGCTGTAGTTTAAAAAGCCTTGATTGCTCTGGTTTACCTGAAATAATAAGTCTTATAAAATTACATATAAAAGTGGAAATGCTAGCAGAATTATCAAAACAATTTAAAATTTTACCTGATATTGGTTTTGACTTTGTATCAACATCATATTTATGTTCAATTGTTTTAGATACTTCTGCAACATGAGTACCCTGTGTACCAATGTCATCCTCTGATTCTTCGAATGTGTAGTCTCGCGATTCAGTTAGACTATGTGCATCTGAGAGGCGTTTTTCTTCTAAGCGTAGTTCACCTATTGAGCCAGATCCAGCCGATGTAACTGACTGTCGTTTTACTGCGTCAACTGCAAAATAAGTATAAGCGATAAGGAAAGAAATGACAGATATAAAGTATTTTTAGTACTACTTTGACAGCCTAGGTTAAAATAATATAATAAGCGAATAGTGCTACACATGGTAGTTAGCTTGCTGTGCAATTTCCGCAAATCGACAACCATTGTGCCTATTTTGCATGAAACGAGGTAGCACTACTCAAACTACCCCAACACGCTCGTTCATGCACGCTCTGCACATGGGGCTGTGTGTTTGTACAAATTGTATTATTTATTTACCTTTTTCTAGAACATCCTCCTTGAAAACCTGAGTCTTCGTCTGTACTGTTTCGATTTCTTTTGTCGAAGGTTTAACAGCTGTTATAACCTCCTTCTCTTGTGAAATTGCAAGGTCGTCTTTTGCAAACTCTTCAGACGAAGATTTCTTTTCTGTCACGGCATCTTCAGAACTTATCTTATCAGACACACCTTCTGAGGACTTACGATCTGATATTTCAATTTCCCGACTACTTTCAGAAGAAATCTTGTCAGATGGCTCGTCTTTTTCAAATGACTTGTCTACCTCTTCTGCTTCCGTGACAATTACTTGAAACTCTTGTTTTTCTTGTTTAGGTTTGTCAATTTCTAAATCACTGAGTTTACTAATCGATACAGATTCAGTTCGAGAATGACGTTTTGGTGTCATTTTCTTGAATACGGGCTCTGCTTCTTTGTCGGATTCCGACTTATCAGAGTCAGTTCGCTTAGGTTCAAATCTCATTGAAGTAAAACCAGCGACGCTTTCTTCGAATTTTTCATCACCGAAGCCACTTCCCGAATCAATAGTTTCTTCAAATTCTGCTCTTTCATCAAAGTCCGATGACGATATTTTGGCTTTCATATCTGACTGATCTGATTTAAGGGAATCTGCTTCAGAGTGGCGCCTTGAATCTGTGTGTTCCGAGTCCTCTAGAGAATCGGAGTAAATGCGTTTCGAAAAAAAACATTCTTGAACCGAATCATCTTCTGGGACTGTCTCAATAAATTGACGTGCCTTCGCACTTATAACTGGTGACTCTTTCGGTGATACCTATAAAAAACAAAATAATTATTACCTCTAATTTCTATAATGCACATGATATTTACGTACATTTAAAGTATTAAAACTTGCACATTTGGATATAATTTCATGCCCTAAATATTTAATAGTTTCATTTGACAACAATAAGAAATAAGTAGTGTATCATATGTAATATTGTAATGTAGCTTTGAAGCTTGAATTTTCAATAACATAGTGCTCTTTGTTTATAATGACTCTTTCACAGTAAAAATATATTCAGGTTGTTCCATCTAAATAGCATTAACCTGAAGATGTGTACTACGTTAATTTACTGGTGTTTATGTACCTTTTCCTGTTCTCCCGCTGTCAAAGCTGAGGAGTGAATTTGAGCACTGTATTCGCTTTCGAACTTCAAAAATTCTAGCGTTTGAGCTTTGGATGTGGTTTCTTTACCACTAACTCCAGAAGAAGTAACAATTGTTTCTTCTACGGTATATTCCAAAATCGGTCTATGGGCAGGACTAGCCCCTAATTGATCATCTAAATCAGAAAATTGGGAGGCTTCATCTAGAGAGTCACTTCGATGCTTGGAATCTTTGGAGTAGACCTGAAGTAATTAAAACGTGTAAAAAGTTATGCCAGCTTCAAGCAAGCCTTACGAATGCGACAGTGTTAAGCAATCTGTTAGCATGATTTTCTTTCATTTCTATGGTAAAGCTATTAAACTAACAACCATTTACCTTAGATTCAGTTTGAGATATAAAACTAACATCCTTTTCGGTGCTTTGCTGTAAATCCGCAAATGAATCTGCCTTATCTATAGCTGAAGGTACAGGTGATTCTTGCGATACTTTTCGCCCTGTCAGATCTTGGAGATCTGACCCTATTGAATCAGTTTTAGTGTGCTTAGTTGTATCCGATTTTGTACTTGTAACACTCATTTGAGCAGACACCTAAAATAAGACATTATAATTAATGTAACAACATGTACACACTTATGAGACATAAAGATATCAAAATTGGCATTACCTTTTCTTTTAATTTATCGCTAACAGATACGTCTTTCTCCTCTAGTGTTTCAGTAATTTCTTCTTCACTAACTTTCGTTCGCAGTTCAGTTGTCATCTGTTTTTCTAATTTCTTTTCCTTGACTGCAATAGAAGCAGTTCCGTTTTGCTTATCTGTATCTATTGGCTTTTTGTGTTTGTCTTCCTTATCTTTTGGTTCAAAAACATCTCCTACAAATCTAGGAATTTTGGATTTACTTCCATCTTTTTCTACTTTTACAGTAGTCTGGGATTCCGTTTCTGTTTCAGAATCTGTTGATTTCTTCAAAAATTCACTGTCTTCTTCAGATGAGACCTGGACTAACGTTGAATCAGTTCGCATTGTTTTTGGCATTGGTTTTATTTTATCATCCAGTTTGATTTTTGAATCAAACTGCTGGATTGTATCTTTTACGGACTTTACATGAGTTTCAACATGAGAAACTTTATGTGACACATGTTCTTGAATTTCTACACTCGATATTTGCTTTGATTGTTCTCTAACAAATTCTTGGGTATATTCAATACCTTGCTCTTGCTCAAGCGTGTGTTTTTTTAATGCTTCTTTTGTTAGTTTGACAGTTGCTTTAGGCAATTCTATAGAAGAATCTTTTGACATTTTAGATTCAAATGAACTGATTTTATCCTTCAAAGGTAACTCGGCAATATCTTTGTCGTCTACTAAGTCTGGTGATCGTTCACCATCATCCAGTTTCTCTTCAACTCGTGAACTATCTATTTCTTTTTGCGAAATCGTATCTTTGGTACTTTCGGATTTAGTTACTACAGATTTTACTTCTGAAGTTTCCACTGTAACAGACTTTCTAGGAGTGATAGTGACATTCGAGAAGTCACCTGATGGGAATCGCATGGATTCATTTCTCATATGCCTCTGGAGATGCTTTGGCGTGGGCTTAGCAGGTGACGACGGGTCAAATTTCCTAAACTGCTCTACAGGTCGCTCCGTCGGCTTTGTTTCTTCTTTCACTACTTCTACTATTTCTTCTCTATGAACGTCAATATCTTGTTCTTCTTCGACCGTATCTGGAGATGTTTTCGATCGTGTTCTTTCTAATTTGGGATCCTTCTCTTTAACTTGTTGTTCAATGTCATGGAATTTTTTGATATCAGGTTTAATTTGTGTCCTAATTTCAATAATCTCCTCTCTAATTTCTTTTTTCTGCTTGGAGGCAGGAATTTTGCTTTGGCTAAGTTTCCTCGTTATTTGCTCCTTCCTTTCAGCTACACTGCGCTTAACATCTTTAATACAAAATACATATTATTCAGTTTGGTTTAAGTATCTGACTATGAGTTAAGCTTACATGGCGTAGTATTTGTTTAGTAAAGAATAAATAATGTTTGTATGTAAGTGGCTTACCTTCATCTTCTTCACTCTCCTCGCTTGGTGTAACAGGTGTAGGCGTCCTTTCCATCTCACTTTTGTCAACAACAGACTTTTCTTCTGGAGAATATTTGGCTTCGTCTTGGTCTTGATCAGATTCTCTGCGCAACCGCTCTGGTATGTCACTATCGAAACGTCTATCTTTGATTTTATTGTCTTCTTCGGCTATAATAAGAAATTATGAGTATTTAAATCTTTCTAAATTAATCGCGTTTATTTCGGAGTTCTTGTAATTACATTCAGTTGAAATATTTTAAGTATAATATTATAATTATTATATTTTAAGTTCATAAAACTACTTTTGTATTTTTACCTTTGTAAGCCTCGATTTCTTCTGATGCTTGTCTTTCTTGGTAAATGTTACGTTGTATACGTCTTTCATTCGTTTCTTCTGATTGCGGTGCTATTATATCATCTCTTCCTATCCGGCATAGCGCAAGTTCTAACGAGTTATCTAAAAGATATAAAAATATACTTTCAACCAATACTGCAACAAGTTTTTATCATAATGTACATTCGGATACAAGCTTTTATCGCCTAATATATTTTACAAGTAATATCAATACATGCAACATTTTTGTACAGAAACTAAGACAAGTGATACTAAAAACATAAAAAGCTTGTAACAAGGATGTCACATAGAAAGTCGGACCAACTTAATTCTGCATGGAATTTGCAATAAACGAATAAGTGTGAAAATGTTATCAATAATATCAAATTTTTATGAAAATATGACGTTTATAATGACACTCACACTCACATTGTGTTCAAGTTTGTGAAAAGTTAGCTTAGACAGCTTAAGAATCTTGTTTTATTTAGGTTACCTTGAGCCTTAGTCCCCGACTGTGTCTTCCACAGCTTCATCATGAGCTGCGCTTGTTCCGAAGTGGTGATTCTCTTGGCCTGAATCTGGTTGACAGTCGCTACGTTCACGCCCAGCTCATAGGCCAGCGCCACCCAGTCCTTGCCGAGGAGATTGCAGATGTCTTCAAATCTTAAAAAAGGAACATCGAAGTATTTAAGAAGAGAAAGTATGCGATGGCGGCGTTCTGTCGACGCTTTGCTTTAGGGAAATAAAGTAGATAATCAAATACCTAAAAAGGTTGTTTATTTAGACTTCTTAATTCAAGTGAATGTAACTAATTCATTAGCTATTCGGTTTCTCATTTTTTTGACACATGAATAGAACCAGTTAATAAAAAAACGAACACGACGTATTACAAAATGACGAGTTTTATTTTAGAAGGAAAAACGTTCCATATTGGTTACAACGGACCTGATTGTTAATTAGACCTTGTACAATTTCATTCACAAGTTTTTAATTAAATCATTGAATAAACTTCTAATGTAATATTAGATTTTTTATGACACCTAAATATATAAAAATATACAATTAAAAACACAACAGTATAACGAACAATTGTATAAATTAATGGTACAGGAAAAATTTGCTGTAAAGAAAGCGAGCAAGTTGGAGATCCGTACCCAGGATCGCTGAGCCGCTGTCTCCAAATCAGCTCCTGCTCCTCCGTCCTTCTAGGCACAGTGTCTGTCGGTGCTGGAGACATCCTCTCTACCGGCAGCTCATCAGGCACCATGATGTTGAGGACTGCGATCTGGTAATATTTGAGTTCGATAAGCTACTATCATCAATCTAATATACATATCAAGTAATAAACGATAAAACACCACAAATATTTTTGAAGTTGCAAGTCAAAAAAAGTAATGTTGCCTCATAATAAAATCTCGCGTGAAGATCGCGCGACACGTTTTGATGGCGAATGGTTTGAATGTGAGAAATTCATTTTGACTATTTTGTTTTTTATTTATAAAAAATCATGTCATGAAATCACAGCTTTTTATTGTCATATAAAATAAGTTTGTTTCTAAACTTTTGAGCTGGGGTGTAGGTACAATACTTACAGGAGTAGGCGAAGGCTCGCCTTTCGGCACCTTTGGGTCCCTCATGAACTGGCACCTACACATCGGTTCCAGGTCCTGCGTCTTGATCATCACAGGGAACGCAACCCTGTTCTCCCGGAACGCCCGGAATGGCAGCGTTAGCTGTTCCCCAGACTTGGCTACTGGGACTAGGTTGCCGCCAAATTCGAGGTAGATGGGTTTGCCTTCGTGGACCTGAAAGACAAATTCTGAACTTTAATTCATCCCAAGTGAACTGGAACTTGTCACCGATATAGATCAAAATTATTTTTTGCCAGCGAATTAAACAACGATGCATATTCTTCATTTGAACTTCCAGATCTGGGTAAATATTACCATATCCTAATTGGAAATACTCCCCACAAATTCACGATGAGATTTACGGCCCGATTCGAAGAATAAGATACGATAAGGATAAGATCTGGTTTAGATAAGTTCTCATTTAGATATCGTTTGTATGTCGCAAAATTCACAGAAGCAGTTCGATTCGGGCAGCCAATGTCACTTTGACGTTAGAAATGTCGTAGATAGATCTTATTGGGATCACAGCGGAATCGAAATAAACGTCAATTTTGACATGGCGTTTAGCTATCGATCTTTTAAAGATCTTTCCGAGATGTCAAGCGTGTCTTATTCATTCTACGAATCGGGCCGCTATTTTTAAATCTTTGGGTAACTATGCATTTTAAGATTCGTTGAACTTAGCTAACCTATTACTTAGTGTCATGCCGTTCGGGTTATTATCTCTCCAATTCTTTGAAATAACCCCTTGTCAAATTATGAATATGGTCCCTTTAACTATGCTATTCCCACTCCAAATAAGTACTTGAAAAACTTTGCGACTGGTTTAAACCACTCGATACGACACTGTTAACTGAGAAGTTATAAACCTAACGGCAAACACATACAATCTAAGTATACTCCGTACCTCAACATCTCGACTCTTGGCAACTTGTATGAACCTCTCAATCCTCTCCAGTGCCTTGTCTTCTTTATCGTCAGTAACGCAGAACATCCGCAGCTGCGCCTGGCAGTCATCCGTCCGTTTCGCGTACACCACGAATCGCGCCATGAATGGCACGTGGATCGCTTCTCTGTAAACGCCAGGGGTGGTTCTTTATCTATTATTTGACTTATAACCTATTGTTTATAGAGATAGAGTAGATAATCTGTTGGACCTTCAACATGCATCTAACGACTTTTTACTTTGTGGTCATTTCCGTGTTTTGCGGTAAACCGTAAACCTAACAAATGCTTTGTATTCTTAATTCCGCGGTGAATTGGATTGGGCAAAAGAAAAAAAAAAACTAACATATATACAAGCCATTTTAACGGATACCTAATTTCACGAATACGACAGGTATGTTAAGCATCACTGCTTTAAATCTTGTTAGCTTAGGACTTAGGCCGTTTTTATTTTATTCAATAAATTACACAGTATCACAGTTAAAACCAATTGACTGTGGAATTCATATAAAAGGGTATACAATTATGTAATCAATAATACAACAAAGACATTAAAAATACAAATCTTATACATAACAGATGACTCACGTTTATGCATCGCCTCACAGAACATTCACTAAAGACCAGAGACCAACTACTTCAAAAACATCATATTCCGGTGCTGATGCGAGGAGCGCGTTAAGCAGTTGAAGAGCGTGGACCAGAGGAGGACTACTATAGGATACAATACAATGCGTGTTCTTGGTACAGCCATTAGCTGACGCATTCGTGGTCGGAAAATAAATTTGACCTTATATATCGAAGGAACAAGATAATAGGTCTTAATTTAAAATTCCACATAGAAATGGTATTCGTTCGGTTTGATGAGAAAGCTCAAGGGGGCTCAGAATCCTATACAAATTGCATTTGCAAAGTTACTGCTATAACTATATATGATCATTAGACTGAATAGTGGGCACAGTAGGTAGGTAGATAATAGTGAGTTCCTTATCAAAAGACATTATAACTCAATGTAATATTTTTGACATTTGTATACATAATATCATGGGCGTAGCCAGGTACAGGCAGGAGCTCAAATTTTACATACAATGTATGCCCCTCTGCGGGCTCCTCTAGGCCTCCGGCGATATCAACTTGCCCCCCCCCCCCCCCCCCCCAGTTCACTGGCTGGCTACGCCCTTGCATGATGTTGAATATTTTGCATAGTTTTATCACAGTGTAAAAGTGCGTCAAAAAAAGTCAACCCCAAACTTTGATTTTGAAACCAAATTTAACTTTTTATTATGTTAATATTATTACTTACCTATATAACTCTGTTGCCATTTTCGTCGCATCCTCGACATGTCTGCAATCGATCAGCCAGTACCGCGCTGAGACCGTTGTGGTGAACGAAACGCAATCATTCACGAACGTGAGCGGAGTGTTCTCTGTGACATCCTCCCAGTGCGCCCTGTTCGTCCCGCCTGTCACCAGAAGCCTCGTTTCATCTACTACTCTTAGATTATCATCTTCTTTTACATTCATGCTTATTACCACTTTTGAATTTTATGCTACTACGTTAATTACTATGTCTTTTACGTTCTCTGGATTACTGTTAAAGCTAATGCAGCCCAGCGGTTAAAACACTTTTTCAACTGCTTTTATTAACGAATGTCCATTTAATGCATGCTGAAGCATATTTATTTTCATTTTCTACTTAACTTTGGTATTAGCAGCGATAACTACGTATTAGCTATTTGTCTCTACTATACCATCCAATCGCTATAATGAAATCTAAATTATTATATGTTCATATTATATATGTGTTTATAATTTAGAAAGATTTAAATAATATTATATTTATTCAAAATAAAATTCCATCATAACAAGAGAAAACCGATGCAGAAGAGTTAGAGATAGAATAAGGAAAAAAATTAAGTAAAAATAATATTTCCAAAACGGCCTATAGCAAACACACAACAAGCAAAGACAACACACCACACAAAAAACAAATAACGCCGTTATATAATTCTAATAAATGAAAAAGTGACTGAATATGTGGCACACTATGTACGGTCACAGCTCTCAGAAACAGTGCTATCGTCCAAATCAAAATGATTTTAAATTTTCAAACGAATGTTTGTGCCAAAACAGCAGGTTTGGTTTCCGAATAACAGATCTCTCGAAGGACATTCACTTAAACCCAAAAGCAAATTGAAAGAAATTAACAAAGGAACAATACATAATAGTGAAAATATGACTAGAACGGAAATGAGATAAGTCAAGATGATGTGAAGAAAAACAGAACTGATAGGCCGTTTTGGAAAATAACTTTTGTTATCACAAGCAAAAAAATCAAATATCAGGAACATTGGCGCAGAAGAATGAATGAGGATGACGAAGATGGCACCGATTTATTATCTATTGTCGCCCTTAAGCTAAATTTCAACGGTTATTTTACGTGTGTTAATCTCTTACAATGTGCCAATAAAGATTGCAATAGAAGTCTAGGTCCTGTTTAGTTTGTACATTTGCTTAAACAGATAACGTTCAGTGATTATATCGCAGTGCATTTCTTGATCCCAAGGGTTTGGATGTTATGATACAGAGTGAATGTGAGTTAATAAAGCGTAAAAATCTCAGCCCGTGCAAAGAGGAAGAATGGATGAAAAGCAAGATATGGAAAAGCATTCGAATCGTGAAAGAGGGAAGAAAATCGATGCATCCGATAGTTATACTTCTCAAGCAACCGTAACAACATTGCTAAAGTATAAATATCACACCGAAATAATGAATTATGAAAAAACTCTGAACAAAAATAGTTGAACGAAGAGAAGGTACAAATCAATATCGAACTCAAAATAATTGAAAATTAACCGACATTTCGTTTGTTTTAAAGAGTTTAATATTTTTAATTTTTTACCTTCGAGAGATCGTTTGCGAAATACCCCTGTAGCGCGCCGATAGGTGGCAGCACATTATATAGCGCCACACACGGTGAGCGTGCAACACACACAAACACACGAGAACAAAGACAATGTAGGACACGCACAAAACGCACACAGGGACGTGTCCCATAGCTGCTCGGTGTATTTGCTATAAGCGAATGATCCCCTCAATCCTACTCCTTTACGCGGTCTGTCATCTCGAGGTTTGATTTAAATGAAAATAATGTTCTACGCTAATACTTTGTCAAATGATCATGCTCATCCCTCCGTCTAGAAAATAGGGATATTTATCTCTATATGACTTTCATAATTTTCGTCAACTACACTAGTCATTGTAAAATTAAAAAATCTAGATATTAAATACCGTTAATACCGACAGATCTATGTTCTGAACTATTAAAAATAATTAGATATGTATAAAATCTATCGTTACTCTATCTTCAAATAGCAAAAATCTATGTTCTACCGAAACGTACGAGTATGTAATAATTGTTCTCGATCCGTTAGAAAACCGAGTTGAATGTAATTATCATCTAGACCCGACTACGTCTAATGTGTTGTAATGGAATATTGGTAAACCATGTACGTATACCATAGATACTGGAGCACTATAATTTAAAGCTCAAATTACTTGTAAGCCTATGTTATACCTAGTATTGTAGGCACACTTACCTCCTGTTTTGGGCAAAGCTTAGTATTGTCAATATGTAGCAAACATAAGCCATACTCCATCGCAACACTTTACATACTTCTAACAGTTACTAGAAATAGTACAACGCACACATCAGTTTTTACTTCCTCAATAACTTTATCATCGATTATTACACTTACGTTTTGAATATGATATACAAATGCAAAAATACAGTTTCTTTCTAATATATTTGCGTGTACCATTTTCAGCAACACATCAGCTCTGCTAGAAGAATATAAGCGGAATATAATTGTACCTGATATGGAGCACAGCAGCCTGAGAGTTGGTGCTGACGATGTGCTATACTGGTTGGTCATGCCCTGGGTGTGCGGCCGTGGGGCCGGCATGCTCAGAGTAATGGCTTTGTGGAACTTCCTCCTTCTTGGCTCTACAGTCACTACTGGGGATACTGCCACCCCGCGGCCTAAGAGCTTGGCTGTCAGCTCAGAGTCTATTATTTGAGCCTGTAGGAAAATTACTGTCTTCAATTTTGGACTGTTATTTACTGTTTAAATTCTATTCTATTTTCGAATGATGAATGAATGAATATATTTTTTACAGAATGATAAATTCACCGCTACTGGTCAAATTCTTAAATATTTTTATTATTATTCTTGCTTAGTAGATATAAAATTAGTTATTTAAAATTGTTGAAATTTTTGGCTTATCCAAATTTTTCTTTCTAAAGACCAAACGATAAAGCTATTACGAGGTTTCCATGCTCAGATGTGGGTTGTGCAAAATGGCCTAATATAAGTGCGAGGTGTTATTGAAATGATACTTACTTTTTTGTCCAAAAATATTATCTATAGCTGTATAGACACTTTTTTTCAACACAATATTGCATTTGTAGCATACTATTCGAGCAATTATATTTTAGTGAAAATCTCTCGTAATTGAAAATTAGGTGGCGTAGAGCAGTTGGTGCGTAAGCAAATATGAACGTATGAAATCACAGGTAAAGCTTGAAAATAAATGATTAAAACACACGTCGAAGTATACTTAAAGAATCTTGCATCAAATTTCTCACACATGCGCTTCTAATACCACACAATTTACCAAATAAGCTCAAACACCAACAAAAATAGCAAACAAAATATAGTCATGCATCTCACGTTTGGTCTTT
Source organism: Cydia pomonella (assembly GCF_033807575.1). Taxonomy (NCBI): domain Eukaryota; kingdom Metazoa; phylum Arthropoda; class Insecta; order Lepidoptera; family Tortricidae; genus Cydia; species Cydia pomonella. The sequence continues at coordinate 5,385,145 of NC_084725.1, read as the reverse complement.
AGGAATAAACCTCGCAAAAATTTCAAACAAATTAATATAAAGCACAATAGTACATTACCCAATAAATTTAGCAATCGACTTAAAAATACATCTTACATTAAAAACGTCACTCCAAATTACAAACACTATCATATCATATTCATAATACGCATTTCATAAATATAGTAATTGTATAAGTACATAATAATGCATTATTGTTAGTTTAAACCTACTTGTTTCAAGTCATGCTTTCGCCTAAAGACCAACTAGAGAAATAACAATATTGGACACGCGTTATGTGTGAGAATCTACAGTGATTTCATAAAATTCAAATTTGCTTTCGAATTCAAAACAGACATTGACAGTTGTATGAACTTTATTGAAATTTCAATCTACATCATCATTATTTTTAAGTACATTCTAAATTTATTGGGTATCATCCCTAGTGGAGTAACGCGTAAGTGCTAGACTAGCTAGCCTGATATCATCAATATTAATAACGTCATTATCGATCCCATTGATGAAAAAATAGTTTTACAGTATGAAAATATTTTCAATAACATTGATAATATCAGTCCACCCTAAACCTTAAATTTAAAATCACGTGTCTCTATGTGACGAAACCTGACCCAATACGAGTATTAGTACCTATCAGTGTGTACGATATGTAATACATATAAATAATCCATGTGTACATAATAAACGCACATCCATTTCAAATCTGGTTGTATGGGAACATTATCATTAATAATGACTGCAAAGTTTCTTCTTTTGTTTTACTTTTACAATCAAATTGAGAATAAGAAGCGAATTGTCTCAGTTGATAAGTAAACATTGCACTTAATAACCCAAAGAACCAGATCTCAAAAATCCATCATCTAAATTTCAAACATTAGAAAATATTACAAACGAACATAGAAAAACTATGGAGAGAAAGCAGCAGTGGACTGCATATTTCTCAACTGATTACTAAATTGTCCTATTCAGCTTGTTTAGCCCAATTTCCAAAATACAATTAAAATTCGTAGAAAAACCTTAAAATGTAAAAGGACTCGTAAAAAAATTTGGCATTCATATTTGTACTATAGTTATGGTTTCATGGATCTTCTATATGATTAACTATAATTATAAGAACACCTTCAATTTGGCTTTAAATTAAATAGTAATAACAATGAACACATACAATGAATACTACAGCTATATGAATATAGAACATGTAATAAGTATAGAAACGAAAATCTTTGTTACTGTCAAATTTACGGGGTCAAACTTGCCATTTACAAGTTATATATTTGTATATTAGTCCAATATAACATTCTTGTGAGTTCGAAGTAAGAGATCAATTCAGGAATGTAGATATTTTAACTGACCAAACTTTATTTAATTTCATCGTCCCGACAGAAATTTCAAAATTGAGATGACGTAAAAATCGCTTCTATACTCGACTATTATTCTCACATTAAACCAGCTATCGAAATATTTATTACATTATTTACTGAAATATTCGTAATATTACAAGTTCATGGAACTGAATCCTAAACGAAAAAAACTTAGTTCTAACTTGTTCTAAGATTACTTATAAAAATAGATAATGTAAACACGTCATCAAAATGTTGATTAAACGGTTAATAAGACAATAAAAAATTCGTTCACGTGATTCATAAGCTTGAATTATTGCCCGACTTTGTCAGTGTTATACAATGGTTTTACTTAAAACTATAGATCTGATCCAGTAAAGATTTCTCGAATACTTGAAGCAAATGTTTTGACAAATTTCACATTTAAACTATTACTTACTTCAGTTGCTCTTTTATTAAAGTGACTAATTAAATCAGTGCAACTTGGTAACTAATACAATCACACAACTAGCTTTTTGTGTACATTAAAAAATACAGTGATATCAAAAAGCACTTTCGAGAAAGAGCTTTCTGAATAACAACCTGCCATTAATTCTAAATGAAGAATTTACCAGATTAAGGAGAAACGCTTTTTCTTAGAAACGTTATTGACGGTGATCTTTTTGAGGTTTTTGTCTTTGACGCCTTTGCGGGGCTTGAAAAGGTTTACCTGGAGACCGACTTTGATCTTCTTGGTGAGGGCTCCTTGTGGGAAGACAGCTTGGACTTGAGGAACGACGGAACTGGAGACCATGCCACCTGAAGAACGAAAATACACGATTATATTTTTTACAAAATAGTCAAGAATGTGAGTTCAAGCGTCCTTGGCGTTCAATTGCCATAAAGGTTTTAAGAGAAAATGCAAAATGAGAGTCAAAAGTTGTCTTGCTCTTGACGTAATACAGTTTGGTCGTTTATAAGATATTGATGTATGTTTTGACTTACTTTTATTTTTGTTCTTACATTCCTCTTCAATATATTATTTCTCCCTGTCTTTATTTTCGGATTTTAATTTAATGTATACTGTTAAAATAATTTTATACCTTCAGGTCCAATAGCGTGCACCTCCTGACGGATGCGAGAGATGACAGCGAAGTATTGTGGGAAGTCGTGGGTGAGAATCCTGGTTACACGAGGCGCATCCCAGCCTTTGTCGTCTTCGTTTGTGTCTACAAAGAAACCGAAAAGAAATTATACTATATCGTCAACTGAGGTGAATATAGAGACAACAGTTAAAATGAGATTTACCTGCCAATTTCTTAATATCTATCCACACAAATTCTATCATTCAATGGAAAATAATAGTAGATTTTGTATGATACAATTTGTGTTGGAAGATATTTATTAAGAAAATGTCAGGTAAATCTCATTTAACGGTACTTAATATCTTATTCAGATAATGAGAAGAGAGAATCAAGTTGCTTCTTTAACCCGATCGATTTACACACGGATACGGATATAGGGTCCTATGCTCGTGATATACATAATTGTTAGAGTCAAGCCAAGCTAACTGTATAAGGGCTTGGCTAGTGAGGGTGGTAGTGTAGTGACACCATAAATGTCAAATTCATATTTGTCGCTGCAAAGTCGATGCAGAACTAGCTAAGACGGACTCGTTATTTAATAATTACATCGTCGTCAGTAAATTTATTCTTGTTTACAGTACATATGGTGCTACTTTACCGCACTAATGCGAAAATTAGCATATTACGTTACTGTGTCGAACATTTAAAGGGCCATATGTACTGTAAAACGTCGTACGATACATGTGCGAATAGGTAATCCGCAACTTTTGTCGATTTAAAACACTCCCTTCGGTCGTGTTTTAATTTATCGCCACTCGTTTCGAATTTCCTATTTTTCGCACTTGTATCGTGATGTACTATTAATCAAGTTTTTTCCTAGTACATATCAAACTTTATCTTACTCGTAAATGAATACATACTGACCTTCGATCTCAAGCGTCTCATGCAGAATATCCTGAACTACATCATCAGTGGCGTCAGTATTATGCTCCCTCCAACTGGTGCCGTTGTCAGATCGTAAGATCACGATCTCGCGCTCCTTGCCTCGCAGGGACGCGTAGTGAGGCACTTCTAATATCACAGGCCTGTAAAGATAGGTGACTTTATTGAAGACTAGCGGTCGGTACTATTAGCAACACTTAACTGACCATCGATGGACCTATATGGCTTTGCAATAAAGATTACAAATAGCCAGTTAACAGTGTAGACTATGGTACCTTACTATAACAAAATAATATCAAAATGTTATTCATAATTAAAATAATATACAAGGCCTAGCATCGTGCCTTGTAGATGCCACATGTGAGCAGAGGGCTGGCCAGTATTTTGCTCAAAAGATAAGCATTGCCATCCAACGAGGCAATGCGGCCAGCTTTCTGGGCACACTGCTCATCGGCAGTGACTTGGGGGGCGTTTTTTTATTTATAAGGCCTTTACTTTAAGTTTATTTGTAGTCTTTATTTTTTTTTTAAGAATTTTTATAGTTTAATGTTTCATTCAGTGAAATCTCGTATAAATAAATAATAACTAAAATCAAATAATGTACATGTAAACATAATTCAGACAAATCGAAATATCTAACCAACAAAAAAATGGCTGAATGTGTGAATAATCTTTTTATCAAATCATCAGATATCGAATTGCACACGAGAACAATACTCAGGTAAGTACACCCCCTGCATACGACCCCTATACATACGCACCCTAAGAATTTAGCAGAAACTGGTCCCATCTCCAAGACTCTGGACGCAAGAGCCTCCCCTTCCATTAGAGGTGGCATGTGGTTAATCCGAGACGGTTTTAGATATCTGAAAAATAATGAAGTATAAAGAAATAAACATTTTGGGACAATCTTACACATATCAACCAAGCCCCACGGTATGATAATGTAAGACTTGGGTACCAAACGACGAGTAAGATAAGAACTCTTATTAAAAAACCGGCCAAGAGCATGTTGGGGCATGCTGCTTAGTGTGCGGTTCCGTAGCTACCCGTCCGTTACAATAGACTTTGAACGGGTGCTATTACCTAATATGTATAATCAAAAAGAATTTGAAATACAGATCTATTGTCAAAGAATACTGCCACTTTTTGACACATAATTAAAACGTTTAGAATTAGAGGGGGGTGGGACACAATTTTTTTTCTTTCGGAGCGAATTTTTCCGAAAATATTCCTTTCACCGTGAAACTAGTTTAAAATTTTATTTGACCACTTTTTTGGATTAATTGATTTGTATATCCATGTCAAATTGCAGCTTTCTAGCACTGACAACCACGGAGCAATGCCTCGGACAGACATACAGACAGAAGGCCATGGCGAAACTATAAGAGTATCTAGTTGACTAGGAAACCCTAAAAACGGGATGGGTTGAAAACTAAATTCTGCTTTATTGTTATCATTGAACTATAAGCGTCCAGAAACCTATATAAATAAATAAATATAATTATTGTTGTACCTGCAAGTGATCCTAGTGGGCTGCTGAGCAGATAAGGGTGGAACAATGACCCGAACCCCTCCTCCGCGACAGCCGCGCATCGCTCCTCCTCGAGCATCTACTAGGAATGACACCAGGAAGCTAAAAAAAGAGAAAAAAAAAGAGTTTCATATACTTATCCCAATTCCTAATTACCTGGAGCTGTAAAAAACTCATGCATAAAATATAATGTTTTAGGAAATTTAGTTATTCGTAGAAGTAACGAAGACATCACTGTGAAAGATACAATTACTAACGAAATGAGGGCATAAATTAGGTATTTGGGAAAAGCCTTGAAAACTAAAGTTTAAGAATATAAAAGATATTGAAGAAACCAAAAAACCAAGATAAGATATTAAGGTGTGTCAACTTACTTTTTCCATTGCAGCCTCTTCCTGTTATTTCAAATCCGAGCAGCGTGCAAGATCAATGCAATTAGAAATGTATTGTAGATCCTGAAATAGATATCTTGATTTATATATAAATATACTTGAATGATTAACGGCTCATATATAATATATATATGTTTTTTTTATCCAAATTGAAACGTTTGCTTTCTTCATCCTTGTAATAGATTATTTACTTATTTTTTACAGGAGAATTATTTTTGCCGGTCTTAGTCATTCTATGAATACTGACTTGGGCAGCGTAGGATCCACGTTGTAGCAGTAGCCCTCCGGTGCCGCCGCCGTGCTGTAGCGACTGATGCTCTTCACGACCACCTCCTGCTGGGGCTGGTACGGCACCCCGTTCACTGAGCCTAGGGGCAAAATAGTCAGGACTTAGAAGTGTAGGGTACCAGGTAATTTACAAACAATTGAAAATGACACTTCAAATGTTGGGAGATGTAAATGTCTTAGATCGGCTGTCTTCAATCTACGGCCAAGCCTGCCAATTTGGCCCGCGAAAAGTACCAAATTCTCTACAATCCGTACCATTAAAAAGAAGCGGAGGCCCGCTAGGAAGAGAGTCGTCTCCAACACTCTTCATACTAAGAGTTAGCTATCGATATGGCTGGTCTTACCTGTGGATACTTCCATGATGTTCTTGTGGCTCAACGCGGACTCTGTCCTCTCGTCTCTTGTCACGTCGATGGGAAGAGAATCGTCTCCAAGACTCTTCATGTCATCTGCAGTTAGGTATCGGTACGGCTGGTCATTGAGGATCGTATCCTCGCCTGTGGAGTTATAACCTAAAGTTATTTTAGTTCCGTGACAAATGAAGAGTCAAGATAAATATTCAATTTATGCTCAAACACATGACTTGCCTAATACTAGAGATCATCTGTCTTCTGTTATTTTGGTATCAATAAGATATCTACTTATTGCTATTATGCTAGAGCACAATCACTTCAAATATACTCAAACAAGGACAATTCATCCCCTACTTGCAATTTAGTATGAAAATACTAAGTGGGAAAGGTTGAAGAGGCAGTTTAAAGACTTATATGCGGACAAAGTCGCGGGTGGAAACCTACAAGTGTAGATGTAGATAAACCCACCTCCTTCCTCCTCGGAGTCCGACATGAACGTCTCCAGCATGGTCTCCGGAGCTACGACCTTATATTTCTCCTGAGAAGCTGGTGCCATGGATGGTTCCGAAACTTCTTTCAACGTCTCCATGACTGTCACGTAGCCAAGCTTGGATGCGATGTCCAGGGGAGTCTGACCGTTCTGTAAAAATAATTGTTGTAATAAATGGCAATGAGGTCTTAAATACCTTAACTCCTTGGATTCTGTCGGTTTTCATTTTAGTGATTAGAATGTTAACTAAATTTTATTAGTAGTCAGATTAACAAGTAATACAAACAGCAACACTCTTAACTGTCCACTGGTGGACCTTATTCCTTTTGTAATAAGGTCCACCGATGGACAGGTAACAGTGTGGGCGATTGTACAAAAACCAGACGTTATTCATAAACGTTTTTCACACCTAACAAACCCTTGATAATCATTTGACCCCAAGCGTCATTTTGACATTTATTTTAAATAGACAAAATTGAACAAAAGTGTGTAAGAGGTTGCTGCGTTTTATGAATAAGAAGGTTACACCGTTTTAGAGCTGATATACGTGATGGATAAAATAGAGGAAATGGAGCAGATAAGTAAAAGAAAGGTATAGCGTAGTGAAGTGTTTACCGTAGTAGTGGCATTGGCATCAGCTTTATGCTCCAATAGAATATTGACGATGTTGATGTGCCCCTGCTGTGCTGCGTGATGTAGAGCCGTGTATCTGGAAACAATCAATTTACAATTGTATTTTTTGTGTTTATAATTATCACCTTTCTTAACCAAGGATTACATAAAGCGTATGTTTTTTTTTTATTGGATTCTGAAGACACACACACGTCACACAATGAATGATCACATTGACTTTGAAAACAAACAAGTGAATATTTTTTAGGTCTATGTAAACACTTCCCAAAACGATCAAATAATTTCCATACCCGTGCGTTGTCTGTGCCTTGACAGAGGCTCCATTTTCCAGCAAGAACCGCACCATGTTGGCCTGACCGTAATGGCTGGCAATGTGCAGCGGTGTGTACCCGCCTTTAGTACAAATGTCCACCTGAAAGAAACAGCGAATACATATAATAATTGAAGCTGACTGTCATTAAAATAATCTATCATATAGATGATGTTGGTGAATCTTGGAAGTATTGTTCTTGTTCAAAAAAAAGCTAAGTAACCAGTATTATAGTGTTTTTTTTTCGAAAGATAGAACCGAAGCCGAAGCCGAGAATGACATAGTCTCAGTAAACAGTCAATTTGTTTACTTCAATAATATTTTATTGCAACATACAACACTGAAGTAAGTTCCCTTTCTTTCGCATAATTATCGCAAGTCATAATGTGATGATAGTCATATTATCATTAGTCATATTATCATAACTCTGAAACTGTTAACTTTTCAGGAATTTCCTAAGGTTATCCTATAGAGAGGTTAGGTTAGGTTAAGTTTGTTTTATGGCAGTCCTGAAGAGTTACGCGTTTCTGAGAAAAACCAAATTATGGTTAACGAAAATGCGGACAAACAATACATTATGACTTAAAACTTTATGGGAAATAATGGAGACCCGCCTGCGATAGATAAATAGACTATGACTAATTCACATTCAGCAATTTACCATTATCTTCGCCAGGAAAAGTTCCACTATCAGTCACCCATCAACCATTCAGGGAAAAAAGTTCTCCCGCCGCCTTGTCACTCTCGTCAGCTACTAACCTCAGCTCCATTCTTCACCAGCAGCTGGGCTACCGGAACCCGGTCTTCCTGAGCAGCGAGATGGAGCCCGGCGAGGCCGTTCTTGGCCTGGTGGTCTACGCCTGCTTCATGCTCCACTAGCAGTGAGCACATCTCCGCGTGACCCTGGGAAGGTGAAATTTAGGTTAAACACATAACAGTGGTTGAGGATCCATATAGTTTTTGATAAAAAAAACTAGTTTCTATTCGAACTACGCAAACTTATTTATGGCGGGAGAGGAAGAGGAAGAAGGAGGTTCATCTGGCTTGGCAACATTAAAAAATGGACGAACGTAAACAACGCAGCCATACCTGCCTGCGGCCTGTTCTTGGCCATTCTTGCCAAATGGCCAAGAACAGGCCGCGTAGCCAACGTGCAAACCGCTTACGCTCCGTAGCGATCGAATCGCAATTGTCACTGTCGCACTAATATGGAAGAGTGATAGAGAGACACCAAGCGATTCGTTGTCGAAGCGATAGCGATTGTCACCTTGGTTAGGCCGGCAGAAGAGATGGCAAAGGTCGTCGCCGATATCCGTTAGGGCATGGAAAATAAAGAAGAAGAAAGAGTTTAACTGTTAACCTGCTGAGCGGCCAGATGCAATGGTGTGAACCCAGCCTTGGATTCTGCGTTCGTGAGAGCTCCATACTCCAGCAGCGTTGCTGCTGTCTCCATCTGGTTCTTGCGAGCTGCTATGTGCAGAGGGGTGTGCCCGTTCTTTGCCACGGCCTGGTAAATAGGAGGAAGAATTAGTATAACTAAGAGGACAAGTTTATAAACTTGGTATAGAGATTATAGATATGTCGAAGAATGGGAAATTATCGAGCATTAAAAAATTTCATCATCAATTTATTCATAGTAAGAAAAATCCTTACTTTTAAGTCTTTTTTTTCTGGTTTCTAAAAATTATATTTTACCTTGGCATCAGCGCCCTTTTCAAGCAGTGTGGTGGCAACAGCCTGCTGGTCATACTGCGCGGCGATGTGTAATGGCGTCATTCCGTTCTTGCCAGGAGAGTCCGGTGATGCTCCATGTGCAAGGAGTAAGTTCGCTACCTATGGAAACAACCACATTTTTTTTTGTTAGAATCAAACAAAAAGGTAATCCGCCACATGCTTCGTCTTGACCCTATTCTACAATAAAATCATAATTTCTGCAATAAGCTTCGTCAAAACATCTATAAACGAATTCTCACCCTGCGCCAATCCTGGCCCAAAAGTTCCCATTATGCTGGCAGTGTTTCCGTGCTGTATGGCCTTGGAAACTTGACCAGCCAATAACCAGAGCCGGGATCATTACCCTCTTCACGAACGAATATCTTGTTAGAACGAATAACTTTGATCACAATGGAACTATATAAATACAGATGAGAGGAGAACTATTTTATTAAAGACTGTTGTAAGACAGCTGTAATGAAATGCATCAAAATGACGAATAAAATTTTGAAATTATTGACCATTCAGGTCTCCTGAACAGGCCCTTTAGGAATAAGAAGAGTATGCTCTGGTCTCCTTTAGTTTTCATTTCTCGTCGTAGGAAGACTTATGATAGCTTCCTATTCGTGCCAAAATCGACTAAGGCTTTTGTGTTTCGTGTTGGCAGGAAACTATGTTGTGTCATGTTACCTTAAGGTTTCCATATTTGGCAGCAAGGTGCAAGGCAGTGAAACCTTTCTTTGTAGTAGCCGTTAGAGGAGCGTTGTGTTCTATTAGGGCTGCCGCAACCTGAAATAAAGACAACAAATTGTGTAGATTTTATTTTTATTCCATATTCACAATATTTAGGTATGAATATAGGTATATGGTGCGAGTTGTAGGGTCTGCCTCCTCGGAACCTAAATCAAAAACTAAAATTGACATTGACAAAGTGGAGGGCAGAAGGGTTACTCACATCATGATTATGCTGTTTCGCGGCTATGTGCAGCGCGTTGTAGTGGTCAGCAGTATGCGCACGCACATCTGCACCGTGCTGCAGTAGTAATACTGCAATGTCGACGTTGCCGAGGCGCGAGGCTATGTGCAGGGGAGTCTGGCGCTCCCGGGCCTTGGCTTCTACCGCTGCGCCGTTGCGGAGGAGGATGCGGATGATGTCCGTCTGTGGACAAGAAATATGGCTATCAATATTATCGGCAATACCCAATGAAGAATTACCTATCAACTTCTAGGTTCAAATTGTACACAAAACTGCAAACTCATAGACAATAACATGCCTTAATGGCAATCATTGTTAAGACCCTAGAAATTAGCTAAAAGAAGGCTTGCCAGACAAGGCTAAGGCCAATGTTATCTAAATGCCTTAAGTAGGTAACAAAAGCCAAGACATAACAATGGAGACTGACACTGAAGACTACCTGGTTAGCTCTAGCAGCAAGGTGTAGAGGTGTCTCTCCTCGAACGGTCGGCACGTCAGGGTTGGCCTCATGCTGCAGCAGGTAGATGACGATGTTCATGCACCCCATAAAAGCTGCCACGTGGAGAGGTGTCAGCCCTGACTCCGTAGTGGCTTGGATGCCTGGTAAATGAAAAATTGATAGGTGATCTGTGATATTGCAATATGTCCATCATCCAAATCCAAATAGTTGCTTGGATTTCCGAGATAAAGAATCGAATTGATAATCACTTAACAACGAGTGATAGTCCAAAATATTAGATTTGCACTCAAAATACAAAACAATATTAGTGCTCAATACATGTTAATAAGGAAACTATAAATTCCACACAAAAAACGTACCATAGTCGAGATTCATCTTCCCCTTAAACGATTAGTTATACTGGCTTTACTAATACTGACAAAACATGATTTGAAAAACGATGAGGATAACTCACTTGCTCCATATTTCAGAAGTAACTCGACCACCTTGATCCTGTTCTTCTTACAAGCTATATGGAGTGGAGTGAAGCCGTTCAGAGCACGAGCATTGGCGTCAGCATTCCTAGGAAATAATGACAGCATTATAGTATAGTGTCCCAAAGGTAGAACCATTAGTAGGTGATATAGTTAATGGCAGTGGCAAAAAGGGTATTATTAATTAAAATTAATTCTTCAACTAAGTGAATGCCATCATTAGTGTAGCAAACACTGATGTACGTTGTGCCAAAGTCAGATCACCCATTTGTGCAAATGGAGGATGCGCTCTATATTCTGATTCTGATTCGGGTTTGAAGATTTCTTAAGATCTTAGCGATCGTCTTGGTGGTTGGCGCGCAACTCAAGCACGTACCAGGTACCAAGAAGCCTTAGCGATCTTCAAAGTCCTAACAAAATACGATCAAAATCGTATCCGTCTCCCGCTCCCGCGCATTCGCGTCAATATAGTAGAAACTGTATAGGTACTGCACCGATACCACACTGTCAAGTCAAGTAAGCAGCTAAAGTCAAATGTTGTTGTGATTGGATCTTTATATTGACTCCATGATGTATCAACAGCAGTTTTAAATTCATCCAAATCAAACTCACCGGTCTAACAAAAGCTTAGCGACCTTAGCATGGCCACAGTGCGCGGCCACATGCAGCGCAGTAAGGTAATCCACGGTCACGTCGTCTACAGGGGCTCTACGCGCTAGCAGCACCCGTGCCGCTTCTGCGTGGTCACCCTGTGCCGCCATGTGGAGGGGCGCTAGACCGTTCTGTGGACAATATGGAACATTTAAGTAAGTATTTAAAAATAATGCTGTTGTTTATGCACGATTAAATGAAGTCCAGAATTTTATATAGGGATCATTTGAACTTTAAACATAAAAACAGATTTTTACGTGCAATTTTACGATTCTACGTGCAGGTCTTTCAATCTTCTTTCCGGCCATGCCGAGCCAGATTGGTCGTGTGATCGGTTATTTTATCTGATCAGCTTATGATACTGTCATGAAATTAAGTTTACTTACTAAAACTGCCATATGACTATACCTAGATCAAATACATTGCGTTTGATTTATGTTAAGCACTCTACAAGTATTATGTTTGCACGGATCTGTGTTATGGTACAAATTTACCACTGCAACTAGGCAACCATGTGATAAAGACTATGATGCTCCTGGAGCACTAGGATCAGATAAGTCCATCGCAGTACCCCACGTTTACAACTAGCCACACCATGTTTTCATACCTTGCTCTTGCTGGTAATAGGTGCCCCGCGGTCCAGCAGCGCTTCAGCGACCCGCTCATGACCGGAACGTGCTGCGCAGTGGAGTGGCGTGAGACCGTCGCGAGTGCGGGCTTCGACGTTCGCGCCATTGTCACAGAGCAGGGATACCATATTTTCTTTGCCTGTGGGAATCAAGTATTTTAGTACAGTTACTTGAAGAATGTCACAAAAAATAATTCGATTGGGCAATAAGTCACAAAGGTACTTAGGCAAATAAAGGTTAAACCTCCTTTATTTGCCTCAAAACTCAATGTTTCATACAAAATATCCCACAGCTCTAAAGCAAATGTATTTTGTATTGCTGCTGTACAAAAAGTCGCTCAGATGATGAAATGCTACCGCTTTATGCATCATACAAAATTTTCAAGAGCGAATTATACCAAATGCAAAAACATAATAAATTACTGCCACTACCCAGCTTTTATAATCAGTTAAGGTAAATAAAGCCCAAAAAAATTACGCAGTCGTAATTTTCCCGGGAAAAAAGTCAGTCGACGAACCCAAAATTAAAATTAGAAAGATGTAATTTACGAATGTCATTATGTCACTCGTTTACCGGCCGTTTTGATTTATTTGTAATCTCGTAACTGGCTGTTTGCCAACATACAACGGAACCCAAATTAAAAGCGCATTCGGCATTATGTGCAACGTTTGTGAATACGATAAATTATGTGGTGTTATGTTCAGTTCATTGTGTTTTATCTGTTGTCCCTTCTTAGCCCGACGTATATATGTTGAACTAATTTAGGCACGTCTTCTGAACGCGTTTATGTGTGAAAGAGATTTCCTTTTACTACTAAGTTGGATTGGAGTTTTGATGTACAAACAGCAACACTCTTAACTGTCCATCGGTGGATCTTATGCCTTTTGTAATAAGGTACACCGATGGACAGTTAACAGTGTGAGCGATGGTACAAAACCTTATGGGATGATAAGAAGAGAGTTCAATAACCTAATTCAGAGAATTGTCACGACTTTCTTGTGGTTGTCAAAAACCGGACCTAACCAATTTCCATATGGGTCAGTTGACATGTCTCCGAACTCAGGCATCATAAGCGTGCACGCTTTTCGCCCGCCATACATTAGTGGCGTCAGCGTCGAGCGCGCACGCTCGACGCGCTGGCTGTCATGGCCCTCGGGTGTGTACAGCCTTAGTGGCGAGTGACTAGCGTCGTGTTCGGCGAGGCGTGCAGCGTTGAGGATTCAAGGGCTTTGAGCAGCTAGCAAAGCAGCCACTCGATCTCCTACGTTTACATTTGTTTAACATGGTTGCCGCGCCTTACACTCTGCTGTTCGCCACCGCTCGAGCGTCCATTAGCGTGATTGTTGGTTGCCCATTGATTATGATCGAGTCCATTGATTTGTTGACTGTGCATTGAGACACTTAGCAGCAACGTGAAACGGGCAGATGCTTGGCCGGCCAGTTGACATCAGCACCCATGGCTAGAAGTAGTCGGGCTACCGCTTCGTTGCCGTAGTTCGCTGTTATGTGTATTTAGAGTCTTACCCCATTTAGCAGCAACATGAAGCGGGCAGATGTTATGCTTGGCCGGACAGTTGACATCATCACCCTTGGCTAGAAGTAGTCGGGCTACCGCTTCGTTGCCGTAGTTCGCTGCGATGTATTTAGAGTCTTGCCCCATTTATCAGCAACATGAAGCGGGCAGATGTTATGCTTGGCCGGCCAGTTGACATCAGCACCCTCGGCTAGAAGTAGTCGGGCTACCGCTTCGTTGCCGTAGTTCGCTGCTATGTGTATTTAGAGTCTTACCCATTTAGCAGCAACATGAACCGGGCAGATGTTATGCTTGGCCGGCCAGTTGACATCAGCACCCTCGGCTAGAAGTAGTCAGGCTACCGCTTCGTTGCCATAGTTCGCTGCTATGTGTATTTAGAGTCTTACCCCATTTAGCAGCAACATGAAGCGGGCAGATGTTATGCTTGGCCGGACAGTTGACATCGGCACCCTTGGCTAGAAGTAGTCGGGCTACCGCTTCGTTGCCGTAGTGCGCTGCTATGTGAAGCGGAGTGAAGCCGGACTTCGAAGTTACGTCAGGGTTATGTTCGTTCTGGCAAATAAGATAATAATGTGTCAATTAAGTAGTAGTAAATAGTAGATTGTTAACCAAGGGATCCTCAATTAACTCGACTGTCTGTTATAGTATGTCTTGATGGCATATTAGGTAAAAGTATCGTTATTTATGGAATACGGGGTTCAATATCAGAATATAAATTTTACAATAAATCCATTTAAAACCAAATTTTAATTGCTTATCGTAAAAAAAAAAAGTAATTGGAGAGTAAAATGCTCTAGAACAAAAACGTATCACTTTTTGCACACTTCATAGAACAAGAATGACCCGCTTTCTGAGCAAGAGAAATGAAAACACTTTATTGCACAAGGCAAGTAAAGTTAACATAAAAAAAATTACAAACACTGTGTATGAAGGCGAACTTATCCCTTTAATGGTTATCAAAGACAAGAAAGTTTCAACAGTAAAAAAACAACCGGACAGGTGGGAGTCGGTCTCGCCCACCGAGGGTTCCGTACAAATTTAACAATATTGATTTATTTTATACTTTTTACAAGTTCATACTTTTCAGATTTTTTCCTGGAACTTGTAGTGTGTGTGTGTGTGTGTAGGTGTGTAGTGTGTGTGTTGTGTTGGTTGTTTTTACTTGCCAAATTTCATAGTTGTAGATTCACGGAAAGTACCCTAAACATTTTGATTCGCTTAAGAAATATACGTTTTTTGTGGCATAAACGGCCGTATCTTTTTTTTACGTTAACTTAAAATTTGATTTCTTTGATGCTTGAAGGGACTGTAAACTTGAGTATATGATTTTAATTTCGATACCTCCACGCATTCGCGAGATAAAAGGTCTTAACAGATAGACGGCCGGACACCAAAGTGATCCTATGAGCGTTCCGTTTTTTTCCTTTTGAGGTAAAGAACCCTAAAAATAAATTGGGATGGTTGGATGCTTTATCCTGAAATTTATAGTGATAAATTTCAGGATAAAAAAAAATCAATGTGATTTAAAAGTGTTTTAAATCACATTGAAAGGTTTTAAGGATACATGTAAACATATATTGAAAGGTGTATGATCCTGAACTTCCACAATCCAGAAAGTCTTTGTTGTAAAGTTTAGCATCTTCATTTTTCATAAGTCCTCTTCCGAATCCTTCCACCTGGCTCTAGCAGTCGTCCAACGTCGTTAGTAGTCAACGTTTCGGGAACATCTGTTTTGCAGTATCTACTGCGAGACAGATATTGCCGAACCGCGACCAATGGTGCGGCATCTGATGTTCATGGTGCTTTTGGAGATGTCTAGTTTCTTGAAATACCTAAATTCTAGAAAAAACATACGCGGTCATATTTCCATTAGATAAGATTAAATCAAAATCACACATATTACCATAATTTATTTTCACACATTTATTCATCGAATACAAAAAGCTTCTAACACGTTCCGAAAAACTAGCATCTTTTATGTGGGTAACGTAACAGTGGGCAAAGATTTGAATACATTTTACTAAAGCTTTTTAAAAGTAGAAGGTTGAACCATGTAGCATGTTAGGTCAGCAAGAAAATAAAATTCCATTTATTGGTAAGATATTCATAAAAATAACTCAAAACGCTGAATTATACTAAAACAGAATTTGATTCAAATGTCCTCCTGAAAGTTTTTTGGAACTCGGTACTCGTATGTTATTAAAGGTTACATTTGACAAACCTGTGCGTCATCGTGGATGACACGAACTGTATGAGCTTAACAACTTGGCATGAGGACTTCTTCTGTGAACCCTATTAACTATTGTTCTGTTTGTTTATGTATTGCAGCATTAAGTAAATGTATTCATGTGTATAAACACTTTATTGTACACAAGACAGGTTGAAATAACAATTATAAAATTATAACAAAATAAATTCAATGTACAAATCTAAGATTAAGAAGAAGTTATTAATCCGTAATCACAGATACAAAGAGAACATTATAAATAAACAGCAACGAAGAAAGTGCCATAAAATGGCCTAATGTCAGCATGGTGCTGACGAATTCTAGCGCTGATCTTCAGGTAAGGCCCGGCCAAAAATGACAACAATCAGGTGAAAAATATGTAAGTCTCCCCTTTACCTCCAGCAGTAAGTTAGCTGCCTTGACATCGTCCTTTTTGGCAGCGATGTGGAGGGCGGGCAGCCTGACCCTGCCCCTGGTGTCAGCCTCTAAAAGTACGGCTACCACCTTCTCATGGCCTTGTTGCATCGCCACCGCAAGCGGCGTGAAACCATCCTGCAAAGAATAATTGGAAGTCAGTAGGTGGTTAAAGACGAATATACTTGTATTTAGGGTAATACCTACCTACATTTCGTAACCATAATCAATACCAAATAATGGTACAAATTTAATCTAGGGTTTACTTAAATTGCGCTATCTAGCGCTAACATCATTAGTCAGATTAAATGGTTGTCCACCCGTGAAAGTAAAGTGATGAACAACAATTGGTTAGAAAATACCAGAATAGTACGAGTATCAATAATACATGAACAGAATAAAGAATCACTCAGTGTGTATTTATTTATAGAAATGTATTTTTTATATAAATGGGACGGCTAAAAAGATTATTTGCTCAGGCTTAACGAATCGATTGCTTTTAGGGATAACAAAGAACTACGGTATAAGAATACGTATACAGAATATACATGTGTAACGTGGGGTAGATATCTGATCTGCTAATCTTCTAATTGGGGGCATTTGGATTTTATCTCCCTTTCGACAGTACCCCTGACAGTTGACAGTGACCGAAGATGTGGACGCCTGTGATTGATAAGTATTGTAATACGACGAGAAAGATATACCCATGTTGACTTGAGAACCGTTTAAACAAGTTTACGAGAATTACAAGTAAGGACAATCATGTCTAGTTGGGCAGGAACAAGAAAATATATACATGCTTAGGTACTCTTAAATCTCAATACAATGCAGAGTTGCTCATCATTGTTGTAGATTTTACACTTTTATGTATTTGCTGTTTATAGCTTTGCAACGTAAAGTTGAATTTTTATGACTGCAGTCAAAACTACAATGGAATTATAACTACAATGAAAGCATAATAAAGGATTTTTAGACATGGTAATCAAATATGTAACGATATCTTGAGATATCTTTGAGAGGGTTAACCACTTACTAACAGGCCGCCGGATGATATCGGCCTGTCAGAACAAAAATTTGATAGTTCCGAACAACTGACCGGCAGATATCGTCCGGTGGACTGTAGTCAGTGGTCGACTTTAGACCATGAGTGAAATTAAGCGCCACCCCACATTAGCGTCTTCCGAGCGTCGAAGTCTAGTCAGCGCTATGGAATATCGCTGTGTCGCCGTCGCTGCGCAGTTGCGTCGAGGAGCAGCCATAGAGTTGACTTGATGCTGACGCTCGGGGCTCGGGTCAGGAGACGCTAGTGTGGTATCTCATTCTCACATGGTCGCCATTAATCTTACCTCAGTGGCCAGGCTCTGATTGGCACCGTTGGCGAGGAGAAACTTGACGACGCCATCATGGTTCTCCTGCGCCGCCATGTAGAGCGGCGTGAACCCATTTTGGGACTGGATGTTCACCTGCGAATCAAAAGGTAATTAGTACCCTTAAAAATAATTCTCTCAACGCATCTGGGTTAGCCTTATTCATCTCTTCCAAATTTCAAATCGATAGCGTAAATATTTCTCGAGATATATAATTATGTGACGGACAGACGGGCGGACAGACGAGCGGACAAAGTCGCACAATAAGGGTTAACCGTAAAAATGAGTATTAATAGCGGACTCTTAGCTCCTAAGCAGTAGGTAGCTCTGGACGCAAGTGGGAAAAAGGCTAAGGTGAGAGACTAGAGAGACAAAGGTATTGAGAATCACAGTTTTTTTATAAGGCCATAAGTGTTTGCCATAATAGGCAATATTTTTGGTAGGCTAATAGGCAGCTAGTTTGACAAAAGGAGGTGGTATGGCAGTGCCACACATATTGTGGTAACTGGAGGTGTAGCTAAGATGACACTCGTTTTATTGGGATCGTAAAATCATGAGACTATTTCCAAATATTACTCGTTTTTAAGACGCATTGTAATTTTTGGCATGAGAAGGCCTACCGCAAACCACGTTCGACGTGTTGCCTCCCTATCACGCTTACGTACGAATTTACAAGTGCGACAGGGAGGCAACACGTCGAACATGGTTCGCGGTAGGCCCTCAGGTATCTTGATCAATCTCAGCAATTTACAAAACTCACGAAAGTATTGTTTGGTGAACTGGTTATTCATGGCATCGACTTCATTTCTCTAGTTGCCGTTACACGATTGATTAACTTTTATAGAAGAGAATTTTTATTTGGTATTTCATAGTTATTAGTTTCCGCGCGTTGGTGTGACGAAAATTTTTGTGTTTCACTCGGAGAAGAATTTTTTTAACCCTCTCAACGCTCAAGATTCCACTTCTTGAATCACTCGCTACGCTCATGGTTCAATTTCGAATCTTTCGCTTGCTCGGATATCAATATTAGCACGACCGGTTAAAAAACAACTTTACCCCCTTGTAAAACAAATAACTGTTTTCGGCCTCAAACTTTCAGCTACTAAATTCATAAACACGATTTATTATTCCACCATTACAGGTTTAAAAGATTAATGGCTGGTCAACACATACTGTTTTGTTAATCACTCGAATATAGTCCTTAATGCGTTTACTTAAGATCTATGCGCGAATATATTTACAAAGTATTGATGCTTCTTATCTAAATATAAACAAACAGCTCTTACATTTATAACCGAATATTAAACTTACTGTCAGATATGCTCATCCATTAAAACTTTTAACTTCAATCAACACGTATCAAAATTTTCTTGGCTCTCTAATCTAAACTTTCAGATGAAAGCAATTGGGTCTATTTTACAAATTTACTTTTGAGTTAGATAAGAGTTCGTGAATGTTATTGAAGTCGGAAGTGGTGTCAGGATAGATTGATGAGTAGACATCGGAAACCAATGATTTGTTATGATTAGTGTCAATTTATATTGGAGGCATGGGAGCTACTGAACTTTGAAATATACAGAAATAAACATTAAAACATGCTCTAGGATAATCTCCAACCGTAACAATGGTATGAGTTACAGTAATATTCCAAAAGTCTTATAAAGAATTAAAAATAATACAGGTTTATGTTTTTTTTTTTTGTTTCTTTGATTTTATACTAGCCGATCAGATCAGGTATCAAAAAAATGAAATATCCTATTGAACATTATCATATGTTTGAAATCAATGAAAACCAAAAACCTATTCATAAACCACATGATGACAACCAAATGATGTATCACAAGTTCCGTGGCAGGTAAATTTTCTACAAAATATCATTAACAACCTTTCGGGTAGGTTATATAGCTATCCATGCCGTGATCGGCAACGGCGACCCTAGCTAATTACGAGCGTGAGCTCTAATATGGCTTGCAAAGCCGAACTTACTTTTAAACACTCTATCGCAGGTTGGGCAGTAAAGTTGGCCAAGTACTATATTATAGGTATAATTATAGGAAGGTTTCGGCCGGGATTTACGTATCTGACGTTTCGCGTCAAGGTCAATGAGACGAGCGTTTTCAAAGTTCTTTACGCTCGTTTTGACACGACAACGCCATTCTGGCCGCAGAGAAGCATACTCCTCCCATTTGTCAGGTGGTATACCGCAGGAAGTGAGGTGGCGCTTAAGCACATCCTTGTAACGTAGGTGCTGCCCTACTTGCTTCCGTTTACCAGCTGATAGCTGGGAATAGAAAACGGCTTTCGGTAGCCTGCAATCACTCATACGCCAAACATGCCCACACCACCGTAGCTGACCCTTCATCAAGAGCGCCTCCATGCCAGGCATCTTGCAACGTCGAAGTACTTCACTGTTGGGGACGCGATCTTGCCATCTTATACGCAAAACAGAACGTAGACAGCGCAAGTGGAACGTGTCTAGCGAGCGAATATCGCCTTTGTACAAACACCATGTTTCCGAAGCATATAAAAGAATCGGAAGGACCATAACCGGAATATTTAAATTATATTGGAATTTTGACGCATAACATGGATTTTCCTTATAATTTTCAGTGAGAGTCTTCGATTCAAATATTAATTATTATCATAACAATGACGTCATATCATCAATTCATCTTTAATCAACGATGCATTAAAACATCCAATCCATCAAATGTTTTGAGCTCACTCTCAAAATATCAAACGAGACCAAGAGACGAATGTTTGCTCTGCTTGATACAGAAGCCATTTGTTTGTTAATGGGCCGTTAAAACGTTATTGAGGTGCCGTTAATTAGGGTTTATTAGGTCGCGTTTAAGGGTTTATTAGCTTTGAAACGATTCTGTTCTAAATATGGTCTGGTGAATGGTGATCCTGAATATCTGTTCATTTGACTGACTTAAAAAAAAGATTGTTATCTTTTGGAAAGACTCAGAAAAGAAACCTGTAGCATTACATTTTATCTTCTCAGAAACATATGTGATACTTAGTAAATTATCTACCTACCAACTTTGATTCAAGCAGCCAGGACACCTTTACAAGGCCATCCTTGGATAAAATCCTCACCTGCGCCTCATTCTGCACAAGCAGCTTGACGACCGCCTCCTGCCCAGCGAGAGAAGCAATGTGCAGAGCGGTGTTTCCCTTCTTCGTCGCAGCGTCGATTGCTGCTCCGCGTTGAAGCAACTCTCGAACAACCTCAAGGTGGCCATCTTTGGACGCTAAATGAATAGCGTTCAGTCCGTTCTGTGGACAATAAAACATTTCGAGTTAAAGTCGAGCTGGTGCTATTATTTTGACATTAATGATATCGGACCCGAATATATTAAAAGGATCCAGAATCCAAAAATATTCCTCAGTATTATCTTGAACTAACTGTATATCTGGAGTTGTGCTATTAATTTTTATCTTGGCGACAATATTTTACCGCAGTACGACATAAGTTCTAAATAAGTACTTTAGGTACTAATAAAACTGGCTCAGCTATCCAAAGAAGATCATAACCTCCGACACTACAGAAGACCATTTTTTTCCCTTTCTGTGTTACTCACACGCCAGTTGGAGATTAATTCTAATAATAATAAACTGGTTAAGGATAGTTACGTCAAAATAACTTGTAATTGTTGCTGATTGGTACAATATATAACATCATTGTACTAAACCCTACGTAACATACGAAACATAGGTACAGGTAGGTATAGGTAGGTGGTGAGTTTTGTGATAATGATTGCCACTTTCACCCGAGGAGGCGAGATATGTGAAGGTTAGAAACCTTCACATTCTTTTTGAAAATAACTGGTAGCAGTTATAGATTTGAATTCAGAACCATCGCCCTGCCAGATGAATAAAGTAGTAATACGTCCTGATTCGAAGAATGAGATACGATAAAGATAAGTTCTGGTTTAGATAAATTCTCATTTAGTCATCGTTTGTATGTCGTATAATTCACTTTAACGTTAGAAATATCGTAGATAGATCTTATTGGGATCACAGCGGAATCGAAATAAACGTCAATTATGACATGTCGTTTAGTCATCGATCTTTTAAAGATCTTAAACGTGTCTTAATCATTCTTCGAATCGGGCCGATAATCTTGAAAAACAAGAACAAAAAATATAGTTCATGTTCTTTATAACTGTTCAAGAAATCATACGCAAAATGAGACAAAATACCAATTGCCTCGCTCTAGATTTAAATGGTCCATTCATATCTTTCATTAAACAATAACGGCACCATTCCACCACTATAGAACAAACAATTGATCAGCATACTGCCAAAATCGCACAAAGCATTTTCCACAAAACTTAAATCGGGTGGAAGGCTACCGTAATGTAACACTGCCCTGCTTAAACAAAACGACTTATCTGCCAGCCTAAAGCTATAGTACTTACATCCTTCTATCCTAAGGCATTTCATTTCAAGCCTTAACCCACAAAACGACTTAACTTTCTGACAAAACTATGTCGCTTATGACCTTTTATTCCAAAGCATTTTAGGACATTGGAACTATTGGAAGGAAGCCAAGTGGTCCCGGCTTGGCATTCCTCCGGGTTCGGGAGAAATTTCATGCCTCTTGAGTTCTAAGTACCTACCTATTATGTTGGAATAGGTGAGTAAGTTGACAGGTCGAATTAACTTTTACGAGTGGCCAAGTAGTCACCTGGAGGTATTGTACTGGAGATAAAGTGCCAGTATTTATCATATACGGGGTTACAAGGTATTCCATTTTTTTTTACTTTTATGGGTATTTTATTCATATATAAGGTACAAAAACATAGCAAGAACAATAAATAAAAACATCTTATAAATACAATGAATGTAAATACAGACTATACACCTGCCTATGAAGCCGATGGTCCTGGGTTCGAATCCCGGTAAGGTAAGGTTATTTGTGTGAAGAACACAGATATATGTTCCTGAGTCATGGGTGTTTTCTATGTATATAAGTATGTATTTAAACTTAGCAATGCAAATACAAGTACCTATGTTTATATCGTCGCCTAGTACCCATAGTACAAGCTTTGCTTAGTTTGGGGCTAGATTGATCCGTGTAAGATAATCCTAATATTTATTTATAAAATAATAACATCATTTTACACTTACATTACTTATATATGTACTATAACTAAGCTCTGGCATTAATTAATTTCACAAACTGATTTGGGGATTATACACTTACTTTTTACCCTAAGGGGTTGAATATTAGAAAAGGGGCTCAAAGTTTGTGCGAGCCAATTTTTTATTTGTTCTCCATTTTCTTCGTCAGATTTTGATAAAGGTGGATGGACAGAGTTCTCTATTACGCCGGCCTAGCCAAGGTGACAATAGCTATCGCTACGACAACGAAACGCTGTATCTCGCTCTATCACTTTTCCATATTAGAGCGACAGTGACAGTTGCGTTTCGATCGCTACGGAGCGTAAGCGATTGGCGGGTTGGCTACGCGGCCTGTCTGTACAATATAAATCGCAATTTCTCTTCGTTGAAAATCTTCTACTTTACGAAAACGTATGGCATTTTCGTAACTCAGTGGAAAATTTCCTATCTACCTACATTTTTAGAGACAAATTGGGATTTCGTATTTATTCCGCTCAGAATGAGAAGCTCTTCCAAATTATACCCAAATCAAACGGAAAAAGAAAATCACCTCCAAAAAAATAAAAAAATCAACTCGTGTTATGAATGTACTTAATTGCTATGTTCTATTTTTGTGGAAAAGGTCGTAAACAAAAGTTAGTGCAACATAAAATGTTCTAGCGAAAAACAGAATTTAATCTGATTCCATCGCTACACGATTAAAGCCACATTTACACTGATCCAATCGATACGTCTGTCGCATACGGCGGACGGATCAATGTAAACCCAGGATTAGCGTTCCCTAGTAAGGGCAGATAACGCAACAGTTGAGTCCAAGCGTAATCTGCGTTAGATTGATTTATATCCAATTTTATTTTCACTATAATAATTTGATGACTTTACTGACGTACAATCACCATCAGATATATCGGAGCGGCTAAGGTGTTCATAAATATCTCAACAAACCTCAATAACCGAGACGGCAAAGCGCATGTTCAGAAAATGAGCACCTTCGCTGCTCCTATATATTTGGTGGCAACTGTTTAAAGTCAAACCACCTTATTCATAAACGTGTACTAAAGTTACGATGCCGCTTATCATCATTCGTCCCTTTTCGACGTATTGGTATGATAGAAAAGGACAAACGATGATTAGCGGCATCGTAACTTTAGTACACGTTTATGAATAAGGGGATTAAAGTTTAAAAAGCTAGGTCCCCATTCTTGTTAATATGAGAATTAGAAAAATGTTTTACTCGTATCTGCTTTTTCATATCTGCCAAATTTTCATACGCAAAATTTCGATTTTCGTTTTTTGCCGTAGACCCTCTGGCTTCCCTTATTTTCGACATAACAGAATTATCCTACAGAACTGTCACTGCAAGTAAATTATAGCCAATATTAGCGTTAACATTTCAAACACGTACAAAACTCACTCAGTCCCCGCCCCTCGCTCTAGTCCATCATTCTCATTTTTTGTCGAGCATAAGCGAATGCTCTATAAATAATAGAAAATATTTTTCACCACACCAGCTGGTAAAGGCTCTCTTGATTGTTCAAATACGAATGAGAAAGTTGCATTTTATCCACATGTGGGGCAAAGTAATCAAATGCAAATTTTGAGTTGTTACCTTACTTTTAAATAATGATTTTGAATGATAAATATTTAATAACATTCATTTATTTTACATTCATTTTTAATTGATTTTTTATATATTTTATAGTTAGTATTTTGCTTGTGCTGGTGTGGTGAAAATTTTTGTGTTTCACTCGGTGGCAAAATTTGTTTAACCCTCGTGCCTTGAAACCCTCGCAACGCTCAATATTCCACTCTCGCTACGCTTGTGGTTCAATTATGGAATCTTTCGCTTGCTCGGGTGTCAATATTAGCACGACCGGTTAAACAACAACTTTGCTCCCTTGTAAAACAAAGAAATATTTAGGCGATATGATGTACTCGTATATTAACCACAGCTATTGATTTTTTAGATTTTTTTATTATTATATAGAGTTAAGGAGCTTTTAACAAAATGTACGGAGAAGCGGTTTTCCTCTTCAAAAACAGAGGACTCAAGTCATCTGTTGACCTTCCCCTCTGCCGAAGCATTAGGTACAACTGTACCTATGGCGGTGCATGTTGTGACTCGTCCGCACAAAAAAAGAGATCGAGGTGTGCAAGATTTGTCTTTGGCGTGTGTCATTTTCTATGTATTTGTGTCGTCATTACAGATTGGATTTTGTATGTAGTGAGTGAGAAGTGCGACTGTGTGCACGTTTCCCCCCGCAAAAAATGGCAGAATGATTTGTTCGGTAAGATATCGCTTAGGCTCCCCCCTTCCGACGTGTCGGAAGCCGGTGTTGCTCGAAGTCGGCATCCGTTAACAGTTATGTAAATATGCATAATCTGACTTTACCCTACGCCTACGTCTAGTTAAGGCAATGGAACAAATGGAGCCCTCTATACCATCACTCACACAAACACATTCAGTTTTCGCCACATCTATAACTGCTTTTCTTCATCATAAATAGTCTCAACCTTCAAAGAACAACACACACATACGTCATTTTAACATAATGCTAAACAAATGGAGTGGAAGGCACAATAAGTTCTAATTAGTATGCCGCACGCTATGTAACTAATTCAAATGGATTAATAACACAGGTTTGTTTGACCCACATTAGCTGTTTACACGGCCGTGTCAGGCGCTGTCTATAACGTGAATATTATGCACACACACTGAAGAAAATATGATCTATCGAGCACTCATTAAAGTGAGTTTCATTAAAATTAAATTTTACATGAGTTCAGTAAGATGATAACAGTTTACTGTGTTAACTTTTATTTAGAAAGGTGACATGTAAATCACGTCTAATCTCATTTACACGGTGCGAGAACTCGTATGCGAGTTTCATTACATTGCGACATCTAAATCTTATTTTCTCAAACTTGCTATGAAATGATGACATGACTTACGTCAAATTAGGTCCGGAAATACTACATATCAGGTGCGATGAGTGAAGATGATATGTAAAGGAATTTCATACTGCCTTACCCACCTAGGACTGCAAAACATCCTTCTTTTGTTTTTTAACGTCAAATTGTGACACAGCACATCAACAAATAATATTTTTCAGTACGGTGATTTGCTGTGCATATTCGTTTGCTAAGCAACGGCGGTGGCGCATCCTGCAGGCGCGCGGACTTAACGCGTGTAAGGCACCGCTGGTGGAGTGGCAAGGCGAGTAGTTCGCCACAAAACAAATTGACTACAATTTTTTATTTTAATTGCAAGTTTGAGAAAAGCAGTATACAATTCTTGGCGAGAAACGGGGTTGCCGGCCGCGTATCTCTATTCGACTTCGCTACGCTCAGCCGTCTATATCTACTTGGCCTGCAACCCTACGTTTCCCGGCCTCTATAGTAATGTACTATTATACGGTGCGAGAACTCGTATACGAGTTTCATTACATTGTGACATGTAAATCTTATTATCAAAAAAGTAGCCGAAAAACGTCATAATTTTTATAGATGTTTGACGTTTAAAATAACACTTGCACTGTCTAGGCTGTCAAAACCGCTACCAACTTATCTGGGTCTGACTCTAAATTCAACGTATCATTATTTATTTCACTTTATTGCATTAGATTCGTAACATAATTTCCATTGTGTGGATTTTTTATATGTTTTGTAAACTTCTATTGTTTTTAGGACAAACAATTTCATTAATATACATTTGGGAAATCACAATTCAGAATTCTGATGGAATAGATACACTAATTCGTAAACAACCACTCAGAACTACATAACGTATCTCTAGCTTTTTTGCCCTAGAGAAATAATGTTTAACCTCTGGGGTATAAATCGAATCGGATATTGGAAGAAAATAATAAAAATATCTACAACTCTCTAAAATACCATGATTGTTTAGATTACGAGATTCAACTCGTGAAAAATAAAAACATTGTTTTTTTTTCTTTTTTACGTTGTTTCTGTCACTATTTACAATGAAAATGGCTAATATAAAATGGCATATTTAGAAGTTTGTGAGATCTAAGTTCCAACATTTGACACATGTCAACGTCCAAAATACCCACTCATTGAACCTATACTCATTGAAATTATAAATAAAATCCCGTAATAATATTAGGCCTTGTCAAGTACTTATAAACAATATTTCGCTTCTCTTAAACATAACTTATATTATGTACATTTTAGGTCATAGTCATTGAATATTTTACGATAATAATTTATCACGCAAACAGTTACCTATTATTTCTTTTTTTCTTAAAAGCAGTGTTGTTTGTAGCCAAGTCTGTCGTTTCGATTCATATGACATTTCCGTAAATTGATAAAAATCGATTATATAATAATAAACGATACATTTAAAACAAAATTAAAATGACAATAAAATGGAATTCGATGTGAAAAAGAAGGTTAATTAATAATACAAACGAAACAATACAAATATGCAAAAATCGATTGTAAAATAAAGTCGTTTATAATCGCTAGATTTGACAAACAATACGTCTTAGCCTCATCACTACAAACTTCAATAGACAACAGTCAAATGTTGGAACTTAAATGTCGGAAACTATATATAATTAGATTTACTCACAAAAACGGTCAAATTTAAAAAAAAAAAACTTTATTCATGTCATCATACAAAACGCAGTGATTTTTGAGAATTTTTGAGAGTTGATAAGTTCATTGCACTGTTCTCCATTTCGCACAATTTTTCACTATTGCTTTAAAATTTCGTCAACTAGCAACAAGCTTGCATCTGCCATCAGCTGTACGTCTGTGTCCAGTTTGACATCCTCCTACGAAATTTGCTCGACTTTCCTGTTCAGTAGTTATTTCATAGAAATTCCCCTTATTATCTTTTACTGCAGTCCCAATAGATTTAGTTGCACTCTTATAATTATTTTCATATTCATTCGGGATTTCTTGTGTTACTCGTAGGTCTTCTCTGTTTTCATTTATATTTTCTTGTATTACTCCTTGGGCTTCCCTGTTTTTATTTATATTTTCTTCTGCTGGATAAGCTACAGTACTAGTCCATTGGCCTCCATTTTCTGGATTCTCTTTTTTGTAATCACTTTCAATTTTTTCAACTGACCATATATGCTTTACACCTTCATGCACTATCACAGCTCGTTCCTTAGCTTTTTCAAATATGTCCTGAATTATTCCGCCTTCCACTGCTTTATGCGTTAATACAAAACAACACAACGCAAATAAAATCTTCATTTTTCCAAGCAACACTAGATGCAACTATACTGCAAAATCAACTAGTACTTGCTTAAATAGAGACGTCTTGACCTCTGTGGTTTATTAGTACTGGCACATCATGTCCTCGTCGTGATAACATTTCAAATAAAGTAATGACTGCAATAATCTTAGCATATTGATTGTCTATCCTTGTCTTCCGTCATCACTAGTTTACTTCTTGGAACAACGTCGTATATTTGCAAAAACCGGCCGAGTGCGAGTCAGACTCGTGTCCGGAAGGTTCGGTATTTACCATCACAGATTACTGTTAGATTTTTTCCTTAATTTACGATTCAAGTTTGACCTATCTTTGTTGTTTGTTTTTAAGAATTAATCGACATTCATGCCAATATCATTTCTTCCTATTCGCAATTCTACACAGTCTGAATTCCTCACAGTAAGTATTCAACCACATTCGTTATTGTGCACAGTTATTATTTGTGTACAGTAGCGATTCAGCCTTTTCGCAATTCTGCACAATCTGAATTCTACACAACGGCATTTCACCACAGTCGCTACTGTGCACAGTCATTATTTGTGCACATTAGCGATTCTCCCTGTTCGCAATTCTGCACAATCTGAATTCTACACAACGGCATTTCACCACAGTCGCTGCTGTGCACAGTCATTATTTGTGCACATTAGCGATTCAACCTTTTCGCAATTCTGCACAATCTGAATTCTACACAACTGCATTTCACCACAGTCGCTACTGTGCACAGGTCTTCGTATGTTTTTTTTTTTAAATTTCAGACTTTCCCATAGGTACTGAAAGTAGATTAGAAAACATAGTAGTGTGACTACTGAAAAATATAAGTGAAAAGTTTCTCTTACTGACCAATTGAAATGAGACACCCGGTATAGTACCTAGGTGTTATTTTATTCATGATACAAACTGCCAAAAAATATATAGATGATGGACGTACTAAACAATTTCCACTATGGGACCAACCACGAAATTAACCAACCAACCAACCAAGACTTATAGCCGTTGAAATACATTTTGATCGATCGAATATCGATGTTTTGTGTGAGGTCGATATTTTTTTGACATTTACGGGGTTGGTCCCATAGTGAAAGTGGTTCAGTAGGTACGGTCGCGTGCATAAATTTGTGACCCACTTAAGGTTGCACTTAAGGATGCACGCGACTGTCTATCTTTATCACTTTTTGACAGTTTGTAACACCTTGTATATTAAACGTGCGGAAGTGGTAAAATAAAAAGTGGCAAATGATTTTAGGGTAATATGTTATAGGGTTTTATTCCATAAAAACCTTGACGTGTGAGGTATTAGGAAGGTTTTTAGGTCAGAAAATAATTTGTAATATGATACCCGTCATAACGTAGGATTTTTTTAGTATGTAATCTCAATAGCATATATCAAATAGTTCACTTTAAATCGGAATCACTTACTATGACTGTCGGAAAACCACGGAACCCTACAACTAAGCATGACCCGACATGCTCTTGACCACTTTCTAGTGGTATGGAACCCTTCATGCACGAGTCTGACTTGTACTTGACTATATTTAAACTTTTGAGGTACCATCAAACCCAAAAAATTACAGTTGACTAAATATATCGACTAAAAACGAAAAAATAAACTATTAATGCGATTAAATGATATTGCGTAGAATTAAGATTGTGCGAGATTGCGAACAGGGAGAATCGCTAATGTGCACAAATAATGACTGTGCACAGTAGCGACTGTGGTGAAATGCCGTTGTGTAGAATTCAGATTGTGCAGAATTGCGAAAAGGCTGAATCGCTAATGTGCACAAATAATGACTGTGCACAGTAGCGACTGTGGTGAAATGCCGTTGTGTAGAATTCAGATTGTGCAGAATTGCGAAAAGGCTGAATCGCTACTGTACACAAATAATGACTGTGCACAGTAGCGAATGTGGTTAAATACTTACTGTGAGGAATTTAGACTGTGTAGAATTGCGAATAGGAAGAAATGATATTGGCATGAATGTCGATTAATTCGTTTTTAAATGCAGTTTATTTTTCTTTATTATCAGTATTATCACACTCAGTTTGAGGTTTGTATGTTAACCGTTTAGAGACACAAAAACAAAACATTACAATACTTTCCTCGTGTGAATCATAATTTTGTTTTTGATTTTTTGTTGCAAGGGCAGTGATGAGAATATTACGGTTTTTAAAATACAGCCCTGCGACAGACAGACACCAGAGGTTTAGTAATAAGGTTCCGGTTGTCATTTTTCGGGGACAAACCTCAAAATTTCAGTGGTCTATCTATTACGGTTGTTGAGCTACGAGTACCCACAGCACTGTGACAGACAGCAGAACCTTAATAATGAGGTTTCGCGTATCTCCCTTCTGGTACGGAACCCTAAAAAACCTGCAATTGTGTGATCTCATCATAGAACGTACTTCCATTGTTTTAAGTGCGGTTAATATTAAGTCGTCGGCAATGTGATTGCGGAATGTAACTGAACAAATTGATTGCTCTCAGTTGTAAAGAATGAGGCGATAAATTAAACTACCATTATATAACATAGATAATTAGAGTTAGGACATACCTATCAAGTATTTCATGACAGGCTAGTTTTATAATTTTTGAAACGAAGACGTTTCTAGTAATTGTCATTTTCTTACTTCTGTATTAAACCTACTCTTTTATTTGTTAGTTAGATTTTCAATTAATCAATTTAATAAACAGTGCGGTTCTCCATTAACTCGTCTTGCACAGCTAAACTGTAGAATGAACTGTCGCTCGCGATATTTCTGGACCGATAGGTTTGACTTTCAAACCTTCAAGAAAAGAGCGTATACTCCTATCTGAAAGGCAACACCCCACAAGCTCTCTGGTTATTGCTTACCATTAGGCGATTTGTCTGCTCATTTCTATACCTATCTTTCTATAAAAAAAGGACTTTTTGGAGCATTCCACGCACTGTCCCATATAGACGAATTTTATTTTCTGTGTTGCGACTTTTTTCCGGCGTTTAAAGCACGCGATTATATTTCTGTGCTTATTTTTGACTTTTAGCCACAAAAAAGGAAACTCTTGTACCTGCAAATCTTCACAAAATTCGCGTATGTACGAGACAACGGTAGATAATTTCATGGAATACTCCTTTTGTGTATCTTACAAAATATTTGTGACCATTCCTCTTCAACTTTCAAATGCTATGATTTTGTGGAACAACGATATGTATGATATATGATATAATTATAGTTAAAAGCGCTGGTGGCCTAGCGGTAGGAGCGTGCGACTTGCAATCCGGAGGTCGCGGGCTGAGTTTTTCGGAACTTATTTACCAAATATCATTTGATATTTACCAGTCGCTTTTCGTAGAAAGAAAACATCGCGAGGAAACCGGACTAATCCCAACAAGGCCTAGTTTACCCTGGGTTGGAAGGTCAAATGGCAGTTGCTTTCGTAAAAACTAGTGCCTACGCGAAATCTTGGGATTAGTTGTCAAGCGGACCCCAGACTCCCATGAGCTATGGCAAAATGCCGGGACAACGCGAGAAAGAAGAAGATAATTATAGTTTCTGACTTGACCATATCGATTTGATTAGATATTGTATATGTATTGCGGTTATAAAATTATACAAACATGCGATCATCATGTGTTTGCGCAGTGTTTGCAAGATGTGTGTTAATTAGCAATAAATTAACTTTATTATTATACCTGTACCTTAATATATCCTTTATAGCAACTTAATTGATCACGTTTCGATCCTTCATGTCACGACAGTTTATGCAAGCGACATGTATCTTTACTTTGTTATATTCGTAGTAGTCGCGGAGTTCGTATGTCCTTAAATTAAGATCAAAAGGTACGGGCACTGTGAATATCATCATGCTTTGTGTGGTAGCACAGCGGATGTCATTCCAGATCTAGAGCAGAGCCGAACTGGGGAAGTACCTACACCTTACAGAAAACCGCAGCCAAATAACACTAGACGCTACTCATAGTGTTGTGTTCCTACCGGTGAGTAAGGTTGCCAGAGCTCAACGTAGGTGCGGAGTGTTAGGGTCGGCAACGCGCATGTAACTCCGGAGTTGCAGGCGTACATAGGCTACGGAGACTGCTTACCGTTAGGCGGGCCGTATGCTTGTTTGTCACCGACGTAGTAAAAAAAAGCGTAGCCAAAATGGCAAAAGGAATTCTTATAATTTCGTCATAAAATCTGTCCGTCCGTCTATCTGTCCGGATGTCACAACCATTTATCCCGAATACTGTTAGGTAGGTAGATTTGAATGAAATATGAAACAAATGTGTATTTTGTAAGCCATCGCCTACTAAGTTTAGAAGTTAACATTAAAAATGTAGGAATACCTACTTGACCGAGCATAAACATTAGGAGACATGACATGACATTACAAGATACGAGCTTTTTATAGTAACTGCTAACAAGCGTTAACATTTACTTTAATAAGCTCGCATCTCGTAACGTGTGTGTTGCTTTACATTTCGGGCCGAATTATTTTGTATGGTTAATATTTTCATTGCATTTCTAAGTAAAATTTATCTCAGTATACTTTTAGGTCCTATGGTAACCACCGTTTAAATATTCGCTCGTATTCAATGTACACAATATGTAGGTATAGCAAAATTAAAATGAAAAAAGTATTTTCTATGAACAGCTGAACACAAGCTACAAATGGCGTTCGTCAGCGCACATATTAATCGTTTTAGCGTTGCGTGCTCCGTCATCATAACGTGAGGGAAGTCGGCATCAGCTCCGCCATCCTGCCGCTTGCGCGAATTAAGTCCGCAAATAAATACTGTTATTTTTTGCTGCTGAAAACAGGTAAATTCGACTTTTAGGTTTAGTTTGACCTCCTCGCGTTGTGTTCATCATTGCTGAGGGTCGAGAAATCTGCGTGGAATCTGCTTCTCTTTGACGGTGGTGTTTTTGGTATTGTGAAGCGCGACGTGCGGTTGGGTGTTTAGGGTAGAACGGACTTGATCTGCCCAACTTTATTGGGCTAATGCCTCTAGGTCGTTCGCCATCAATATATAATTATATATATATAATTGTATCTTTCTTCGCGTTTAGGTAACTACCGTTCCTCAACCCGCCAACAGCGATAGCTGACGTTCACGAGGTTTCATTGTACATCTCCCTTAACTACTTTACGAATTATCGCCCGCGAACAACTTGGTCATAAAAATAGTTTGCTGATTTGCCGACAATCAATACTTTTTATATGTTAGGTATGTATAAGTATAGGTATTTACTCCTTACTTTACATATTGTAACTTGCTTGAACTTAACTTAATTAACACATCATCTACCCTCAAATCAATTGTCTGTGATAGACGCTTTGTGCTGGCTATCTGATAGAAAAAAGACAGAATGGTTCGATTCCGGCCTCGGCCACTGGACTAAGTCATTATTTCTTTTCTCATACTAATCTCATACTCATACTCATTTATTATTGGCAATAGGTAATTACATGTCAATGTCAACTTACATAATATTAGTACAAATAATATTAAAAAATAAATGTAAAATTAAAACTTATTAAATAAATATTTGGGGACAATCTTAAACAGGTGGACCTAGCCCCAAACTGAGCAAAGCTTGTACTATGGGTACTAGGTAACGAATATACATACATATATATCGACTAGCTTTTGCCCGCGGCTTCGCCCGCGAATTAGGAAAAAAAAGGTTCTCAGTTCGACCCGTATGTTTGTATGAACGCATGTAGATATGTATGTTTGTCCGCGATTATTAGATTTAGAATCATGTTCTGAAAAATTCATGAAGTGTTCAACTTTATACTTGTTAAAGTACTTCGTTACTTCGTAGTAAGGTGGTAGCAATAGAACCAAACTTTGAGGTGAACTTACATGGGAGCACGCCACATAGAACTGATATCCCACCCAAGACTCAGGAACAAATATCCTTACCGGGATTGAAACCCGGAACCATCGGCTTCATAGGCAGGGCCAGAGTGATTGTCACATTTAAATGACATATAGTAGTGGTAAAGGTTACTCACAGCATTGCTAACGTTGATGTCGACCCCCTGCTCCAGGAGGCTTATGATCTTCTCGATCTGGCCGGCGCGGGCGGCCCTCAGGAACGCGGTACTGGCGTCCGCCTGTAACAAAACACATATGACGTCAAACACTGTAGTCTGTAACTATGTTTCCTTACAAGTCTTTGTTCACGACTTCTTCCACGTAGAATTCAATAAGTAACCTTTTCGGCAGGCAGATACTTAGCCCACGAAAGTTATTTTCAAACATTTTTTGCCCCGTGGAACGCTATTAGTCGCTTTTCGTTCAACTACCACGCGTTTCGCAAATAGCGATTATAAATTATTGATTAATAATGCTGGGAGCATTATATAACTGCCAGTGTAGGCGCACCATAACTGTAAATAGGTTTTTGTACCTATTCGTTTTAATTAGTATTGACAAAAAAAAAACACGAACTCAGGAAAACGGATATATGTAGGTACATATTTTGCATCAAGTAATCCAACTCTTTTTCTCTGCCTAGCCTTATCCCATTTCACTTGGGGTCGGCTCTCCTCGTCCTTAGTCACCAGACACGTCGGTTCCGGGTCGTCGACTCATTTACTTGGGCTGTCTTCAGGTCACTGTGGATGACGGAAATCCAAGTCAAGGGGGCTCTGCCGTGATTCCTCGGACCGGTACATATGTTAAGGACTTGTCACATGCTCTTCAGGCCTTCTCATTACATCCCATACCACATAAGACGCGGTTCGTATAATAAAAATCCAACATTTAATTAAAAGTACTGTACGTATACGTTCCATTGTACGTATTATATTATTAAAACTAAGATTTTTTTCAAAGCCAGACAGTCGTAACCAGTAAGTCGCCAGGTAGTCGTAAGTCGATTCACCTGTGTATGTTTTTGAAACTGTCCCTTTATACGCCACAAAGAGCTTTAATTGCAGTATAAATAAGTTCCAGCTAGGTCCTAAACCTAATTTAGCTCTAAGCAAAAGGTATGCTAAACATAGATTAAATGTAAAAAGTAATTTAATCAAAACTTCGAAGCCTTCTTCTGTGCCCTTAACTATTTACTTAGCCCCTTGGGCTAAAAAGGTATATACGGGTTAATGAAATTCAACTTTTAAAGTACTTAGAGAGTAGAAGGGCAGAAAGTCGCCAAGTTAGGGCGGCTAAGTGGCATATTCAGATTTTTAATATTAATTATTAATTTAATATTATTTTGATATCAATCTCAATGTCTGCATTTGCGTAACAATCACAAATAATGCAAGGTGATTAATTTGAAAACAAATTATTAAGTGACCGACAATACAGGTATAGTATACTAACCTAACCAATGTGATATAAAAGAACCGGCTAATAGCATGTCGGGCTATGCTCAGGGTCGGGTTCTGTAATTACCCTCTTGTCACTATAGACCATAGGCTGCCTTAAACGGGAGCTATTAGATGGTATCCTGTGTATACTTGTCCCAAAAAAAAATCTGCCATCGATAGTAAAAGTGCTGCAAACTTACTTAGAGGCGCATATTAGGTTACTTACACACATATATGTACTAGTTTTTAGATAGCTATTTTTAGTATTTTGTATTTATAATTAATATTGATGTTTGTTCGATTACATAAAAAAAAACTTAGTGTGCAGCACTTTTACTAACGATGGAAGATTATGTGTAAAACTCAAAAACAGCTCAACCGATCATGTCCGCTATAGTTTGCATTTAAAGCTAAGCTTTAGGTACTTGCATAATTTTTTTCATAGTTTTTGGACCCAGTATTCAAAAGCTAATTATAGCTATTGTTATTTTATAAAACTCAGTCAATCATTAAAAAACGATTTTGCTCAAAAATGGATATAGCACAAACGTATTCTCAGCCGACGAATATAGATACAATCATTTCTTTCGCTCTTGGTATTATTTTTACCTGGCGTGACCATTAGTAATTCGTATCAAACCAATGTCATATATTAGTTTTCCGAACACGCCCCCAGGGCCATTGAAAGAACAAAGTCACCCAAGTGTCCCTTTGAATGGCCTCATACATATTTAAGGGTCGTTATCATGGGGTACCGAGCTGCCGATTGCTCGTTAATTATGAAATATTGGGGTGTCAGGTGAGTATATCGGGCCCTTAAATCCATGCGTTATTTAGCAGATTTTTTACTATATAAAAAAAAAACTCGGACTTTCATGGGTCGGACGTAACGGAACCGAATTGAGATTATTATTTTTATAAAAGGAGGAAGGAAAGAAGGATTGGAGAAAGAATGAAGAAAAATAAAGAAAGAAGAAGAAAAAAAAGAAGAAAAAATTTAAAATTAAATTATTTGAGAATTATTGGTCAGAAGAGTGTTTTCTTCTGACCAATTATCATTTATTAAATGAAGAAATAAAAATGAAAAGGGCACTTTTATATATTTATTTATTTGAGGTCATATCATGAGGATAGTGAAAATGCTCTAACTCTACTGTTTATTTAATTTTTTCTTCATTATGTTATTTAGGTACGATGGAAATAAAGTAAATTTTAAATAATGTAAAAATAAATTTACCTACATATTTTCTTTTGTATGTATGCACTTTATTGCACATAAACTTTTTATTTTTCTATTGAGGTCATTGCCATGATTAGAAACCTGTGTAGAAACGTCGTTAAATAAAGGTAATACAATAAATTCGCGATTTAATATGAGCTAAGATTAGCAAATTATTATACGATTACGCATAAGTAGGGTTGCCATGCGTCCCGTATGTACGGGACTCTCACCGTATTGAAGAATCACGTCCCGTATTTTTACCTGTTCCGTTTTTATCCCATATATCAATACTGCTGTAAAATACGCACATAAATAATGAATCGTGTCTGTTTAACCCATTGACATATATCTAACGGGCACTAAGAATGGTGCTAGTTCAGTTATGTCACTCGCAATCTAACGCAACTAGTTGCAACAAATCGCGCGCGTGAGGCGAACTCATCAACCAATCGCGTTGTGGCGTTAGACTGCACGATTGGCTCGAATTCGTGTGCGTGACACGGCTGTACTGACCACATTCTATATTGCCCGTAAGGCCCGTCCTTAGATATATTATGTTTAACCAGTTAGTTCACATATTTAACTAAACAAAACTATGTGAATATGTATTCGCCCATATCGGTTCCGAATAATATGCCAACCCTACGCATATATATTTAAGTCACTGTCAACCCTTCGTTTTCTCTCATCAAAACTCCCCATTTCAATGCAGCGGCACTTGGACGCGTAAAGTGCTGGAAAGCACTTTTAAGTGCTTTAGTCCAAACAGACTGAATAAAATGACGCACTCATTAAAATCACTTTTGCCGCCCCATCTTACGGTTCGCAAACTTAAATAAATATTCAGCATAAAAAAAGCGCAAGGTGCCTAGCCAAGGTGACAATCGCTTGCGCTATCGACAGCGAAACGCTTTTTATCCCTCTGTCACTCTTCTTCTTCTTCAGGCCTCCCATCTCTATTTGGAATCGGCTCTCCAAATCCTTAGTCTCCAGAGTGGTATTTTCTGAGTCGTCTCTGGGTTCGTATGGTGAATATGGGAACACATGCAGAAACCTCGTGAAAATTTAATATCTCTTTATTCATCTTTCTTCTAAGGTGACGAGGTTTTTACAAAATGGATAAAAGTAAAATATAAAAACACATACAAAAATAATACAAAACACATACTTATTAATACATTGTAAAAACCCTAGGGTGCCGCCAGCAGCGGGGCAGGGCCCAAGCTGCCGGTGGACAGGGCCACAGAGACCGCCGGACCAGACAATCCGCGCCATGTCCAAGACCACCGCCTTCTGCATCTGCAACCACTTATTATTATATAGCCCGATTGCTGCAGCTTGCGTTTTTTTGACGTCAGTGTTAAGTAAAAAGATGCCATGCACTGCTTGTATGCTTTAAAATTAATTAGAATTTGGCGTTAGATTGTGTGTTCAATGTTTTTTTTTCACATCACAAAAATCGATTGCCCAACATAAATAAATGTACATTCCGCCTAATGCATTCACACGGCACAGTGCATGTGCACGCGACCAATTATGCATTCACTCTATTTCGTACGATCACGTCTTACTAGATTAAACTAATAGGAACCTTGTGCACAGTAGTTACGATTCATATTTAAATGGCAGCACACAATACACGCCTTGCGCTAGCAAGTCCTTATGACATTGGCGCTGTCGTTTAAATGTGCATTGTAACTGCTGTTTAGAAGGTTCAAATTGCTTTGACTTGTGGTTGCGCGAGCTCAGACGTATACAGTTCTCACAAACCAGCATAACTTGATCCCGAGATTCATAACAAATGTGCGTAGTCAGAGACTACACTTAAACTGGTAGATTGATTTTAGATTTTGGTAATTTCGTCACCCCAGTTCGGGGGTTGCTGCCCTGGGGTGATTGTGAATGCTTTGTTTTTACTTTTATTCAACCGATTATTGCGCGGCGTCATTAAATCGGGCCTAATTGAAATATTGATCGAGTAAAAAAGGGTTTAGGGATCATTCAGGTAATAATTTTTAAAATTTCACCGATTTTCGGAATAGGAAAAAGTTTAATTTAAGTTATTATTTGTTACCTACCCAAAACTCAGTCATTTAAAACAAGTTGAATATAAAGATACTACTTACATAACTTAGAAGCTTAAAAAACATCCGTTCTTACGGAAACGGCAATAAAAACATTATTCAGATTTTATTATTTGTTTATGCATCATAACGTAAAAAAATATGTTTAATGTCGTTATTACATTATGTAATTAATGTAATTATATTAGGCAGCAAGTAAAAACTAAGAAAAAGGAAAACAGTCATTTTCGAACTCGTACATACCACGGGAGGTCCGAAAATCACTTTATTATTTTATATATTTTTTCCTAACTAAAGTAGGTACATGTAATATAATGAAAATATAAATACATATGTTAAACTATAGGATTTATATGAAGGAAATCGGAAAACGCCGGAATTTAGTTCGTATGTAGATAATAAGGAAATGAGTCGGGAATCGAGGATGCTGCCACACTAGAAATAGAGGACCAACTAAGAAAACACTTGGAGCATTTCATTTTTATGACTCGTAAAAGTGCTTGAGGTTTACTTGCAAAATATTTGTAGTGTGGTAAAGATAAAGTGATTATTACTTAGAATTCTATGTGAGTGATGTGACCATTTGTTCATAAAGACTGACATTTTTACAATTGTTATAAAACCAGTAAAAAGCAGGGCTGGCAGTATGGTACCATTTTTAGGGTTCCGTAGCCAAATGGCAAAAAACGGAACCCTTATAGATTCGTCATGTCCGTCTGTCTGTCCGATTATGTCACAGCCACTTTTTTATCACTTGCCACTATGCCCGTCCCTTTTGCGATTAAAAACTTTACCATTTAAATACTTGTTAAAACGTTACAGGCATGGTGACGAATGATAAAGAGCCGACCATCTTAGGCCTACTGAACATCACAGTTGGAGCTCTATAAACATTTTCAAATAATTCGTAATGTCATTTCGCTCCGTTAAGTACATTTTCCTACATTTCGAAAACTCAAATCGATAATAAAATATCATTCACCGACTCCCCTAAGGTGACGTCATTTCGTCTTGCCACACTAAGTACCGTCACTTAGCATATCACCATAAATGCATTTGAAAATCAGTAAGAATTTGTACTTTATTACATGGGACTAAGGTTTATAATAGAATGAATTTTCAAATGCACTTACGGTGGATATATTGTACGTGTGGAATACTGTCGAAAGGGGAGCTTTCGATGGTCTTTCCGATACTTTCCCCATGTTATTTATCGTCAAGTCATCTGTGCTATTGAGTTTGAGTGAATAGATTCGTCGAAATCGACATTTGTCGATGATATTCGGGGTTGTGATCAGTTTTCATATGACCAATAAAGGGCCTCGCACATGTTATGTTGTGTATCATTGCTTATTTGTCTATTTGTACCTATTGTTAACTTAATTGTCTAAGCTTCTTGAAAATGTGTTATTAAAGTTTGCACATAGATATTACGATGGATGATGACTTGATCGCCTAATATCAGCATGAGTCCGTAGTGAACGTGGTATGTACCTACGCTGTGTAATAATATTAAATCTTAATACTTCGAGCCTAATCTTCTAAGATATATTATATATCTATAAAATAGGGTTGGTTCATGCTAAAGTATAAAGTGAATCTGAAATGGCTAAGTTCGATTTACAATATTAATTATTATAAAAAACAAAAAACCCGACTGCACACTAAAAAAGAGGAAAACAAGCCCCACAAGAATATTGTTGTTGATGGTAAGTATCGCAGGCGGGGACCAACAGAGGGTTACTTATAGTCATTTAGGTTGTTTAGGTTGTTGTTCCCCGCCTGCGATACTTACCATCAACAACAATATTCTTTTGGGGCATGTTTTCCTCTTTTTTAGTGTGCAGTCGGGTTTTTTGTTTTTTAATAATATTTTTTAATTTATTTTTAACTTTTTAGTTACCCCCAAAAGCATTT
This sequence comes from Cydia pomonella, assembly GCF_033807575.1. Classification (NCBI taxonomy): domain Eukaryota; kingdom Metazoa; phylum Arthropoda; class Insecta; order Lepidoptera; family Tortricidae; genus Cydia; species Cydia pomonella. The sequence goes on along the minus strand of NC_084725.1, from coordinate 5,344,451 downwards.
TATGGCACTCCCGTGATAAAGACGAATCTAACGATACCTCATACATCAAAATCCATCAAGCCGTTTAGGCTACAGGAGGCCACAAAGAAACAGACATATATACACTCCAAAAACATTACCCTCCTCCCGTTGGCAGTCGGGTAATTACTTGAAATGAAACCAACTCATTACTAGTGTGGTCAAGTCTCGAGTCTTTTGAGTCCTCTACTTTAAGACTCGACTCAATTTAAAACAACTCAATTTTTTATAAGTGAGTCAAAGCTCGGGTCTTTCTTAACTTGTTAGAAACCCGAGTCTTTTGTAAATATTTGAGTCCTTTTTCCGATAACTTTCAATTTATTTACGAACAAAAAATACAATTGTGTTCGTGTCAAATTGATGTATAAGATACACAATATCATACAATAACGCCTATTTTATTTACTGTCATTTCAATAAATCCTATAAAATTGTTAGTTGAGTCCTTATTCGGAGGCTCGAGTCTTTTTGAGTTGCACTTAAAAACACTCAATAAAGGTCTTGAACTCTCGACTCGGGACATAAAAGATTCAGAAGTTTTTTAAGCGATGATATCGTAAAAAAAAGTGTTTTAAATATAGACTCAAAAGCCTCGAGTTCCTACCAACACTACTCATTATCCAACCTATGTGAAATAAGTTTTCCTGAACGAGAGCCGGAGCTAATGAGAAAAATGGGAACAAAGAATACAGACTGCTTTGTCTGTCCAGCGTGGATTCAAAGTCAAAGTTACGTGGGCAGAAAAATTGCAAGTGACTTTGAAAAAGCTTTGTTTTAAAGTATCGACTTGTTTCTTGACAACATTGATTGCAGAATAGTCTATAGGTAGGCTGTCTTGATCTTGAAATCAATTTATAGTTTTAGGAACTATTCAGCGAAAAACACACAAAATCTGATAAATCTGCGAATATCAATGCCACTTGTACTGGGCTATCTTGCTTGTACTTAGTACGAACCCTTTGGACTATAGGTATATCTGTCTATAAAAATATTGTATGTTACTATGAATGATAATTATAATCATAATTTATGCATTTATTCAATTATTTGTCTTACATTCCTTAAAGTTTACAACTAACATTTAAAAGTATGATTTTCCTGATTATTCTACCGAACAGACGTAAGCGAGGAAATATCTATCAAATTGCTTTGCAGAATGTGAAATGAGGGTATAATTTGAAGGTCTATGCTCAGTGTATTATATGATGGTATTTTTTTTAATATTGTAAGTAAACCGGACCAGTCCCAATGAAGCATAGTTTCCGTCAAGGTTGGAAGTTAAGATGACACGCTTTAAAAAAAACTAAAGCTAAAGGAAGCTGTGGCAAATTGTCGGAACAACCCTAGG